>NC_058084.1:86241182-86554115 GCF_014858855.1 Bufo gargarizans | reverse complement strand
AAGCCTTTTCTGCGATTAAGGAGTGCTTCTCTTCTGCCCCTATATTGGTGCAGCCGGATGTATCACAACCTTTCATTGTGGAAGTGGATGCGTCCGAGGTGTGGGTAGGAGCAGTTTTATCACAGAGACCGTCACCTGGTAAATGACGTCCATGTGCCTTACACGTAGAGAGAAAGTATGATGTGGGGAACAGAGAGTTACTGGCCATTAAGTGGTCTTCTGAGAAATGGTGTCATTGGTTGGAGGGGGCGATTCATCCTATCACGGTGTTCACAGATCACAAAAACCTGGCTTACCTGAAGTCGGCTAAACAACTGAACCCGAGGCAGGCCAGATGGTCTTTGTTTTTCACCAGATTCAATTTCACTGTCACCTATCATCCTGGGGTTAAGATGGGGCAGATGACTTGTCACGTAGTTTTCCTGGAGATGGTGATTTTGAAAATCTGAGTCCTATACTGTTGGAAGGGGTGGTAATATCCGCTCTTTACCCTGACCTAGAGGTGAAGGTGTTAGAGGCCCAGGGAGATGCACCAGATTCTTGTCCCTCTGGGAAACTGTTTGTGCCATCGGAATTGCGTCACAAGGTGTTTGAGGAACATCACTGTACAGTTCTTACGGGACACCTTGGGAGCAGATCCACGGCTGACCTAATCTCTCGTAGATTCTGGTGGCTGGGGTGGTGTAGGTGTGTTGAGGACTAGAGATGGCCTTGCAGTCGTTTCGCGGCAAACTTTGCTCGTCCGTGATTCGCAAAACATGCGAACATATGGCGATGTTCGCATGCGCCATATTCTTTTGCATTGCGCCAAACTTTGACCCATGACACATCCATCTGGTGGGATAGGACAGCCAATTGAGACGTTTCAGCACATGGACACACCCCCACCCTATAACAGAACCCGATCTGGCAGCCATTTTACATTCTGTATTTTGCCAGTGTAGGGAGAGGTTACTTTGTGGAGCAGGGACAGACTGTTATGGACACCAAACGCTAGCTAATAGGGCCATAAAAGTCATTTTAAGGACTGGTATAGGTGTGCTATCAATAGGTGTGATATACAGAGGGGTGTGATATACTTATAATATACTTTCTAACATATAAAGTATATTATAGTGCATTTGTATTGTGCAGCAGTTGTGTGCGGTCCTGCTGCAATACCGCAGGTATATAGAGGGACAAGCGTTATTGAAACAACTATTTGCAACAGGTGTGATATACCTGTTGCCCCCAAAAAACTGATTATGGGGTGCGATTTACCTGCTTCCACAAATCACTGATTAAGGGGTTTGATATACCTGCTTCCTGTCATGCCCCACTCTGACGATGTGCGGAGGTCAGCCAGGATAGCAGCACGAGTTTAGTGATTGCTTTGGAGCCGTGCTGGATCCGCCTCTCTCAGGTGCACTGGGTGGGGTCTTTAGTTTAAATAGTACACTGCCTAGTGTCCTGAGCGGATTATACTGTTCATTCTGGTCTGGGAAGCTTGGAGAGAAGGTTGGCTGTCAGTTCCTGCTCTCAGAGATAAGTGTCATTGCTAGTTCGGTTGTTTGTGTCTTCTTGTCCATCCAGGTTCTGTGCGAGCAGACTGCTCCTATCTCCCCACTTCACCATCTTAGGGAGTTCAAGGTTTTTGTTAGCCCAGGCTGGAGGACACTAGCACACCTACCTTCAAGGTCTGCTGTGGGCTGAGCAGTACAGGGAAAGAGGTCAGGGATAAGCTAGGAGGTGACCCTTCCCCTGTCTCTCGTCCAGAGCCTGGTTGGTGTGTCATCTTTGGTACAAAGTGTACGTCCGCCATGACATTATAATCCGCCATACTGTGACGGCCATTGCTCAGTGCTTTTGTGATGGCGTCAATTGATGCACTGGTTGACCGCATGCAGGGTTTATCCCTAGAGGTTGCGGATCTGCGTAGTTCGGTCACACAGTGTCAGAAGGTGCTGGCAACAGGTACAGGTCAAATTGTTGGGGAGCCTAAAGTCGCTCTTCCTGAGAAATTTGCAGGGGGTACTGAGGATTTTTTCCGCTTCAAAGAGTCATGTAAGTTGTACTTTAGATTGTGCCCATTTTCTTCAGGTAATGAAGATCAGAGGGTGGGTATCATCATGTCTTTGCTTAAAGGGGACGCGCAATCCTGGGCTTTTTCTCTGCCGCCCGGTTCTCTGGCCCTCCGGTTGGTGGAGGAATTTTTTAAAGCCCTGGGATTGATTTACGATGACCCAGATCGAGTTTCGATGGCAGAATCAAAATTACGTAACTTACTACAGGGTAAACATACTGCTGAGGTTTACTGCACAGAGTTTAGGAGGTGGGCTACTGAGTCGAGGTGGAACGACCCCGCGTTACGTAGTCAGTTTTGTCAGGGGTTATCTGAAAGGTTTAAAGATGCCTTGGCTTTTCATGAATACCCAGATACTTTGGAGAATGCAATGTCTTTGGCTATACGTTTGGATAGACGTATCAGAGAGAGGTGTAAGGGTCCCTCTGTGCAGGGGATTCCTCCCGCGTGTGGTTTTGTTTCACCAGCTGCCCAGGATGATATTGCTTGTTACTCTGGGGTAGGGGAGGAACCCATGCAGTTAGGTCAGATCTCTGGCCATTCTGATAGTAGAGACTTTCGAAGAGTGCACAATCTATGTTTCTATTGTGGGAAGAAGGGTCATTTTATTTTTTCTTGTCCTTATGTCCTTATGTTAAACCACAGGTGGAAGAGAAAAAGAAAAAAGGAAAAAAAACTCCCCTCACACTTGGTTGTATGAATGGTGTGGTGGAGCAGACGGGTATGCAAGCTCCCTGCAGTTCCCGTTTTCTCCTTTCAGCTATGGTGGCGCTAGAGTCTAGAAATGTGTTTGTTGATGTTTTCCTTGATTGTGGTGCTGGGGTGAATTTAATTGACTTTCTTTTTCTTCAGGGCCTGGGACTAAGTACTTGCACGTTAGAGAACGAGATTCCTGTTTTTGCAATTGATTCTTCCCCTCTTTGTCAAAGGAGCCTTACTCACATTGTTCATGGTATTCATTTAAGGGTGGGTGATTCACATGCTGAGATTATTTCTTGTTTTGTCATGAAGGATTTGTCAGCGCCAATAGTGTTGGGGTTGCCATGGTTGTCTAGACATAACCCAATTATTGACTGGCAAGCAAGACAAATCATTGGTTGGAGAAAGTTTTGTTCGGATAATTGTCTTGTCACATCTATCGCTGAAGTGTCCATTACGGCCTTGCCTCAGTATCTCTCGGATTTTTCTAATGTCTTTTCGGAGGGTGGGGCTCAGGAATTGCCCCCTCATCGAGACTATGATTGTCCAGTGAATCTCATTCTGGGGGCTAAGTTGCCTAAGTCTCGGCTTTACAACCTCTCTCAACCCGAGAGAGAGGTCATGCGAAAGTATGTCGCCGAGAGTTTGGCAAAGGGTCATATCAGACCATCTAAGTCTCCAGTGGCAGTAGGCTTGTTCTTCGTGAAGAAGAAAGATGGATCACTGAGACCGTGTTTGGACTTCCGGGAGTTGAACCGTATTACAGTCCGGGATCCATATCCCCTGCCTTTGATCTCTGATCTTTTTGATCAGATTGTTGGAGCCAAGGTGTTCTCCAAGTTGGATTTGAGGGGAGCATACAATCTGATCAGGATCAAGGAGGGGGATAAGTGGAAGACGGCCTTCAATACGCACGAGGGTCATTTTGAGAACCTGGTAATGCCTTTTGGGTTGACGAATGCGCCAGCGGTATTTCAGCGATTCGTCAATGATATTTTTCATCACTTGGTGGGGAGGTTCGTAGTAGTTTACCTAGATGACATCTTAATTTATTCTCCTGATCTGAAGACCCATCAGGATCATGTGAGACAGGTTTTGACGATCCTTCGGGAGAATAAGTTATATGCTAAACTGGAGAAATGTTTGTTTGCGGTGCAAGAGCTTCCGTTCTTGGGATACATGCTTTCTGATTCCGGTTTTCGTATGGAACCCGAAAAGGTCCAGGCAGTTCTGGAGTGGGACCGACCGGAGAATCAGAAAGCTTTGATGCGGTTCTTGGGGTTTACGAATTATAGAAAATGTATTTTGAATTATTCCACCTTAGTCAAACCCCTTACTGATATGACCAAGAAGGGCCGAGATGTCTCTGTCTGGTCAGATGAGGCATTGCAGGCCTTTTCGGCTATTAAGGAGCGTTTTGCGTCTGCTCCCATTCTGGTGCAGCCGGATGTATCTCAGCCATTCGTGGTGGAGGTTGATGCATCAGAGGTGGGGGTTGGGGCGGTGCTTTCGCAGGGTTCTCCTCCTGGCAAGTGGGTCCCGTGTGCCTTCTTCTCCAGGAAGCTCTCGGTCGCCGAGAGGAATTATGATGTTGGAGATAGGGAGTTGTTGGCTATCAAGTTGGCCGTTGAGGAATGGCGTCACTGGTTAGAGGGGGCGTCCCACCCCGCTACGGTGTATACAGACCATAAGAATTTGGCCTACCTGCAATCTGCCAAGCGTCTGAACCCTAGACAGGCCAGATGGTCATTGTTTTTTACCAGGTTCAATTTCGTGGTTACCTTTCGCCCAGGGGTCAAGAACGTCAAGGCAGATGCCTTGTCTCGCAGCTTCCATGGGGGAGGTGATTCAGAAGATCCAGCGCCGATTTTGGCGGATAGGGTGGTGGTCTCCGCTCTGTACCCTGAATTGGAGATGGAGGTATTGGGAGCTCAGGAGGGGGCTCCTGGTTCGTGTCCTCCAGGGAGATTGTTTGTCCCTGAGGGCCTACGATACAAGGTGTTCAAGGAACATCACGATACTGTTCTCGCTGGACATCCTAGTGGTAAGTCCACCTGTGATCTGGTGTCCCGGAGGTTCTGGTGGCCAGGGTTACGTAAGAGTATTGAGAATTACGTGACAGCTTGTGAAACCTGCGCTCGGTCAAAGGTTGCCCATACTCGACCGCCTGGTTCACTTCTTCCATTGTCTATTCCATCTCGTCCTTGGACGCATTTGTCCATGGACTTTATTACGGACCTGCCGAGTTCCTCCGGGAGAACAGTGATTTTGGTGGTAGTCGACCGTTTCAGTAAAATGGATCACTTTATACCACTAAAGAGTCTGCCTAACGCTAAGACTCTTGCGCAAATCTTTGTGGATAATATTGTGAAATTGCACGGTATTCCTTCGGATGTGGTCTCTGATAGGGGCTCGCAGTTTGTCTCCAGGTTTTGGAGGGCGTTCTGCTCTCGGCTTGGCATTCAACTTTCTTTCTCGTCGGCTTTTCATCCACAGTCGAATGGTCAGACGGAGCGTACCAATCAAAACCTGGAGACCTACTTGAGGTGCTTTGTGGCTGAGAATCAGGAGGACTGGTCCTCATTTTTGTCCTTAGCAGAATTTGCATTGAATAACCGTAGGCTGGAGTCCACGGGTAAGTCGCCATTTTTTGGCGCATACGGTTTCCATCCTCAGTTTGGTACCTTTTCTGGGTCTGGTTCCTCCGGGATGCCAGAGGAGGAGAGATTCTCTTCTGCCTTGTCCTCTATCTGGCGGAGGATTCAAGGGAATTTGGAGAGGATGGGTGAAAGGTATAAACGAATGGCTGACAGGAGACGTGTGACTGGTCCGGACCTGTGTGTGGGTGATCTGGTGTGGTTGTCCACTAAGAATATCAAGTTGAGAGTGCCATCTTGGAAACTGGGTCCAAGATTTGTTGGTCCGTATAAGATTTCTGCGGTGATCAATCCGGTGGCGTTTTGGCTGGAACTTCCGCAGACTTGGAGGATCCATGATGTCTTCCACAGGTCTTTGCTAAAAAAATATGTTAAACCGGTGGTACCATCGCCATTGCCTCCTCCTCCTGTTCTAGTCGAGTGAAAAACTTGGAGTTCGAGATCTCCAGGATTCTCGACTCTAGAGTTCTTCGGGGCTCCCTCCAGTACCTGGTGTACTGGAGGGGATACGGTCCTGAAGAGAGGATGTGGGTTCCGGCGTCTGATGTCAACGCCAGCCGACTGGTGAGGGCCTTTCATAGGTCCCATCCGGATAAGGTTGGTCCGGGGTGTCCGGAGGTCACCCGTAGAAGGGGGGGTACTGTCATGCCCCACTCTGACGATGTGCGGAGGTCAGCCAGGATAGCAGCACGAGTTTAGTGATTGCTTTGGAGCCGTGCTGGATCCGCCTCTCTCAGGTGCACTGGGTGGGGTCTTTAGTTTAAATAGTACACTGCCCAGTGTCCTGAGTGGATTATACTGTTCATTCTGGTCTGGGAAGCTTGGAGAGAAGGTTGGCTGTCAGTTCCTGCTCTCAGAGATAAGTGTCATTGCTAGTTCGGTTGATTGTGTCTTCTTGTCCATCCAGGTTCTGTGCGAGCAGACTGCTCCTATCTCCCCACTTCACCATCTTAGGGAGTTCAAGGTTTTTGTTAGCCCAGGCTGGAGGACACTAGCACACCTACCTTCAAGGTCTGCTGTGGGCTGAGCAGTACAGGGAAAGAGGTCAGGGATAAGCTAGGAGGTGACCCTTCCCCTGTCTCTCGTCCAGAGCCTGGTTGGTGTGTCATCTTTGGTACAAAGTGTACGTCCGCCGTGACACTTCCACAAAATACTGATTGAGGGGTGCGATATACCTGCTTCCACCAAATATTGATTCAGGGGTTCTATATACCTGTCTCCACAAAATACTGATTGAGGGGTGCGATATACCTGCTTCTACAAAATACTGATTGAGTGGTGTGATATACCTGCTTCCACCAAATATTGATTGAGGCCCGCGATACACCGGCTTTCACAAAATACTGATTTAGGGGTGCAATATACCAGCTTCCACCAAATATTGATTGAGGGGTTCTATATACCTGTCTCCACAAAATACTGATTGAGGGGTGCGATATACCTGCTTCTACAAAACACTGATTATGGGGTTTCATATACCTGCTTCCACAAAATACAGATTGAGGGGTGCGATATACCTGCTTTCACAAAATACTGATTGAGGGGTGCGATATACTTGCTTCCACCAAATATTGATTTAGGGGTTCTATATACCTGTTTCCACAAAATATTGATTGAGGGGTGCAATATACCTGCTTCTACAAAATACAGATTAAGGGGTTCTATATACCTGCTTCCACAAAATACTGATTGAGGGGTGCTATATACCTGCTTCCACCAAATACTGATTCAGGGGTTCTATATACTTGTTTTCACAAACTATTGATTGAGGGCTGCAATATACAGTACCTGCTTCTACAAAATAACGATTAAGGGGTGCGATATACCTGCTTCCACCAAATATTGATTGAGGCCTGCGATACACTGGCTTTCACAAAATACTGATTGAGGGGTGCGATATACCTGCTTCCACCAAAAATTTATTATGGGGTTCTATATACCTGTTTCCACAAAATACTGATTGAGGGGTGCGATATACCTGCTTCTACAAAATACTGATTACGGGGTTCTATATGCCTGCTTCCACAAAATACTGTTTGAGGGGTGCGATATACCTGCTTCTACAAAATACTGATTAAGGTGTTCTATATACCTGTTTCCACAAAATACTGATTGAGGGGTGCGATATACCTGCTTCTACAAAATACTGATTACGGGATTCTATATACCTGCTTCCACAAAATAGTGATTGAGGGGTGCGATATATCTGCTTCCACAAAATACTGATTGAGGGGTGCGATATACTTGCTGCCACAAAATACTGTTTAAAGGGGAAGTTGGAGGAGGTGTGTGCGATTACGACAAATGACGCACCAGAGTTGGTTAAGTGGCTCACTCAGCCTTCCGATTCTGCACCCTACTCATCCTCTGTATCTGCACCCTCCGCACTCTCTGCTGTGTGCACCCCCAAAGACACCACCACCACCACCATAGCCCCTCCACTCGAGTCAGAGGAATTATTTTCCCATCCATTCCCAGACCTTACTGATGCGCAGCCATTCTTGGCATCGGATGAGGAAGAGGAGGTAGCAACGACCGCAACGGTCTGATGACAGTACCCAGATCAGCCCAAGGAGGGTGGTCCCCGCTGTTGCTGCCTACTCTGAAATCTCTAATGTCAGAGGTGGTGAAGGTGACGATGATGACGCGTCACGTGGGTGTCCACAAGAGAGAAAGAGGAGGGGAGAGGGAGAGACGGTGCAGCATGTAGGGAGGAGAAGGAGGAGAAGCAGGCAGAACCTGCAGTGCACAGGAGGCAAAAAACAGACTGCCAATGTATCTGGAGCGAGCAATCCACCATGCACATGGCTCCGCAGTGTGGGCTTTTTTTAACGTGTCAGATGCTAACAATAGTGTTGTCATCTGCAGCTTGTGCTGTCAATGCATAAGTCGCGGTAAGCCCAACACTCACCTAGGGACGACCGCCTTAAGAAGGCACCTGGCCTCCCATCACCGAGCCCAGTGGGAGCAACGCCGTCAGAACCCACAAAGCTACACTCCAGGCGGTCCACGTCCTGCCTCTTCTCCTTCTCCTCTCTCCTCCCATTTGTCCTCCACTCCACCTTCCACCGTGCCGTCGTCGCGTTCATCTGGCAGAAGGCAGGCTTACGTGGCCCAAATGTTAGAGCATAAAAAGTTGATGATGCCGGATAACCCTCTTGCCCAACAGCTGACTGCTGGCTTGTCCGAACTGCTATCCCGCCAACTACTGCCATATAAACCGGTGGACTCGGAAGCCTTTAGAATTTGTGGCCATTGGCACACCGCAATGGAAGGTCCCCATAAGGAAATATTTCTCCCAGAAGGGCATCCCAGAGCTATATGGCCACTTTCAGCGGCAATTGAATATATCTCTGGCACACAGTGTCGGTAGCAAGATACATCTGACTAGTGTTGGGCGCGAATATTCGAATAGCAAATATTAATCGCGAATATCGGCACTTCGAGAATTTGTGAATATTTTGAATATAGTGATATATATTCGGAATTTCGAATATTCTAGATTTATTTTTTCTTCAGTAACCTCCTTTCTTGCTTGTGGGCCAATGAGAAGGCTGCAATGTCTTTGTCTGAGCTTATCAACATCCCTAGCAACCAATAGGAAAGTTGCCTACCCCTTACTATATAACAACCTCCCCAGCAGCCCTTGTATGCAGTATTTTGCAGATCTGAGAGAGACAGCAGTGTCATTGCTGTGCTCTCTGCTTTCCTGTGTCATTACATCAGATAGTTAGTTAGCTTATATATATAATACAGGTAGTTAGTGGGAGATAGTCAGTGTAGGTTAGATAGTGATATAGTCTGCTGTCCATACATACATGCTACATACATAGTGCTGTATGCATGTATGTATGCTACATACATACATACATACATAGTGCTGTGATGTCACAAGTTCACAACAATACTTAGTGAACCACTAAAAAGTAGTTAGACCTGTTAAAATGTGAAGTTACACGTTGTGTGCCAAAATATTTGCATCATTAGTGCCGATTTCACAATAGCGAATATATTGGAGCACTCTAGCTGCATATAAAGCTATTGTAATGTTCTGCCGTGCCAACCATTTTCTCCAGTCTCAGGAAACTTCTAGCAGCTTAAAAAATGTAGCTATAGATACCCACGCCTGTATTTTGCGCGCATTACGCAAAAATTACATTTCAGATTTTTCGCGATCAAGAAAATAATCTCAAATTCGCAAATATATGATGAATATTCTACCAAATATTTGCAAAATATCGCAAAAATCGAATATTGCCCCTGCTGCTCATCACTACATCTGACCACAGACACGTGGTCTAGCAAATACAGGCAGGGAAGGTACATAACTTTTACTGTCCACTGGGTGAACCTTCTGATGGCCATCAAGCATGTAACCCGTGGCACCCATGTGGATTTGGTGTTACCGCCACGGATTGCATGCAGGATTGCCTCTACATCTCCTCATCCTACTCCATCCTCCATCTCCTCCTCGGCTGACTCCACCCTTTCCACTGCTCCCGCCTCTTCCGCTGCACCCCCCAAAGCTCCCCAGAACCTATTCGACGTGCCAGGTGAGACGTTGCCATGCTGTGCTGCGGCTGTTTTGCCTGGAAGCCAAGAGCCACACCGGCCCTGCACTGCTTTCAGCTCTGCGGTCACAGGCTGATCAGTGGCTAACCCTACTCAATATGACAGTTGGTAATGTGGTGTGTGACAACGGTGCCAATCTGCTGAATGCTCTGAAACAGGGCAAAATGACACACGTACCATGCATGGCACACGTCCTGAACTTAGTCGTGCAGCAATTTGTTGCCAAATACCCCGGGGTCCAGGATGTCTTGCAGCAGGCTAGGAAAATATCCTATTTTAGAAGATCTTACACGGCCATGGCTTGCCTTGCTGACGTTCAGCGGCGACACCACCTGCCTGTCAGACGTCTGATTTGTGACAGCCCGACGCGCTGGAACTCCACTTTGGAGGACAGGTTCTGAGGAGCTTGGTTTCTTTTCACCGCGCCAGTGGCTGCTCGTGCACGATGCATGCAGACTTCTGCGGCCACTTGATGAGATCACCAAACTGGTCAGTCGCAGCAAGGGCACCATCAATGACATCATACTTTACTCCTTCTTTCTGGAGCGTGCATTGTGTCGTGTCATTCATCAAGCCGTCGAGGAACAAGAGCTGGAAGTTGAGGAAGTCGCAATGCTGAAAGAATTCCCTGGGGGGCTACTCCATCTGAGAAAAGTCAGCAGTAGTCTGAAGAGGAGTCAGAGGAGGATGGTGGCTGGAAGGAGAAGGAGGAGCAAGAAGAGCAGGGTAGGAGACATTCTCCTGGGTGATGAGCAGACACCAGGGCGCTCCACCACTTCCAATTTAGTGCAAATAGGGGCCTTCATGCTCCAGTGTTTGAAGAGGGACCCCCGTATATAATGCATAAAGGGCAAGGACCAGTACTGGGTGGCAAGGTAATTAGACCCCCAGTAGAAACACAAAATGGCGGACAAGTTACCAGCATCACAGAGTGCTGGCAGAATGCAGCATTTCCAGGCCTTGCTGCGAGAGATGCTGCATTCTGCTGTTGCTGTCGATGGCAATTAACACACACAGCGAAACAGGTGCGGGTACCAATCCTACCTCGCCTGCAAGAAGAGGGCTGTTTGAAGATGTGTTGGTCACTTCGGATATGAGATCATTCTTGCAGCCAACCCATCGAGAGCCACCCTCCGGATCCAGCCTCAGGGAACGCCTAGACCAACAGGTGTCAGACTACATCGGGTTAACAGCCGATGTGGACGCTCTGAGAAGCGAGTAACCCCTGGACTACTGGGTGTGCAGGCTTGACCTGTGGCCAGAGCTGGCGCAATTTGTCATAGAACTCTTGGCTTGCCCCTCGCCGAGTGTCCTGTCCAAAAGGACTTTCGGCGCAGCAGGGGGGATCGTGACCGATAAGTGCACTCGACTAGCTCGCGACAGTGTGGACTACCTTGCATTTCTAAAAATGAATTAGGCATGTATCTCGGAGGAATTCAACACCTG
This sequence comes from Bufo gargarizans, assembly GCF_014858855.1. Lineage (NCBI taxonomy): Eukaryota > Metazoa > Chordata > Amphibia > Anura > Bufonidae > Bufo > Bufo gargarizans. The sequence continues at coordinate 86,542,679 of NC_058084.1, read as the reverse complement.
TGACGACCACGTGTAATTGAATTTCCTCATGCCAGCCCACACATATCCGCCACCACCCAGAACAAAGAATGGTCCTTGTCCTATGCATAAAAGGCCTTTTCTGTAAGGTGAATGCCTAATTTTTGGAGCCTCTACTCCAGTTGCCTGCAGTAAAATTTTTATCCAGTGATCGCCTAATGTACCTCCAGACACATATTCACAAGTTCTTTTCTGTCAGGTGAATGCCTAGTTTTTGGGGCCTGTACTGGCCTACAGTAAAATAGTTATCCACTGACCGCCTAATGTACCTCCAGCCACATAATCACTTGTTCTTTTCTGTAAGTTGAATGCCTAATTTTTGGGGACCGGACTCCACTGGCCTACAGTAAAATTGTTATCCACTGACCGCCTAATATACCTCCAGCCACATAATCACTTATTGATGCATCTGGTATTACCGCTGTATTGCTGGCAGCCTATTTCTTGTGCACGCTTTGATCTAGTGTTATATCCAAACCACAAGTAACAGTTTTTTTTGTAGCCGCAGTATAATAGCAGTGTGCAGATAAATGGTTGCTCACTGAGCACTCACCCCACCTGATGGTATGCGATCTTCACACTGGCTGGTGTGCGCTCAGGTGCATGCATTCAGAGCGGATCAATACCTGTATCGAGGTTAGACTTTCATGCAGTTGCCTGGACTGCCTCCATCCCAATACACCTGCAGGATCCCATGGATCGACTGTTTATATTGATTGTCATCCAAATAATGATTTTACATCCCAATATGTATGTCTTTTTATGCATTTTTAACATTTGTCATAATATTGTTTATTTATTGTGGATATATCTAAGGAATAAGAATGAATTTTAAATTTCTGGTATATCAGAATAAATTATATTTTCAATACAGCAGCTTAGGTGATAAAAACGCATCTGTTGAAAAAAATCGCATCAAAAAAATGTATTAAAAATCAAATTTCTGGTACATCAGAATGAACTATAATTCTAATTCAGCAGCTTTGGTGATAAAAACGCATCTGTTGAAAAAAATCGCATAAAAAAATCGCATTAGATTAAATTTGCCTTTCTGAAATCCGCTATTCCAGGACTTATCTATGACTATCTGGCTCATTTTGAGATCTGTTCTCCAGGATTTACTTATCACTGAGTAGAGTATAAATAGTGGAGTCTGAGCATATGGAGTATAACAACTGAGGAAGAGGTCAGTAAGACCTCGAAACGCGTCTGGTGCTGTATACCGATGCTCTGAAAGATTCTACAATTAATCGAAGCATGGCCATGAGATTTTAAACTCTACGATCGAATCTAGTGAGACGATCCTTCAGCAATACGAGAAGGTAAGGCAAGAAGTGATCTGAACCCGTGACCTCGCATTCAAACTCCCGCGAGAACTGTGCACGGAGCGGGACACAGAGGCAGTCCAGGCAACTGCATGAAAGTCTGACCTCGATACAGGTATTGATCCGCTCTGAATGCATGCACCTGAGCGCACACCAGCCAGTGTGAAGACCGCATACGATCAGGTGGGGTGAGTGCTCAGTGAGCAACCATTTATCCGCACACTGCTATTATACTGCGGCTACAAAAAAAACTGTTACTTGATGTTTGGATATAACGCTAGATCAAAGCGTGCACAAGAAATAGGCTGCCAGCAATTCAGCGGTAATACCAGATGCATCAATAAGGACATTTATTGGTATATTTATTTAGACAGGAACTTATCTTGCACCTTATTCCTTAGCGATTTTATACCGCATTTTATTGTTTTATTATTGCATATTCCATTGTTGCATTTTATTGTGATTTTTTGTAGTTTTACCCTTTATTATTAGTATTAAATAGTGTGCCTGCTCCATGGTGGTCTGAGTGCTTGCCTATTTAGTCCATCTTATGCTATACAGTATATATTTGTCATCCACAGATTCCCCCCCATAACACTGTCCTTGTGTAAATAGTGACCCCCAATACAGGGGGTGGAGGCCGGCAACTTGTGTTGGAATCACAGCGGGGCCCGGTGCAGTCACTGTTCTCTATTACACCGGGAAGTGAAGTCATGGGTAAAGCTTTGTTAAGGTATAGCAATCCTCTGCAGCAGTAGTGCACGTAGTACTCACTATGAAACTCCCGTAGCAGGCAGGCCTGCCGGAAGCGTAACATCACTCACTCCGTCATGCACCTGCTCCGCCTGCTTCATTCATAAAATGGGAGGAGCATGCATGTGAGGATGTGAGTGACCGGCCAGCCTGCCTGCTACGGGAGTTTCGTAGTGAGTACTATGTGCGCTACTGCTGCAGAGGAATGCTATACCTTAACAAAGCTTTACCCATGACTTCACTTAATAAATACTGCTGTGAGCGTGGCCCGGGTTTAATAGAGAACAGTGACTGCACCAGGCCCCGCTGTGATTCCAACACAATTTGCCGGCCTCCAGTCCCTTCTCCCTTCCCGCTGATACATAGCAGGCCACGCTGTGTAGCATCGCGGCTGGCGATATATCAGTGCAAAGTAAAAATGCCAGCATTTGCCCCATAAGACGCACTGCAATTTACCCCCCACACACTTTTTTGGGGGAAAGTGCGTCTTATAGGGCGAAAAATATGGTAATCACTTGTTCTTTGTACTCCACTGGCCTACAGTAAAATTGTTATCCACTGACCGCCTAATATACCTCCAGCCTCGTAATCACTTGTTCGTTTCTGTTCGGTGAATGCCTAATTTTTGCGGCCCGTACTCCCGTGGCCTAAAATAAAAATGTTCTAGTATCCTGCAGGGCACATTTTTAAGAGTTTCCTTATAAGACGCATAAAAATGGCCCCTGATTAAAATACATATTTTTTGGTGGGAATTTTTGCCATTGATCCCCCTCTGGTATGTCACTGTCCATGTTGTGGGACTATTTGTGCACTTCTAGTAAGTATTTGGTGGCTGCAAATATGACCTGAAGGTTTTTCAGGTTTGCCTGCCATTAAAGTGAATGGGGCTCGCCACGCACGCGCAGTTCGCGAACTATTGATCGCGAATGCGCGTTCGCAAAACGTCCGATGTTCGCCCATCACTATTGAGGACTATGCATCAGCCTGTAATACCTGTGCACGCGTTAAGGTGACACATACTTGGCCTTCCGGATCTCTACTTTCGTTGCCCACATCGTCCAGACCATGGACTTATTTATCCATGGATTTTTATTCTACCTAATTCTTCAGGAAAGACAGTTATTCGTGTTGTAGTTGATCGCTTTAGTAAAATGGTGCACTTTATAGTGTTGCCGGGCCTACCTAATACTAAAACATTTGCACAAGTGTTTGTTGACAGCATTGTGAAACTCCTTGGCATTCCCTCTGACGTGGTACTCAGTTTGTTTCCAGAGTCTGGAAAGTGTTCTGTACTCGACTCGGGGTACAACTGTCCTTTTCTTCGGCTTTTCATCCTCAGTCGAACGGACAGACGGAGCGTACTAATCAGAGTCTGGAGACTTACTTGAGATGTTTTGTCTCTGAGAACCAGGAAGAGTGGTCCTCACTTTTGTCTTTGGCAGAGGTTGCCATAAATTATCGTAGACAGGAATTCACTGGGAAGTCACAGTTTTTTGGGGCATATGGGTTTTATCCGCAGTACGACACATTTTCTGGTTCAGATACTTCTGGTATCTGGAGGAAAATAAACTGTCAGATGAAATGCTGAATGTAAAAATAAATTCCCCATTAAAAGTGTCCTGTCTGACCCAGGAAGAAGTACAACAGCGACTTAAAAAGATTGAAATAGACAAATCGCCAGGACCGGATGACATACACCCCCGTATCCTAAGGGAATTAAGTAATGTCATAGCCAGACCCTTATTTCTGATATTTAAGGACTCTATACTGACAGGGAATGTCCCACAGGATTGGCGCATAGCAAATGTGGTGCCAATATTCAAAAAGGGTCCAAAAACGGGGCCTGGAAACTATAGGCCGGTAAGTTTAACATCTGTTGTGGGTAAACTGTTTTAAGGTTTTCTAAGAGATACTATCTTAGAGCTTCTCAAAGGAAATAAGCAGATAACGCCATATCAGCATGGCTTCATGAGGGATCGGTCATGCCAAACTAATTTAATCAGTTTCTATGAGGAGGTAAGTTCTAGACTTGACTGCGGCCAATCAATGGATGTCGTGTATCTGGACTTCTCCAAAGCATTTGACACTGTACCACATAAAAGGTTAGTATATAAAATGAGAATGCTCGGACTGGGAGAAAACGTCTGTAAGTGGGTAAGTAACTGGCTGAGTGATAGAAAACAGGGTGGTTATTAACGGCAATGGTCAATGAGACCTAGAATCCCTTTAGGGGTCCCTAACTGATATTAAAATTATATCTTTATTGATAAATTAAAAAAAAAACGTTGAAAAAACACACAAAATAAAGAAGGGAAAACTTTTAAATTGTCAGTATATAGTGACGCGTGGGATAGTTCCTATTGCGGTTGCTGCCACAACCACTTTTCACTCCTAAATGTCTGTGAACTGCATAGGGAATATTTATTCCAATGGGAGTTGTGTTAATCAAGTCACAGTTGCTCTGTGAGGGTCCCTTAGTTGGTTTATCTCATCCAACTTCGTTCTCTTGGAGTGGTATTCACACTGATATTGTGATCTTAATACATTATAGTGTTCTCTCATACGGAGCCAGAATGTATTAAGAAGATCACAATATCAGTGTGAATACCACTCCGAGAGAACGAAGTTGGATGAGATAAACCAACTAAGGGACCCTCACAGAGCAACTGTGACTTGATTAACACAACTCCCATTGGAATAAATATTCCCTATGCAGTTCACAGACATTTAGGAGTGAAAAGTGGTTGTGGCAGCAACCGCAATAGGAACTATCCCACGCGTCACTATATACTGACAATTTTAAAGTTTTCCCTTCTTTATTTTGTGTGTTTTTTCAACGTTTTTTTTTTAATTTATCAATAAAGATATAATTTTAATATCAGTTAGGGACCCCTAAAGGGATTCTAGGTCTCATTGACCATTGTAGTATAATATATTAATATCCCGAGGGTCTCTAATAGGGACTTTGTACATTATATGGTTATTAACGGTACACACTCAGATTGGGTCACTGTCACTAGTGGGGTACCTCAGGGGTCTGTATTGGGCCCTATTCTCTTCAATATATTTATTAATGATCTTGTAGAAGGCTTGCATAGTAAAATATCAATTTTCGCAGATGACACTAAACTGTGTAAAGTAATTAACACTGAAGAGGACAGTATACTGCTACAGAGGGATCTGGATAGATTGGAAGCTTGGGCAGATAAGTGGCAGATGAGGTTTAACACTGACAAATGTAAAGTTATGCACATGGGAAGGAATAATGCAAGTCACCCGTACATACTAAATGGTAAAACACTCGGTAACACTGACATGGAAAAGGATCTAGGAATTTTAATAAACAGCAAACTAAGCTGCAAAAAACAGTGTCAGGCAGCTGCTGCCAAGGCCAATAAGATAATGGGTTGCATCAAAAGGGGCATAGATGCCCGTGATAAGAACATAGTCCTACCACTTTACAAATCGCTAGTCAGACCACACACGGAGTACTGTGTACAGTTCTGGGCTCATGTGAACAAGGTAGACATAGCAGAGCTGGAGAAGGTCCAAAGGAGGGCAACTAAAGTAATAACTGGAATAGGGCAACTACAGTACGCTGAAAGATAATCAAAATTAGGGTTATTCACTTTAGAAAAAAGACGACTGAGGGGAGATCTAATTAATATGTATAAATATATCAGGGGTCAGTACAGAGATCTCTCCCATCATCTATTTATCCCCAGGACTGTGACTGTGACGAGGGGACATCCTCTGCGTCTGGAGGAAAGAAGGTTTGTACACAAACATAGAAGAGTATTCTTTACGGTAAGAGCAGTGAGACTATGGAACTCTCTACCTGAGGAGGTGGTGATGGTGAGTATAATATAGGAATTCAAGAGGGGTCTGGATGTATTTCTGGAGTGTAATAATATTACAGGTTATAGCTACTAGAGAGGGGTCGTTGATCCAGGGAGTTATTCTGATTGCCTGATTGGAGTTGGGAAGGAATTTTTTATTCCCCTGGGGAAAATTGGCTTCTACCTCACAGTTTTTTTTTTTTGCCTTCCTCTGGATCAACTTGCAGGATGACAGGCCGAACTGGATGGACAAATGTCTTTTTTCGTCCTTATGTACTATGTTACCATATGTTACTATGTAATATAGGCAACAAGTATAAATGTGGCTGACAAGAAACATATGAAAGGTCCGGACCTAAGAGTTAATGATTCTGTGTGGCTGTCTACAAGAAACATTAAAGGGAACCAGTCACCTGGATTTTGGGTATAGAGCTGAGGACATGGGTTGCTAGATGGCTGCTAGCACATCCGCAATACCCAGTCCCCATAGCTCTGTGTGCTTTTATTGTGTAAAAAAAACGATTTGATGCATATGCAAATTAACCTGAGATGAGTCCTGTCCCTGACTCATTTCACATACAGGACTCATCCCAGGTTAATTTGCATATGTATCAAATCATTTTTTTTACACAATAAAAGCACACAGAGCTATGGGGACTGGGTATTGCAGATGTGCTAGCGGCCATCTAGCAACCCATGTCCTCAGCTCTATACACAAAATCCCGGTGACAGGTTCCCTTTAAGTTGAAGGTACCTTCTTGGAAGTTGGGTCCAAGATTTGTTGGTTCATATAAGATCACTGCCAATATTAATCCTGTAGCTTTTTGTCTTGAACTCCCTCAGGCCCTGAACATTTATGATATGTTTCATAAATCTTTGTTGAAGAGATATCTTGAACCTTTGGAGCCGTCTTCCTTGCCACCCGCTCCTGTCATGGTGGACGGTAGTTTAGAATTTTAGATAATTGACTCTCGAGTTCTCCGTAGATCTCTTCGGTATCTTGTTCACTGGAAGGGTTATGGACCAGAGTAGAGGATCTGGGTACCGACATCTGACATCAATGCCAGTCGTTTGGTGAAAGCTTTTCACAGGTCTCACCTGGATAAGGTCGGTCCTGGGTGTCCGGAGGTTACTCGTAGAAGGGGGGTACTGTTACTGACGTTCCCGCAACAAATGGCAGGAGATCGGTGAGACTGGCAACACGTGGTTTAATCTGACATGTTTTCCACTTGGATCAAATGATGTCTGTGTTGTTTCTGGTGCTTGCCACACCTGCTTTCCCCAGGTATGGCTATTAGGGTCATTTAACCTTTCTCTATTTATAGTTTCTTTTCCCACAATGCTGTGCGGTTTATAGCTTCTGTTTGGACCTTTGGATAGATTGTGGTTGGATCTCAGTGGAGTTCCTGGTGCTTCCATTGCTGCTTTGAAGTTAAGTCTTTCCTTTCCCTTTTGTATTTTGTTTGGGTTCTGTGTGTTGCATTTCCCTATTGTTTGTATTAGGCTTGAAGGAGACTCCTGTTCGTCCTTCCTTTTGGAGGAACAGGTAGTGTTGTCCCTGCCATTAGAACCAGGGTCTGCTAGGGCTTGATAGGACTCTAGGTATTCCTGCATATGAACTCACCTACCTTTGTGGTCTGTTCATACTGGTAGTCATTCAGGATTTTGGTTAGGGTTTTCACTAGGAGGTGTCCATCTTCCTTCCCTAGTTCTCAGGCCAGATTCCCTGTTCCCTCCTATGTTCGGTGTGGCGTTCCCTCCGACACCAAAGTGTGACAATAACTTGGCCAATACTCATTGGTGTCCTCCATTATATGCCCCCCCCATCCCCACCATTTAGCTATGTCCCTGTTGGGCACCACTTTGTATGGACTCCTATTTGTTTTTGATAAGGGGATTCACAGAGCAAAGCATTATATATTTTATGTATTAGGATATCCACAGGATAGGGGATGTGTCTCATTGTTAGAGGTTCAACTGCTGGGGCCCCTGCCGATCACAAGACTGGAGATCCAATCTTCCCCTATTTGAATAGTGTGTCTGTCACCTATGCCAGCTGCTCTTCCATTGGACTGCCCTAGATAGCAGAGCACTGAACTCAACTATCTACAGCAGTCCAATAAAGTTAAATATAGCGGCTGCACATGTGTGACCACTGCACCATTCAGACGGAGAACACGAGACCCTTGTGTTTGCGAACGGTGGGGACTCTAGTTGTCAGACCCTCAACAGTGGATAAACCTAAAGCAGTTAAATGGTATTAGAAAATGGGTCTGCTATTTCCCATTAATAGTGCCACAGTCTACTGGCTGGCTATATCTGGGATAGCAGCTCAGCCCTCTAACCTTTAACTAACAGAGAATGATCAGGTTGTAGTCTTAAAGGGATTATCTGGTATGGAAAAAAAAAACATTCAAATGCCTTATTGCAAAATTATGAGTCAATAGATAGGAATATCTCCCTCTGGAGAACCTGGATTTTCCATGCATACCACAGACATCCTATTGATATCAGTGAGCACCATGTACTGCTTCTTTTGCCAGTGATGGTGGCACATATGCAAACTGTTGTAATTCCTACACCGTTCACCTGATTCGGATGTAAATACCCTCAAATTAAAGCTGACAGTCTGCAGTTAAAGCACATCTTGTTTGTTTCATTTCAAATCCATTGTTGTGATGTATAGAGCCAAACATGTTAGAATTGTGTCCATGTCCCAATATTTATGGACCTGACTGTATATATTCATTGAGCTACATCCATCTCAATATAGCGTCCCAGTCTATCTCAGGATCACAAAATTTGTACAAAAATACGTCTAAGGCCTCATGCACACATGTTTTTATCGGTCCGCAAAATGGGGTTCCGTTCTTCCGTGATCCGTTTCCGTTTTTGTTTCCGTGTGTCTTCCTTTATTTTTGGAGGACCACCAGACATAAAGGAATGTAAAAAAAAGTCTAAGACAGGTTTGCCAGGCAAATGATAGGAAAAAAAACGGACGTGCGGATGACAATCTTGTGTGCCTCCGCGTTTTTTAGCGGTCCCATTGACTTGAATGGGTTCGCGAACCGTTTTCCGCGGAAATAATAGGACAGGTTATATTTTTATGACGGACTGGAACCACGGATCACGGATGCGGATGGAAAACGGTGCATTAGCCGAGTTTTCAATGGACCCATTGAAAAATCAATGGATCCACAGAAAATCATGAAAAACGGCGCAACGGACACAGTATCCAACAACTGTCGTGTGCATGAGGCCTAAAGTGCATAGTGCAAGTTGAAATACTTAGTAAAAATAATACATGTCCCAAAAAGAGACTAGAACAAAAGGAGAGCTAAACAAGCACATCGAATTACATCACATACTAACAAGCCAGAATATAACCCATAATAATCAAAAGCATACAGCACAAAGTGCCTCCAAGCCCGACGTACGTTTCACTATACAGCTTTTTCAAGGGATACCATACTACTGATTCCTGTGCCTATTTATACCCTGTTAATAACATCTAATAAAAAAACACATGGGAGTATTGGGCCGAACCTCAATCAGTTGTATCATGTGTTACTATCATGTAATATCCTCTCATGTGATACTAACAAGTACTATCATGTGATACTAATGGAGATGTCATGTGATATCCTCTCATGTGATACTAGTAAAACTGTCATGTGATATTTCCTGTTAGGCCTCTTTCACACGGGCGTCATGTTTTTGGCCTGGATAACATGCGGGTGCGTTGCGGGAAAATGCATGATTTTTTCACGCGAGTGCAAAACATTGTAATGCGTTTTGCACGCGCGTGAGAAAAATTGCTATGTTTGGTACCCAAACCCGAACTTCTTCACAGAAGTTCAGGTTTGGGATCGGGATTGTGTAGATTGTATTATTTTCCATTATAACATGGTTATAAGGGAAAATAATAGCATTCTTAATACAGAATGCATAGTACAATAGGGCTGGAGGGGTTAAAAAAAATAAAAAATAATTTAACTCACCTTAATCCACTTGCTCGCGCAGCCCGGCTTCTCTTCTGTCTTCTTTGAGGAATGGGCCCTTTGATGACGTCACTGCCCATCACATGATGTTTTACCATGGTGATTGATCATGTGACGGACCATGTGATGAGCGTAGTGACGTCACCAGCAGGTCCTTTTCCTGTGCACAGCAAAGATGAAGACAGAAGAGAGGCCGGGCTGCGTGAGCAAGTGGATTAAGGTGAGTTAAATAATTTTTTTATTTTTTTTAACCCCTCCAGCCCTATTGTACTATGCATTCTGAATTAAGAATGCTATTATTTTTCCTTATAACCATGTTATAAGGGAAAATAATAATGATCGGGTCTCCATTCCGATCGTCTCCTAGCAACCGTGCGTGAAAATCGCACCGCATCCGCACTTGCTTGCGGATGCTTGCGATTTTCACGCAGCCCCATTCACTTCTATGGGGCCTGCGTTGCGTGGAAAAGAGGAGCATGCTGCGATTTTCACGCAACGCACAAGTGATGCGTGAAAATCACCGCTCATGTGCACAGTCCCAAAGAAATAAATGGGTCCGGATTCAGTGCGGGTGCAATGCGTGAGGAAATCTTGCCCGTGTGAAAGGGGCCTTAGAAAGCACTATACTGGCCCATTGTTGTTTAAATGATCGAACAAAGTAATGGGAACATCCATTAATACACATATATCTCGCAGGGGTCTTAACAACTATATATACAAAAGAAGTCTATCTAGCCCTCGCTGGACTGTCATCGGCTGTGGAACGCACCCGAACTTCCGGTCTGCGCTCCACAGTCGTGCACACTAAATATCGTAAGAGCCAAGGTTCCTTAGTCCGAGATCACACCCCATGCATCTCAGGAACGCAAAGCTCTGCGACTTATTGGAGCAACAGATTATAATAATAACAGTGCGACCATCAGGAAAATTTAAAAAGCAATCGTAGTCTTCATTATTATACCGGAAACATAATAAATATATATAGGTGCAAAGAGGTGAGTGCCCAACATAACAAAAAATATATAAAAATTTAAGGTGACAATGCAAAAAAAGTGCCAGTGATGGTGAACATGCAAAAACCACATACACATACAGTCATGTGAAAAAATTAGGACACCCTTTGAAAGCATGTGGTTTTTTGTAACATTTTTAATAAAAGGTTATTTCATCTCCGTTTCAACAATACAGAGAGATTAAAGTAATCCAACTAAACAAAGAAAACTGAAGAAAAGTCTTTTCAAGATCTTCTGTAAATGTCATTCTACAAAAATGCCTATTCTAACTGAGGAAAAAGATAGGACACCCTCACATGTATTCCCTCTTAAATTGGCTCAGATCTCACACAGGTATATCACACCAGGTGCACATAATTAGTAGATCGTTACTCTGCATGTTGAATGAGGCTTGCCCTATTTAAACCTCAGACATTTAGTTTGGTGTGCTCCTGACTGTTGACGTGAGAGTGAGCACCATGGTGAGAGCAAAAGAGCTGTCAGAGGACTTCAGAAAAAAGATTGTAGCAGCCTATGAGTCTGGGAAGGGATTTAAAAAGATCTCAAAAGATTTTGAAATCAGCCATTCCACTGTCCGGAAGATAGTCTACAAGTGGAGGGCTTTCAAAACAACTGCCAACATGCCCAGGACTGGTCGCCCCAGCAAGTTCACCCCAAGAGCAGACCGCAAGATGCTAAAAGAGGTCTCCAAAAACCCTAAAGTGTCATCTCGAGAACTACAGCAGGCTCTGGCTACTGTTGATGTAGAAGTACATGCCTCTACAATCAGAAAGAGACTGTACAAGTTTAACTTGCATGGGAGGTGTGCAAGGAGGAAACCTTTGCTTTCCAAGAGAAACATCGAGGCCAGACTGACATTTGCCAGAGATAAAGTTGACAAAGACCAGGACTTCTGGAATAATGTTCTTTGGACAGATGAGTCCAAAATTGAATTATTTGGACACAACAGCAGAGGACATGTTTGGCGTAAACCAAACACAGCATTCCAAGAAAAGAACCTCATACCAACTGTGAAGCATGGAGGTGGAAGTGTCATGGTTTGGGGCTGCTTTGCTGCAGCAGGACCTGGTCAGCTCACCATCATAGAATCCACGATGAATTCTACTGTGTATCAGAAGGTGCTTGAAGAACATGTGAGACCATCAGTTAGAAAATTAAAGCTGAAGCGGAACTGGACCATGCAACATGACAATGACCCAAAACATACTAGTAAATCAACCAAAGATTGGCTGAAAAAGAAGAAATGGAGAGTCCTGGAATGGCCAAGTCAAAGTCCAGATTTGAATCCCATTGAGATGCTGTGGGGTGACTTGAAAAGGGCTGTACGTGCAAGAAACCCCTCAAACATCTCACAGCTGAAAAAGTTCTGCATTGAGGAGTGGGGTAAAATTTCCTCAGACCGATGTCGAAGACTGGTAGATGGCTACAAGAACCGTCTCACTGCAGTTATTTCAGCCAAAGGAGGTAACACTCGCTATTAGGGGCAAGGGTGTCCTATCTTTTTCCTCAGTTAGAATAGGCATTTTTGTAGAATGACATTTACAGAAGATCTTGAAAAGACTTTTCTTCAGTTTTCTTTGTTTAGTTGGATTACTTTAATCTCTCTGTATTGTTGAAACGGAGATGAAATAACCTTTTATTAAAAATGTTACAAAAAACCACATGCTTTCAAAGGGTGTCCTAATTTTTTCACATGACTGTATATTCGTGAGAAAATACAAATCAGAAATCTCAATAAATGCCACAATAATAAATAAAGTGATTCATACATATTATAGATGGAAATCTATGATTCTAAATATAATATATATTTAATCCAATGTGAATAAACAAAAAAACCTTTTCAAAAAAAAACATATATTGTATGAGTGAAAAAATATTGTATACTACATCTAAATGCTGTAAATATGCTAAAATAATAAAAGAAAAATCAAAAACAAATGTAGTTGTGCTGATCAAGTGTACATAAATACATCTATCACATCTAAGGATAATCCTTCATATGTAGTTTGATCACGGATTCTTCAAGGCAAGTATGATCAGTGAGTAGGAACAGCCATGCACTCGTCCAATCTCCCTAAATCAATACATAAAAAGTGTGTTAAAAAACCTAACAACAATGTTAAAACCCCCAAAAAAAGGAAAAAAGGAAAGAGAAAAAAAAAAAAGGAGGACATTCATAGGAAGAGACGACACAATAGAGTATAGAGTGAGGACAGTAAAAAACAACTATCCTACAGGAATAGGGCAATACTGAGATTCTTATTGAGACCCTGGGGTGTGACAGTGTCTAATTGGAAAATCCATCTGGCTTCTTTTTGTTCCAGAAGGCATTTCCAATTACCTCCCCTCTTACTAATCAAGACCCTGTCAATCCCTCTTACCTTTAATAAGGAGCCGTTACATCCGCGATGAGCTTTAAAATGGTATGGAAACATCTTGAGTTTTGTCAGGTCTTCTTTGTCTCTGGCTGCCTCGATCCCTAAAACATGCTCTCTCGTTCTTCTCTTAAGTTCTCACGATGTTAGTCCCACATATCGAAAATTATATAGGCAACTTGCCACATAGACAACCCCTATTGTGTTACAAGTTATTGCATATGTGATCTAGTATTGTTTACATCCAGAACCATTTGTGAATGTATTGGTACATTCTATGTTGGGATATGCTACACAAGAACCGCAGGGCCGACAACCCCATCTAGGTGCAGTACGCAGCCCTGCAGGGTGAGCGATGGTGAGGTCACAGGGATAGTTACTAACCGAGGGTGTTTTTGGTACTCACAGTTTTTATATACCCTGGGCAGGCGTACAGCAGTGATGGAGAGGCTGGCACATGGATCCTCTGGGGCACTCTCTATGTATAGGGACCAGGCCGGGTGGTAGGTGAGGTGCCCTGGGTGTTGCAGGTTTAATGTGCCGGTGGCAAGATCTCTTTAAGTTCGTAATGCCAGTGCCGGTAACGGTGGCACACCGATTTATTGTAGTAATAATTGAGGAACACAAGTTGCAGTGAACCAGAACTTCCTTTTACTGAACAGTTCAACTATTTACAGTTCTTTAGTCAGTTCCACATGTAAAATTTTGTAACAGGCAGGCTTTATATAAAACGGAAGGCAAAGTCCTTGCAAGATACTCAGAGGGAATAACACTTACAGATCAGGCTGTATTTCTCCTCAGTTCCTGTCTGGCTTTCTCCAAGGCCCGTATGCCCTATTGCTGGCTTTATCCTTGGGTAGGGAAACCTTCCTCTGGTATATGTCTCCTTGCTGTAGAATATACTTCTGCCCTTCAGCTCTCTGTTTGGCTGGAAAAAGGCTTGGCTCTGCACTGTACTTGTAAGGGAACTTGCTTTCTCAGGAGCCAACTTCTTCCCCTGGATGCAGGCTAGGAACCTGGGCTATCTAGCTGCATGTTAGTACTGGTCTTCAGCTCCACCCTAGCTAAAGTGCTCACTTCACTCCCCTTCTAGACTGACCCTTTCCTGTCCTGGACCTGACAATATATACTAGGGGGTTCCCTAGCTCCCTCTACTGCCTAGGAGGATGAACTACCCCTAACAGGCCTGGTACAGGAGACAACAGGAAAATACACATAAAAACATCATATAAAATACAATGACCCTGTTCCACAAAAAGCGAGGAACAACGTAGCCCAATTGACCCTTGTGTAGTGTCCTACATTTATGTAGTGGGACACTACATACACCGCTGCTTTGAGGTTGCCCGTCCTCGGCGCAACACAGGGGGCCCGCCCAGCTGGAGACTGCAACCTGAAAGACAAAAAAAATGCAATGCAGGCATATACAATAATCACTACATTTGCAGGCAAAGGAACAAGTGTGGTGAAAAGGTGCGTCGTTCTCTTCATGCAGGATAGAACAGGGAACATGGGCGCTGATCTGGTGCAGCGTATCAGGAATAACCAGGATAGTCCATAATAATAAAATACAGTAGTCCCATAAAACAGCATCTCAGAGGCCCACCAGCACTGTGGTCATGGGCACAATGGGCACAATCCTTGAATTTAATATTGCACATAAAAGTCACAGCACGAAACTTCACATCTCAGGGATATTTTCCCCTGGCAAGTCCTGATAGATAAAAGATATGCTGTAATATTCCCTATTCAACCTGAAAAGGGGGTTAAAAGGGTAAAGGTGCAAAAACAGCAGGCACAACTTGGCATTAGCACTTAAAGCAGGCAGGAGGTCCTGTAAACAGTATGGCAGCAGAGTGTCACCACCAGACATCTGAGAAGCTCTGACAGACGTCCTTCAGAACCTCCTCCTTGAGGTTCCTTTTGTTTTGCTTTCATTTTCTCATCTCGTTAGCCTCTCTCAGCTGTCATGTAGTTGCACTGAATGCATCCCTTTAAATCCCTTCCCATACTGCATCACTTTGCGGTTTATATTACTTCCTGGAGTGTGTGCATGCTGATGCTACTACTGAGTCTTCTACAGATAAGTTTTGTTCGTTCATTTGTGTTTTCCTGTTTGCTGGATCCCAGGTGACCCTGACTCCCTCCGTATCAAGTGTAGGGAGCCGGTGGTCGTGTCCCCTCAATATTATAGGGTGTTCAGGTGTTATACAGTCGAGGTACGAGGATATGCGATCATCTACCATTGGGATTTTCGCATAGGCTGAGCAGTTAGGGAGAGAGCCAGGTCTGTTGCAGGGCTCTCCCTTTTGTTCCTTAGTTTTGGATCCAGTCAGTCGGATCTTCATTTTGTGTCTTCTAGTTTTCTGTACACCTTCCGTGACACAGAGCAAGTGGAATTCTCAGTGGCCTTACAACCACCACTGGGCCGTGGAGAAACTGGCAGCAGTTCATGGTGCCAAAACTTAGGACTCCTGTCCTGAAACAGTTAAGTTACTGTAAGGGTCCCTCAGCAATTTATGGCCTAGCAGGCCTAATCACAGGTAGGTATCCAGTTCATACTGGTCGTCAGATGTGGTGCATCCTGGCTCCGCTCTGAGTCTTGGCCTGTGTGAATTAATACTTGGCTGGGCCCACAAAATAGTATTAGCAGGCAACTGTAGAATAAATGGGCCTGTCAATGGTACAGGCTCCGCAAGCCTCGGGGGTAAACGATGCAGGAGGCTCCGTGGGTCTGGGTGTCGCTGGCCTTATACGACGGACCTGACTCCTGGTATAGCAGAGTCTTTCTCCTGGCGCAGTCATGGAAGTCGCCAAACTGGTGGCAACGGGATCTTTCTCTGCAGGCCCGGGGACATCAGAGTTCTTGGATGGATCGCTACTGTCAGGTGGTGTTGGTGCCACTCTGGATGCAGCAACTTGTCACAGGCCATCAAGATGGATTTCTAGCCTGGCGATCTGTTCCTCCAGAGTCTCATGCGATGCTCCGCTGCAGGGATCCGGTGCAGTCGCAGCAGGTACAGGTGCTGAGTCTTGATTCTTTCCTCGCCGCAGGACATCAAGGGTCTCATGGAATCTCTGCATATTCTCCATCTCCGCTTGTGTCTTCTCCCTGCGGGGCAACTCAGGTGAGGGATAAGGACCCGCTTCTTTAGCACTGTGGACTGCCATAAAATATTAGGGCAAGTGAAGGAACTCCTCTCCTGGTAGGTATTGTGAGCGGGTTCCGCTGGAATCTCTGGCTCTCATTCCGGACTGGTGGGCTCCTCAGACTCTTCCCAATCTTCTGGTCCCGGCTTGGGACAGGCTACTGCCGTGGCATACGGGCCTCTCAGGGCCTCAGCGGGGGTAAACTCCACTTCTTCTCCTTCGCGGAGGTTGTGCAAATGTTCGGGTAGGTAGCTGCGTTTTACAGACCTCCGATTTACAAAAAGGTCTTGGCCTGTGGAGTAGTCCTTGATGAACCCGAATCCCCGGCTTTTATCGAACGTCACCACCACTCCCATTCTTCTCTCCACATGGGGCTGAGTATTCTTCCCGCCAACAAAACACAGCGATGGCGCAGCAATAAATCCAGTCAGCTTAGGCGGCCATCTTTAAGCAAAACGCTGTCAATTCACTGACAGCAAGCGGTGGCTCGGCAAACAGTCCACAATGCACAGTTTTTCACACCTCAGTTTTTCACATTTCTTTGGCCCAACAATTTTCAAATAAACAGATAGAGCAGATATCACTTTATAGCAAATAATGGCACACAGTTCAGATTCCACAATGGCGTAGGAATATCCGCATCCTGTTCGTGACGCCAAAATATGCAGTATGCAGCCCTGCAGGGTGAGCAATGGTGAGGTCACAGGGATAGTTACTAACGGAGGGTGTTTTTGGTACTCACAGTTTTTATATACCCTGGGCAGGAGTACAGCAGTGATGGAGAGGCTGGCACATTGATCCTCTGGGGCACTTTCTATGTATAGGGACCAGGCCGGGTGGTAGGTGAGGTGCCCTGGGTGTTGCAGGTTTAATGTGCCGTGGCAAGATCCCTTTAAGTTTGTGACGCCAGTGCCAGTAACGGTGGCACACCAATTTATTGTAGTAATAATTGAGGAACACAAGTTGCAGTGAACCAGAACTTCCTTTTACTGAACAGTTCAACTATTTACAGTTCTTTAGTCAGTTCCACATGTAAAATGTTGTAACAGGCAGGCTTTATATAAAACAGCAGGCAAAGTCCTTGCAAGATACTCAGAGGGAATAACACTTACAGATCAGGCTGTATTTCTCCTCAGTTCCTGTCTGGCTTTCTCCAAGGCCTGTATGCCCTATTGCTGGCTTTATCCTTGGGTAGGGAAACCTTCCTCTGGTATATGTCTCCTTGCTGTAGAATATACTTCTGCCCTTCAGCTCTCTATTTGGCTGGAAATAAGCTTGGCTCTGCATTGTACTTGTAAGGGAACTTGGTTTCTCAGGAGCCAACTTCTTCCCCTGGATGCAGGCTAGGAACCTGGTCTATCTAGCTGCATGTTAGTACTGGTCTTCAGGTCCAGCCTAGCTAAAGTGCTCACTTTACTCCCCTTCTAGACTGACCCTTTCCTGTCCTGGACCTGACAATATATACTAGGGGGTTCCCTAGCTCCCTCTACTGCCTAGGAGGAGGAACTACCCCTAACAGGCCTGGTACGGGAGATAACAGGAAAATACACATAAAAACATCATCGAAAATACAATGACCCTGTTCCACAAAAAGCGAGGAACAACGTGGCCTAATTGAGCCTTGTGTAGTGCCCACATTTACGTAGTGGGACACTACATAGGTCCCTTAGAGCCAATAGCTTTTGTGGGGCTCATCCCCTCATAGTGACTTCGAAGCTAGAATATCACGTAAATTCTTCTCACGTCTATATGTCACCGCAGGTTAGTCGGGTAAGTATAGTTTCAGAGTTTCATCCAAAAGTAAAATATCCCAATATTTTTGAAAGATCTTCACAATTTCTGTATGCCCAGAGTTGTAAGACGTTGCGAATCTGATCTTATCATCATTAATTCTTTTGGAGGACAATCGATCCTGTAAAGGAATCTCTCTCTTGGTGTTCTTAGCTTGATGGAATCTCCTCTTTACTATGATGTCGCTATATCCCCTCTCCTTGTACCTTTCCCCTAGTTCTCTAACCCGTCTTTCAAAAGTTAAGTCATTTGAATATATTCTTCTCAATCTCTAGAATTGACCAGTCGGAATACTTTCAATGAGTTTCAATGAGATGAGATTACAGATGATTACTATACATCCAGATTTGACCTGCTTGTTTTTTTTTTTTTTTGGGGGGGGGGGGGGGGGTACTTCTGATCAAAAATAATTTTCCAAAGTTCATATGATGAACTACATTTCCCAGTGCTGCCCGAGGCAACAAGTCTGAACATGTAATAGCATAAGCTATGTCAGGGTATGCTCCAAATGTTACACAATGGAGTAGGACAGCTCTTTTGCTAAGCATACTGTGTTAAATTCATTAAAGGTGTCTTCCCTCTGATGGCATATCAGTTGGGGCTCCAGCACTATGTCTCAGTCAGTCACATAGTCTTAGTACTGTGTTGGTGGTAGTAGTAGTGGCACTTGTAGCCACGATGATGGAGGTAGGGATAGGGATAGTAACAGTTTAACTCAGGGCAAATAAAGAGCAGGGAATTTGGAGGGGGCTAAAGAGCACACAAGGACATATTACAATCTGATCGAAGTGGTGGTGGTGGTGGGGGGTGAGGACTATGATGATGATGATGGTGGCCAAAGCAGCAACATACAGCCAAAACCTCCAAAATATTTACTTTTATTGTGGTCACCTTCGGAACTGGTGATGCTGTTGATACTGGGGGCATAGGCTCAAAATATGCCAGACTTAGGCCAACCTCAGCTGCCACTAACTCTGTGCGAGTATCTCCTGTATGGTGTTTTTTCCCGACAGGGCCGACATACATAAACACAGCCATGTGCAAGATCTGCAGGATTAAAATAAGCCGTGAGTGTTCAAACAAAAACATAGGTACCATGGCTTTATTGCAGCACGTGAAAGGGCATCACTGTATCCTGTGGGAAAATAGAACTGGCCAGCCTTCTGAATGGGAACAAGTCTGTCCTCCCTGTTACCTACAGTAACTGTTTTACCCGAGCTCAGCTCAGGCTGTGGGAAAGGTAGCTAGAAGCATGGGCTTGCATTCCAGGCTTTCATACAACACCAAAATGACAGTATTAGCCCAAGATAAGCAGGAAATATCACTGTTAGAAATCGAGTCAAGAAGATTGTGGTAAAACCTGCTTTCCTACACTTCATCCCTATTTCTAGTGTAGTGAAGATATTGATGTAATTCTGGTATTGTTTGGGATGCCAGCTTTCAAACAATACAAAGCCCATCTCTCTAGCTGCTACCAAACCAGAGATATGAGCAGCTAAAGCATCTGCCCCCCTCCCCTTCTGTCTGGAGGAGGAGGGGGAGCAGTTGCAGAGCTGTCAGCCTGCAGGAAGAGAGAAATATTGAAAATAGATAGAAATATGTCATTATCATCATTGTAGTGACCCACATAATAAAGTTATTGTCAAGACAGAGGGTAGGGATAAGTGCAGCCCTAAACTCCACCCCACCTCTGTCCCTGCCTATTGCACGGCCTGTCCTAACCAACGGCGTACAACTTGGCGGCAGTCACTCGCTTAGACACGTGCAGGGGCCTAAGAAGATAAAGAAGTACCGTAACAGAGTCAGGAAAGCCAAGGTGAAAGCCAGGAGGTAACGCAGGTACACAGGGAGCAATACAATATTAAGGTCAAAACACAATCCGGAGTCAGAAGCCAAGAGGTCACGTCAATTTCAGGGAGGTCACGAGGTCCAAACACACACAGAAAGCGCAATACGAAATGCTGGTGAGGGTAGCAAGACCAATCACAGGCAACCTGTGGCCATCAGGCTGCCTGTTTAAATAACCCCTACAGGTGAGTCACGTGACGTGGCCAGCGTCACGTGACTCTGATTGCTCATAACACAGCTGAGCGCCGATTCATTAACATCAGCGCTCAGCTCCCCTGCTGCTCATTGTCTAGGGGACGGAGGACGCCAGCCAGGCTAAGGAGGCTTGCGCAGCTGGTTTCCATGAAGACGAGGACACTGACCGCGTCCTCGCTCCGCTGTATGCGCGGGATGCAGGCGGCGCTGCGAATGAAGAGTGCGCCGCTGGCTCCCCATGACAGTTATGTTATTTTTACCACACAGTGAACACCATAAATAAATTTCATAAAATAATGTTAAAATTTAATTTTTTTTTATATTGCTTTCTAAAAATAAAATAATAAAAGTTAATACACTATATATACCCCAAAACGGTTCCTAACTGAACACAATGGGAGGAAATATTATTGGTCCTTAAGGCTAAAATTAATTATGTCACTAAGGAGTTAAAAATGCAATGGTGTCCCCTCAGTTCTGCGTCAACAAGATTTGCTGCAGGCACATATTCAAAATCTACAATAAAAAAGTGAAATTTTTGGAGGGTTTTTCCTATTTTAATGACTGCTAGGAGGTTAAAAAGGAAAAATTAGGCTGGTTTCAAACATCATTCTATGGTGTTTTTGCAGTGTTTTTTGACATTTGTTTTTTGGTGTGTTTTTTTCTTTATTGCCACCTCCAGATGTTAGATTGAAAAGTTTAAATGCAGTACACAAAGGTTTTGCAGTGTCATTTTTTTTCACTTGTGGTGCATTTTTTGGATCCTAGACGCATGCGTTAAGGAAGCCTATGGCTACGTTCACATATATGCTAAAATAATCTGGTACTCTGTATCGGCAGAGGAGTTATTGTATCTGATACAGTTGGATATTGCCGCAACTGTCAGATCCCTACTGACTCTATAGGGATCCAGCAGTTATCCGGCAAAAATGCCGGCATTTGGTGAAACACTGCAAATACTGCATGCAGCTGTATTTGTCTGGCCAAAAGCCGGCATTTATGCCTAAAAGCCGCGGGATCTCATTATAGTCAATAATAATATCCGGCTGTGTTGGATACAGTAACTCTGGTAGTCTGTTCCTCTTCTGAAACAGACTAACTGATTACCTTAGGTGTGAGCCTAACCTAGGGTGAAAATGAAGCACTGTCTTGGGGGATGCAGTAAGCAAGACCTGCAATTCTTGCATTAGGTGCTTAACCCATGTTCAACTATAATGGCGAATGTGCAAGTGAGGGGTAAGGGAGCAAGAAGGCTGTACAGAAGTGAAATTCATGTTCAGTTTGCAGTACCCCAGAGTGGCAATACCATTCTTACACCCTGCTACTGTCTCTAATGTTTAACGATAATGTCATCTGTGTATTTATTCCAGGTCCTCCTACACAGTGCATTCATAATCTTGCTATGAAACTGTTATGTTCATGTAATTTGCCTGGTTTGCCAGTAGGTAGCACCGGATATGGCTGACAGATCTTTAGATAGAATGGAACTTACTATTCCATTCCCCCCTTTTGGGCAGAAGTGGGCTAGTACTGCTTCCTACCAAGGGATGGGTTTCAGGAAGCTATAGTTAGTACTAGTCTAGCGTTGGGAGCAGACGAGTCAAGATGTAGCTGTAAGGAGAAGGGTCCCCCTCCTGCAGAAGGAGTCTCCCTATAGGAAGCAGCTCATGGAGCACCATGACTCCTTGCAGATACAGATAGAGTATCACGAGGGGGTCAACAGCCAAAGACACCCCATTCAAAAGGTACCAGAACAGTCCTAAAGTCCAGCTACCAGACTAAAGCCAGAGTCTAGCACAGCAGGAAAAAAATACAGCAAAGTATTCAAGTTTTCCTGCCAGTTTACCAGAAAACCTGCTGGAGCCAAGAGAAAGACTGAATATTGTCCGGATGCAAATTTATTCAAATAAAGCTGTTGAACATTTACCAAATCTGAACTTGACTTGCTCTGGAGCCTAACCCTGGGAATCTACTGTATCCAGGTAGGAGCACCGTGACCCACCCCTATAAAACTATTAAAGCAGCATCACACCACTCAGCATTCCTATAAACCTAGGACACGTTGCAATTTCTTGGGATGCAAAGGGGAGAGCAAGTCTACCAGGAGAAAGGATTTCTTGCATGGCCTACCAAAAAATTGAAAAAAAAAGTGCTACTGACAGAAATAAAGAGACAAGGTTATGTACAATTGTACATCTTCCAGAGACTTATTGGCCTGAGAGATGCCTTTGTAAAATGTTGGTCATTTACTTTTCTGTGTCTACACACAGGTTTATATGTAGAAGCTACTAAAAAATATGACTAAAACCTTACATTACAGAAAAAAATAAGTCATAGGGCAAACAAAATTTCTGGAATATGGATCTCTGAGCCCAAGTCTTTACCTGCAGCAGGAGCCTCGAGTCATAGAAGGTAATACTACAGTACATTATTAAATGAAGTTCCTTGCCTTGACAGTAGCTATATAAATGTAAAGTACAAGCTATGGCTGGGAGTTAGGAAAACGCTCAGAGGAAATCTGTATCAGATGTATATCAGAGATTTTTATTTCATTTCCTGTGAGATCTTCTAGCTTCATGTCCATAAGCTATAACCGATGGAAAATAGGAGCAATAATTTTTTAAGGAATGTGGGGATGGAAGGAATACGCAGCTTTGACTAAAATGTAGCTCATGTTGATTTTTCTTTGTAAATAGAGAAATCAGTATTACATTATTAGGAAATGATATTCGTTGAAATCCCATTAGGGCTCAGCAGGGTATTGAATATACCATTGATGATGCCACATTTCTGTAAATCACATTCATTTGATTATTTGAAATGTTATTAGCCGCAACATCTGCAACGTGAGCCAAACACAAGAACTGATACTGAGAAAAGAAATTGAAACTAATGGTTACATAAATGTAAAATAATATCATATGGTTTGTAATAAAAGAACTTCACAAGAACATCTAGTGCAGGTACAGCCTATTAATACACAAAGGATTGTATAAAGGAAAATGGAGTTTCATGTATTTGGACTGGAGGGGCTGACAGAATATGTACTCCATATACTATGTGCCAGGGAGGATGCCAGCCAGCTGTCCCCCATATATTTGGATAGAGCAGAAAACAAAATATTTGACACAGAAAAAGGGAAGACCAGGTATTCTTCGACCCCCCCCCCCCCTCAATCCCAAGAAAACAAAGATGCTGCTGCACATCTAGCTCCAGCAGAGGGCACCAGATAATGGGCCAGGGAAGGAGATTCTGCCTGAACAGGAAGTGGTCAGGGAATATTGTTCCAGTGTGTGCACATGTGTGCAAAGACAGAGTATGTAGCTCCGTCAGTGCCAAAGCCTTGGTATCACATCAGCCAGAGTGGAGAATCAGAGCCACAAGAATAGAGGTCCAGCCTTGTAATCCTGGTGCAGAATATCTGCATTAGAGTGTCAGAAACAGAAGGATTTCGGAGCAGCTGGACTGCTTAAAGAAGCCCAAGAGAGTATAAGTCACAACACTGCTGGAGGACACAGGCATATTGCAGTTCTGGACAGACAAGTGGAAAGGGCTCGGCTATTTTCGGGTACTCTTATAGAAGTGAATGGAGAGCAGACCATGCTTGTGCAGGTGTGCTTTACGTTTTGGGGGCCCTCTTCTGGAGATAGGATAAGGTCTCAGAGGTGGGAGCTGCACTTATCCGAAACACATCTGGTATTAGCAGGATTATATATAGAATCCAGGACCCACTGAAACGACCCATTATTTTATTGAGAAAAACTTCTCCTTGTTGAAACAGTTTGTTACATGCATTATCCTATGAAAACTCGGACAGTTTGAATACAGCGTGCCGCATCACGTGGGACGCCAAGACGAAGCAGCGGCACCACGTGATATACCGGGGTTGAACCACCACAACTGTGGGACAGGTAATATTATCCGCACTGAACACAGAGATGCAGAGGCAGAGGTGAGATCCACTGCTACCACATAGGACGCCACGGCTGGTGAGCATTCAACCTAGTAACACTATAGATACTGTTACAAGTGTATCCTTAAGAGGAATTGGTACCAGCATAAAAGAGTCTATAGATCAATATACACTGCCCATCCAAAAATATAAGTCGCCACCAAATAAAAAGGTCACACACTCTAATATTTAGTTGGACCGCCTTTAGCTTTGATTACAGCACGCATTCGCTGTGGCATTGTTTCGATAAGCTTCTGCAATGTCACAAGATTTATTTCCATCCAGTGTTGCATTAATTTTTCACCAAGATCTTGCATTGATGATGGTAGAGTCTGACTGCTGCGCAAAGCCTTCTCCAGCACATCCCAAAGATTCTCAATGGGGTTAAGGTCTGGACTCTGTAGTGGAAATGGAAAATTTGAGCCCGATGAATCCTGGCATTGTCATCTTGGAATATGCCCGTGCCATCAGGGAAGAAAAAAATCCATTGATGGAATAACCTGGTCATTCAGTATGTTCAGGTAGTCAGCTGACCTCATTCTTGGAGCACATACTGTTGCTGAACCTAGACCTGACCAACTGCAGCAACTCCAGATCATAGCACTGCCCCCGCAGGCTTGTACAGTAGGCAGTAGGCATGATGGGTGCATCACTTCATCTGCCTCTCTTCTTACCCTCATGCGCCCATCACTCTGGAACAGGGTAAATCTGGACTCAGACCACATGACCGTCTTCCATTGCTCCACAGTCCAATCTTAATGCTCCCTAGCAAATTGAAGCCTTTTTTCTGGTTTGCCTCACTGATTAGTAGTTTTCTTACGGCTACACAGATGTTCGGTCCCAATCCCTTGAGTTCCCTTCGCATTGTGCGTGTGGAAATGCTCTTACTTTCACTATTAAACATAGCCCTGAGTTCTACTGTTGTTTTTCTTCGATTTGATTTCACCAAACGTTTAAGTGATCGCCGATCACGATCATTCAGGATTATTTTCCCGCCACATTTCTTTCTCGAATACGATGGGTCCCCACTATCCTTCCAGTTTAATAATGCGTTGGACAGTTCTTAACCCAATTTTAGTAGTTTCTGCAATCTCCTTGGATGTTTTCTCTGCTTGATGCATGCCAATGATTTGACTCTTCTCAGACTAACATCTTTTCCATGACCACGAGATGTGTCTTTCGACATGATTGTTTAAGAAATGAGAAGCAACTCCTTGCACCAGTTGGGGTTAAATATCTTATTGCCAACTGAAAGATAATCGCCCATGTAGTAATTATCCAATAGGAGGCTCATAACTATTGGAGAACATCTTCATTCAGAGCAGGCAAGGTGGTGAGCCGCTAAAACAAGATTATATCTAACCTATCTGACATTAATGGCATATCTTAGATTTACTGCAGTAGAACCAGGTCTCTAAAACCCACGCCATAGTATATTTACATTGCAGGCTTTAATCAGTTGCCTGATCGCTCCTCAAAGACTGTGGGGACCCTAGAGAGAAGACCACTTCACCACTTCTGTCTTCTTTATTTTCTAATACACAGTGCTCAATGAGTGGTCATGTGTTTGGTCATACGATTGCCAGGGTGCCGGGTCTAGGAGGCTCCTACTGGGTCCAGCTGCACCTGACACAGCCCTAACAGTGACAATTGCCACTGCAACCCCAATTACAGTGGAAAAGAATAGCCTTAAAAATAGTAATAAAAAGGCCTCCTAATAGTCTATTCTGACTTTTGAGGGACAGATTATAAACAAAATATTGAAAAAAAGACTCCATTCAAAAAGACACAAAAAAACTTTCCCTATATAAATCACTCTCGTAGTGTTAGTCAAGCTCTAATTACGTGAAATTTGACAAGCAATATATCAAAATTTACAGAAGACAATGGTGAAAACAAATAAGTCTATATGAAGGCTACATTCACATATCTGCTAAAATAATCTGGTAGTATGTTCCAGCAGAGGAGTTATGTGTTTAGGGTATATACAGTATGAAAACTAGGGTAATATATTGTTACTAGGAAAAAAAACATGTAAAAAGCCTATTTAAAAAAAAAATAAAATTAATTTAAAAGCTTCAAAATTAGGAAAAAAGCATACATTAATATTATCTGTAATAAAATGATGTGAAAAGAATCCCGATTTATTCCCCAGGAACAGAGAAAATCACATTGCTAGCCCAACAAATAAGGCTGAGTTTGCATCAGCGTTTAGCCTTTCCATTCTCCTGCTTCGTTAAAGGAGCAGGAGAACGGAAAGGACGGGTTCAGCACATAACTGAGCCGAACAGAGACTACGGGCCCCATAGACTATAATGGGGTCTGTTAGGTTTATGCTCAGAGGAAGATTTTTTACGCGGAGACAAATGTTGTGTGCGGAGGACTTTTGTCTACGCTTCATAAATCTTCCTCTAAGCGGAAATCTAACGGACCCCATTATATTCTATGGGCAGGGCCGTCTTTAATATTGATTGGACCCTGGGCAAAAATTTACTTGGGCCCCCTGGATCCCGCCTTCCCACACCTTAGCAGGCAATCACGCCCTCCACCACAACACACACACAAAAAATCCACACATCTGGTAGAGTACAGTAAATGACTGTAAATACTTCCAGTTCGGAAGACTCCAGCGGCTCAGGCTCAGTGCTCTGGGCAGCTGGGCTTAGGCTGGAAGTGGGCACCGCTCTGCAGGAAGGAGACTAGAGCTCGGCTCACCCTAATGTTACATTGCACCCCAGCACCCCACAGTATGCAGTATAGCACCCTATAGTATACAGCAACCCATAGTATGCAGTATAGCACCCTATAGTATACAGCACTACACAGTATGCAGTATAGCACCCCACACTATACAGTACCCCACAGTATATAGTAGAGCAGTATAGCAGCCCACAGTATACAGCACCCCACAGTATACAACACCTTACAGTATATAGTAGAGCAGTATAGCACCTCACCGTATACAGCACCCCAAACTATACAAGATACAGCACCGCACAGTATACAGTATGCAGCCCCCCACAGTATACAGGCCCCCACAGTATACAGCCCCCCACAGTATACAGGCCCCCACACTATACAGCACCCCACTATACGGTAGTTTACAGTATATTAGCATAACAGCCCCAGTCACCTTTTTCTGATGTAATCTTCACAGAAAAAGCTCCACAGTTAAGGAAAACTTTTACAGCAACACTCCTGGTAGAAAGGGCCTTGATGACCTCATAGCCATGTGACCAGTAATATTGCTAGGTTACTGGTCACATGGTGATGATGTAATCAAAGGTCCTAGAGAATCACAGCTCTCACAGTACACTGCCTGGAGTGCCGGCAGGCATGGCATGGCAGCACCCCCTGTGTAGCTGACAGCCTGACACCCGGGGCAGTGGCTAGCAGGGCTCAAGAGGCAGCTGCCTTGGGCCCCCAAGGAGCAACTGGGCCCGGGGCAGCTGCCCCTTTTGCCCCTTGTTAAAGACGGCCCTGTCTATGGGGTCCGTAGGCTCTGTTCGGCTCAGTTATGTGCCGAATCTATAATTTCCATTCTCCTGCTCCTATAACGGATCAGTGGAGGTCCAAAACTCAGGACCCCCACGGATCAGCTGTTTCAGAGGGAACCGGTGCTCGCAAGTAGCGGCGCGGCCTTCTCTTGGCTCACAAAGCACAGCGCCTTCCATTTGATCGTGAAAGCCTAGGGAAAGCTGCGAGAAGGCCACATGGTAACTGCGAGCGCCGGTTTCTTCTAAAACAGCTGATTAGTGTTGAGCGAGCATGCTCGGCCGAACTGCTGTTCGGCTCGATGATCACTATGCTCGGCACATGGCGGTACTTGGCCGAGTACCGCATGTGCTAGAGCGTCATGCTCGAGTCTCCTTCCCGCACGTTTATTGGCTGCTATGCAGCCAACAAACGTGCAAGTAAGTACTGCCATCATTGTAATTCCCTAGCCTTGTTGGTTACTGGCATTACATTGATTGGCTGGCTGGAACACGTGATTGGGTTCTATATAGCAGTTGCCAATGAGTCAACCACAATTATTGTCTCAAGAGGTTGATGAAGAGGATGAGACACAGTTGTCAATCACTGAGGTTGTGGTTAAGTCAACAAATCAAGAGGATGATCAGAGTGAGGAAGTGGAAGAGGAGGTGGTGGACGATGAGGTCATTGACCCAACCTGGGAAGGTGGAAAGCCGAGCGAGGACAGCAGTACAGAGGGGGAGGGATCTGTAGCACCGCAACAGGCTGGAAGAGGCAGTGGGGTGGCAAAAGGGAGAAGGTGGGCCACGCCGCACAGGCCCACAACTGTTCTACGGAGCACCCCCTTGCGGAAATCTCCTTTGCCAAGGGGTAGGTCTTCCGCAGTATGGCGCTTTTTTGAGGAAAGTGCGGATGACAAAAGAATAGTAGTTTGCAACCTGTGCCACACCAAAATGAGCCAGGGCGTGAACACTAGCAACCTCACCACCACCAACATGATCCGCCACATGGCATCCAAGCACCGTAATAAGTGGGACGAACGTCTGGATCCACAGTCTGTGTCTGGGGGTCACACCACTGCCTCCTCTTCCCCTATGGTACGTGCTGGCCAATCGTCTGTTGAAGGCACAGGCAAGGATGCCTCCCGTCCTGCACCTGCACCTTCGCAAGCACCATCAGCGACCACATCCACTTCCCTGTCCCAGCTCAGCGTCAAAATGTCCATGCCCCAGGCATTTGAACGCAAGCGCAAATACCCAGACACCCACCCACAGGCCATAGCACTAAATCCGCCCCTTTCAAAATTACTGGCCCTGGAAATGTTGCCATTTAGGCTCGTGAACACTGAGGCCCTCCGCAGCCTCATGTCGGCGGCCGTGCCGCGTTACGCAGTCCCCAGCCGCCACTATTTTTCAAGGTGTGCCATGCCCACCTTACACCAACATGTGTCCCGAAACGTCAGGGACGCTACATTTCCCTGATGGCACACTGGGTGAATGTTGTGGAGGCCGGGAGCGAGTCGTACCCTGGGATGGCACAGGTGATACCGACGCCAAGGATTGCGGGCCCTACGACGATCAGGGTTTCCGCCAGCCCCTACGTTAGTGGCTCCAACCCCCAATTCTCCTCCTCTGCCTCCTCCTCCACTTCCACCTCCGAATTATCCGTGTGCAGCATCAGTCAGCCATCAGCCGGTAGCTGGAAGCAGTGTAGCACTGCAGTGGGGAAGGGTCAACAGGCCGTGCTGAAGCTGATATGCTTAGGGGACAAACAGCACACCGCCGGAGAGCTGTTGCAGGGAATAAGAGACCAGACTAAGCTGTGGCTCTCGTCACTCAACCTACAACTCGTCATGGCTGTGTGTGATAATGGCTGTAACTTGGTGGCGGCTTTGGAGCTCGGCAAGCTTACACACATCCCATGCCTAGCCCACGTCTTAAACTTAGTGGTTCAGCGGTTTCTCAAAATCTACCCCAATTTTCCTGAGCTACTGGTGAAGGTGCGCCGCGTGTGTGCACTTTTCCGCAAGTCATCGACAGCTTCAGCCAGTCTGTCAATGCTGCAGCAGCGTTTGAAATTGCCAGCTCACTGGCTGTTGTGCGATGTGAGCACACGCTATAACTCCACGTTCCACGTGTTGGCCAGGCTTTGTGAGCAGCAGAGGGCAGTAGTGGAATACCAGCTGCTACATGGTCGTCACATTTCCAGTCAGCTTCTGCTAATCAGAAGCGGGGAGTGGGTATGGATGTCTGACCTTTGTGAGGTTTTAAGAAACTTTGAGGAATCAACACAGATGGTGTCGATAACGCTATTATTAGCGTAACCATCCCACTTTTGTGTCTACTCAAACGCTCGCTGCTCACAATTTAGGACGACGCTTTGCATGTGGAAGAGGTGGAAATGGGGGAAGAAGACATTACACAGGGTGATAGCCAGACCATCCTCCGTCCGTGTTCTCAGTGTGAATTGGACGATGAAGAGGAGGAGGAGCAGGAGACGGTTGCCTCCGCTATAGAGGGTAGTACCCATAGAAGTTTAATTCCATCTGTTCAGCGTGGGTCGGCAGAAGAGGAGGAAGAGGATGAGGAGATGGACAGTCATCCTCCTGATGACGACAGCAAAGTCTTGCCTGTTGGTACTCTGGCACACATGGCTGACTTCATATACGCATTTGTCATGGAACCATGAACCAGACGTACAACAGAGATAGGTGGAATAAGAAGGCTTTATTGAAAATCAAGCCGTAGCTAAAGTCCAAACGGATGGCTAAACTGAAGCAGGGTCTTGCGTAGACGGAGGTCAGGAACCAGGAGGGTAGTCAGACGTAGCCAGGATCAGGAACCAACGGGGTAGTCAGACGAAGCCAGGATCGGGAACCAACGGGGTAGTCAGACGAGGCCAGGATCAGGAACCAGAAGCAGCAGCAGTCTTTGAAGCATGTGCACACAGGAGGACCAAGCAAGGAACTGAAGCCACAGACCTTCTATATATATGAGCTAGGCATCCAGCTCCTCCCAGTGGGAAGGAGGAGCCGCAGGGTGGGAGGCTACAAGAAACCCAGAAACCAAGATGGCCGCCAGCACATGTCAAACGAAGGAGAACAGTGAGAAGGTAAGACCATGACAGTACCTCCCCCTCAAGGGCCCCTCCTCCGCGGAGTAAGGAACGGTTTCAGAGGGAAGCGTGCGTGGAAGGCTCGGAGCAACGCAGGAGCATGGACATCTGTGGAGGGAACCCAGGAACGCTCCTCTGGACCATAACCACGCCAATGGACCAAAAACTGCAACCGACCGCGGACCAGGCGTGAGTCCAGGATATTGCTCACCTCATATTCCTCACGATTGCCCACTTGGACCGGACGGGGCCGAGGAACCGAGGAAGTGAAACGATTACACACCAATGGCTTCAACAGGGAGACATGAAACACGTTGGAGATCCGCATGCCAGGAGGAAGCGCAAGGGCATAGGCTACCGGGTTTACCCTGTGAAGCACTCGGAAGGGACCAACAAAGCGAGGCGCCAGCTTGGGAGTGGGCACTCGAAGGTTGAGGTTGCGGGTGGACAACCATACACGGTCTCCGACCTGGTAGGAAGGAGCGGGCGCTCGTCTGCGATTAGCCTGGAGTCTCTGGCGTTGCGCAGAGACCTCAAGGGACCTCTGGATCTGTACCCAAGAAGTACGTAGGACGGAAAGGTGATCCTCCACAGCCGGAGTATCCTGGGGAGAGAATACCTCCGGTAACACGGCAGGTTGGAACCCATAATTGGCCATGAAGGGAGACGTCCCAGAGGAAGAGTTCACCGCCGTGTTCCTGGCAAACTCAGCCCAAGGCAGGAGGTCAACCCAATTGTCTTGGTGATCGGAGACATAGCAACGAAGGAATTGCTCCAAGGCCTGATTGGATCGTTCTGCGGCCCCATTGGACTGAGGGTGGTAGGCCGAGGAGAAAGAGAGATGAATCCCCAACTGGGAGCAAAAGGCGCGCCAGAACCTGGACACAAACTGACTCCCCCGATCCGACACAATCTCCTTGGGCAAACCGTGCAACCGGAAGACCTCCCTGGCAAAAATCGAGGCCAACTCTTGTGCAGAGGGTAACTTCTTGAGAGGAACACAGTGGCACATTTTGGAAAACCGATCCACAATCATGAGAATGACCGTATGGCCTCGGGATGCAGGAAGGTCCACAATGAAATCCATCCCCAGGTGTGACCATGGACGCTCCCCGGTGGCTATGGGTTGCAAAAGGCCCAACGGAAGGTGCCGAGGGGACTTACTCTGGGCACAAACGGAGCATGCCGCTACATATGCGGCGATGTCGGAACGTAGAGAAGGCCACCAGAACAGACGTGAAACCGCCCAGGACAGCTGATTCTTTCCAGGGTGCCCCGCGGCCTTGGAGTTATGGTAGGTTCGCAACAACCGAGTGCGCAACTCCTCAGGCACAAAACATCTGCCGTTGGGTCTCCCAGAGGGAGCACCAGATTGAGCCGCCAAAATCTGCTCACCCAGAGGAGAGGTCAGGCTGGTGCGAATAGCAGCCAGGATCTGATTCGGGGGTATGACCGTAGTCGGAATCGACTCCTCCCCGGACAGCTCGGAGTACTGCCGTGATAAGGCATCCGCTCTGATGTTCTTGGAGCCGGGTAGGTAGGAGACCACGTAATTAAAACGTGACAAGAACAGAGCCCATCTGGCCTGACGTGGTGTCAATCTCTTGGCCTCAGAGAGGTAGGTCAGATTCTTGTGGTCCGTCAGGATGAGAACCGGAACCACCGAGCCCTCGAGCAAGTGCCTCCATTCTTTAAGGGCCTGCACGATGGCCAATAACTCCCTGTCACCAATCTGATAGTTGCACTCCGCGGAAGACAGTTTCCGGGAGTAAAACCCACAAGGAAGCAGAGGACCCTCTGGTGTTCTACGCTGAGACAGGAGGGCACCTACTCCCGTCTCAGACGCGTCCACCTCGAGGACAAAAGGCAACCCAGGGTTGGGATGCGACAGAATCGGAGCCGACACAAAGGCGGACTTTAGAGCCTCAAAAGCTCGGATGGCCTCGAGCGGCCAGACCTGAGGATTACTGCCCTTCCTGGTCAGATCCGTGAGAGGCTTGGCTAGCATGGAAAAGTCCCTGATGAACTTCCGATAATAATTGGCGAAGCCCAAAAAGCGCTGCAGGGCACGAAGCCCACTGGGCTGGGGCCACTGTAAGACAGCCGAAACCTTCTCAGGATCCATGGAGAACCCCTCAGCGGAAATGATGTAACCTAAGAAGGTTACCTGGGATCGGTGAAATTCGCATTTCTCAAGCTTACCGAACAGCTTGTTCTCTCGTAAGCGTTGCAACACTCGTCTGACATCCAGAATGTGGGCCTCCATGGATGCAGAATATACCAAGATGTCATCCAAATAGACCACCACACACTGCTGCAACAGGTCACGGAAAACATCGTTGATGAATTCCTGGAAGACTGCGGGCGCATTGCACAACCCAAAGGGCATAACCAAGGATTCATAATGACCGGTCCTGGTGTTAAACGCGGTCTTCCACTCATCGCCCGCCTTGATCCTTACCAGGTTATATGCCGCCCTCAGGTCGAGTTTGGTAAAGACCGTGGCCCCTTTGAGGCGATCGAACAGCTCGGAAATCAAGGGTATCGGGTAAGCGTTCTTGATCGTGATGCGATTGAGACCCCTGTAGTCGATGCAAGGCCTCAACTCACCGCCCTTCTTTTTCACAAAGAAAAATCCAGCCCCTGCCGGGGACGAGGATTTGCGAATGTGTCCGCGTGAAAGCGCCTCCCTCACGTACTCCTCCATGGCCTCATTCTCCGCTACCGACAGTGGATAGACTTTGCCACGAGGAGGAACGGCACCAGATTGTAACTCTATGGCACAATCGTATGGGCGGTGCGGAGGTAGGGCAACCGCACGCACCTTATCGAATACATCCCGGTACTCCTCGTATTCAGGAGGCAACAGAGAGTCCGAGGAAGTACACAGCAACTTGACAGGCCCATGGATGCAACTAGCCCCACACTGCGGTGACCACGAGAGGATCTCGGCCGATCTCCAATCGAAAGTCGGATTATGCTTCTGGAGCCAGGGGTACCCCAAGACCACCGAGTAGTGTGGAGACGAAATAACCTGGAGACAGACCGACTCTCTGTGAACGGCACCAATGGCCATCCCCACTGGAAGGGTCTCCTGAGTCACGTGTGGCGGCAGAAGGGGTCTGCCGTCTATCGCCTCAAGAGCCAGTGGGGAACCTCGAGGCTGCAGAGGAATGGAATTGGCGGCGGCGAACACACTATCAATGAACAAGCCACCAGCACCAGAGTCCACCAACGCCTGGGTCGTCACCGAGCCCCCGACCCAGGAGAGGACAACAGTAATCAGTGGTTTGTCAACACGGGAAACCGGGGACGAGGAGACTCCACCCAAGATCTGCCCCCGACAGGATCTCAGGTGCGAGCGTTTCCCGGACGGTTCGGGCATGCCAACCGAAAATGCCCACCGAGACCACAGTACATGCATCGGCCCTCGCGTCTCCGGAGTACCCTCTCCCCCTCGGACAGGCGAGCAACCCCCAGCTGCATGGGTTGACCCCCAGACCAGTCATCCCCAGGAGGCGTGGGAGGAGAGGGAGGCACGGGTGGGACAGCAAACGTAGGCGCCAATCTGTTAGAAGGCCTCCGCAGGCTCTCCTTAAAGGAAGGTCTCTCCCTGAGTCTGGTGTCAATCAAAATCAGGAAAGAAATAAGGGACTCGAGCTCCACTGGTAGGTCCTTGGCTGCAATCTCATCCTTCAAGGCATCCGAGAGACCATGAGAGAAAGCAGCGACCAGAGCCTCATTATTCCAGCCCACCTCTGCTGCCAGGGTACGAAACTCAATGGCGTATTCAGCTACGGATCGTGAACCCTGTCTGATGGACATAAGGAGCTTCGCAGCAGAGGCAGCACGAGCCGGCACATCGAATACCTTCCGAAGAGAAGCAACAAAACCGGAAAACTCGGCAACCACCGGATTGTTGTTCTCCCATAAAGGGCTGGCCCAGGCCAAGGCCTTGTCCGAGAGCAGCGAGATCAAGAAGCCCACCTTTGATCTCTCAGTAGGAAAGGCATGTGGCAGCAACTCGAAATAAATGGCCACCTGGTTAAGGAAACCTCGGCACTGAGTTGGCTCTCCCCCAAAGCGCTGTGGAAGGGGGGCAGAACCGGTCATACCCCGAAACACCGCAGGTGCAGCAACAGGTGTCGGGGTAGACTCTGGCGCAACAACCGGAGCGGCAGTAGGAGCGGGCCCAGGAGCGACAACCGACCCATCGGCAACGGAAGCTAAATGAGCCGTGCGTTCAAGCAGGGTTTGTAACGCCACAGCGAACCGACCCAACAGGTGATCCTGCTGATCAAGTCTGGCAACCAGCGTAGGTAGCGAGGATGGCCCTGTACCGTCAGAATTCATGGCTTGGTCCTAATGTCATGGAACCATGAACCAGACGTACAACAGAGATAGGTGGAATAAGAAGGCTTTATTGAAAATCAAGCCGTAGCTAAAGTCCAAACGGATGGCTAAACTGAAGCAGGGTCTTGCGTAGACGGAGGTCAGGAACCAGGAGGGTAGTCAGACGTAGCCAGGATCAGGAACCAACGGGGTAGTCAGACGAAGCCAGGATCGGGAACCAACGGGGTAGTCAGACGAGGCCAGGATCAGGAACCAGAAGCAGCAGCAGTCTTTGAAGCATGTGCACACAGGAGGACCAAGCAAGGAACTGAAGCCACAGACCTTCTATATATATGAGCTAGGCATCCAGCTCCTCCCAGTGGGAAGGAGGAGCCGCAGGGTGGGAGGCTACAAGAAACCCAGAAACCAAGATGGCCGCCAGCACATGTCAAACGAAGGAGAACAGTGAGAAGGTAAGACCATGACAGCATTTTAGGCATTATAACAGATAAGCGTATCCGCCTGTCAACTGAAAATTCTGACAGGTTGACTCTTATAAAAATGAAAAAGGCCTGGATTGGCCCTAACTTCTCAACTCCACCAGAGGAAAGCAGATGAGCAAAGGCACTTTAAATGTGTTGCTTAATGTACTTAATACACTGTATTCCCATGCACCCCTTCCGCCACAAAAAAGGGTATATGGTTAAATCTTCCTTTTCTCATCCTCCTCCTCCTCTTCCTCTTCCTCTTCCTCTTCCTCTTCTCATAATTTTTCAAGGGTGTGTATGATGCCCTCCTTTATGTGTAACAAAGGGTGTTTTGGAGTGCCGGTTCCTTGTAATTTTTGGCAGCACTTTCACTTAGTGCATAGGTTTTATGAATGTAGGAGTCCCACTACCTGAACTACTGTACCATAATGTGAATGAGGCCCTCCATTATGTGATATACAGATTGTATCGGAGTGCCTCTTCCTTGTAATTTTTGGCAGCACTTGCACTTTATATACAAGTAAATATACAGGAAATAATGTTTCTTAACGATTTTTCCTCTAAAATTTATATTTTTTCAGTTTTGTGCGTATTATTGTGAGTCTGTAAAAGTGGCGTACTACTCGGACAACATGCTTCCCAGCAGCAACCTGGGAGTGCAAAATGCATCCAGACATCCTCCCCATGCTGTTCCCGAACCATTTCGGTGGTGTTTCCATCAATTTCTGACCTTTTCCTATGAACCAGACACCCTAACCTCTTCAGAGCAGGGGGTGCCTGGTTTAATGCTCGGGTTCTCCCGTTGACTTCCATTATACTCGGGTGCTCGGTAGAGCAACCAAGCATCCTGATGTGTTCGGCCAAAGCACCTGAGCACTTTGGTGCTTGATCAACACTACAGCTGATCAGTGAGGGCTCCCGGGTGCCGGACCTCTACTGATCACATACTGATGACCTATGCAGAGCGTACATTCCGTATTTTAAGGAACAGCTGGCCCCTAATAGAACAGTCCTATCCTTGTCCGTAATGCAGACAATAATAGGAAAAGTTCTATTTTTTGGCAGAACGGAATGCACATGGAGTAGCTTCCGTTTTTTTTTGCAGACCCATTGAAATGAATGGTTCCACATATGGGAGGCAAAAAAAATGAAACGGACACAGAAAGAAAATACGTTCATGTGCATGAGCCCTAAGAAGGTATGGGCTCTGATGAGCCAAAGTAAGATATTCACAAAGTCATGCGTGACTTCGTTGAATAACTTCGGTAGTTGATTTTATAAAGTGGAAAACCACTTGAAACCGAACTCGGCTTTGGTTCTGAGGTTCTAGATGTACTAGTACTAGTGGTTTGCTACTTTAAAAATCAACTACCAAAGTTATTCAACAAAGTCACACACGAATTGGTAAATAACTTACTTCGGTTCATCAGAGCTCATACATTCTAATACTTTACGGAGATGAGTTTCCATACAGTCTTATTCCGAAGCTGAACAACGCGACTTCGGAATAAGAGTTTTTTAAGGGAAAGAAGTGAAATGTTATGCAATGGCCAAGTCAATCACCGGAATCCGATTGAGCATGCATTTCACTTGCTGAAGACAAAACTGAGGGGAAAATGCCCCAAGAACAAGCAGGAACTAAAGACAGTTGCAGCAGAGGCCTGGCAGAGCATCACCAGGGATGAAACCCAGCGTCTGGTGATGTCTATGCGTTCCAGACTTCAGGCTGTCATTGACTGCAAAGGATTTGCAACCAAGTATTAAAAAGTTTGATTTATGATGAGTATTCTGTCCCATTACTTTTGGTCCCTTAACAAGTGGGAGGCACAACTGTTGTAATTCCTACACCGTTCACCTGATGTAAATACCCTCGAATTAAAGCTGACAGTCTGCAGTTAAAGCACATCTTGTTCATTAAATTTCAAATCCATTGTGGTGGTGTATAGAGCCAAAAATGTTAGAATTGTGTCGATGTCCCAATATTTATGGACATGACTGTGTATGTGTGTGTGTATATATATATATATATATATATATATATATATCATACCAATATATTACATATTTTGCATTTATTTATTCTATATCGCTTACAATTCTACGGGTTACTATTGGAAACAGTC
This sequence comes from Bufo gargarizans, assembly GCF_014858855.1. Taxonomy (NCBI): domain Eukaryota; kingdom Metazoa; phylum Chordata; class Amphibia; order Anura; family Bufonidae; genus Bufo; species Bufo gargarizans. The sequence goes on along the minus strand of NC_058084.1, from coordinate 86,504,885 downwards.
AACAAGCAGCAGTCTGTCTCATCTCAAATTTTATATTTTTAAACTTTTACTCCTTAAGGATTTACAATAAAGTGTATAAAATACTAAGCATCCTACAAATGACTGATTCACAACAGATGTTGAGGGAAGTGTATCTCTATAATATCAGCATTTCTGTCTCTAAGCAAAAATGTAAAAGTAAATGAATGGTGTAATAAAAAAAAGATAATCACAAGCTGAATTTTCTGATTCATTCTCACAAGCCCGAGCTGTGCCGCTGTCCAGAACATTACACAATATTGCAGCTATGTATGAGTCAGTGGGTGTGTATTACATTTTTTGTCTATTTGCTTTCTTACGCATCATTTATGTTATAATTTGAATTGCCAGCTGTTGTTTTCTGCTAATTGCTAGGAATATCACTAAAACACAGCACCTATATACTCACTAGATATACATGCTTGCCTGATTATTAGAATGAATACAACGAAAATCTATAAGTTCTTAACATCATCAGGACAGTGTCATTTTTATACAGTTCAAACCTTCACTGGTTCAATTCAACAGATTAAAAATTGAAAATTATGAATGGTACAGTTCAATAATGTTTATCCATCAGACCAAACTCCTGTAATACTCAACATCCGTTGAAAACTGATAAAATGTCTATTTTTAACGGGCGTTTTTTTCACTGATGCCTTTCTGATAAATAAACAGACGTTGAAAAAACGGACCCATTTAATTGTATGGGGGCAGTCGGTCAGTGAAGGACAGACAAGATAGAACTATTTTTTTACGTCTGTTATTCACTGACCGTCAAAAAAACTGCAGTGTGAATAACCCCATAGACTACCATTGGTCTTAAAGGGGTTTTCCCATCTCAGACAATGGGGGCTTATACGGTTAGTATAAAAAATTCCACGGCACCTCCAAGGCGTAAAATCAGAAAATACTTTTATTCACCAAACAGCGACGTTTCGATCCTCCTCCTGGGATCTTTCTCAAGTAGTGACAAGCAATACTAGTGCTCAGCATATATTTATACAACTTACATCCTTGTTCAATCAAATTATATCAAGTATCAATTAATAAAGCAATCAAGAAAAATCATAATATAACCCTCAAGATACATCAAATATAAGGTGTAAATAGTGACATTATACGTGTATCATGCAATAAATGTACCGCAGATATATATACTTAAAGTGTACTCATAAATACCATATTTGAACATACGGTCATCATAATTCATCAATTCAAAGACATCTACATACAGGTGTGCCTATAAACATAATTACATACAGGTGTACCTTTAAAAACAAAACAGGACAGGTCCTAGAGAGAGCGTGGATGGAGATCAGTGAGGGGTTTGGCGTGCCGGTCTTTCATCTGCGCATGTCGCAGGACCTTAGAAAGCTTCCGGATCACGTGACTCAAAGTCCGATCACATGATTACTATGTGTACAGTACAGACCAAAAGTTTGGACACACCTTCTCATTCAAGGAGTTTTTTTTATTTTCATGACTATGAAAATTGTAGATTCACACTGAAGGCATCAAAACTATGAATTAACACATGTGGAATTATATTCATAACAAAAAAGTGTGAAACAACTGAAAATATGTCATATTCTAGGTTCTTCAAAATAGCCACCTTTTGCTTTGATTACTGCTTTGCACACTCTTGGCATTCTCTTGATGAGCTTCAAGAGGTAGTCACCTGAAATGGTTTTCACTTCACAGGTGTGCCCTGTCAGGTTTAATAAGTGGGATTTCTTGCCTTATAAATGGGGTTGGGACCATCAGTTGCGTTGTGGAGAAGTCAGGTGGATACACAGCTGATAGTCCTACTGAATGGACTGTTAAAATTTGTATTATGGCAAGAAAAAAGCAGCTAAGTAAAGAAAAACGAGTGGCCATCATTACTTTAAGAAATGAAGGTCAGTCATTTCGAAAAATTGGGAAAACTTTGAAAGTGTCCCCAAGTGCAGTCACAAAAACCATCAAGCGCTACAAAGAAACTGGCTCACATGCGGACCGCCCCAGGAAAGGAAGACCAAGAGTCACCTCTGCTGCGGAGGATAAGTTCATCCGAGTCACCAGCCTCAGAAATCGCAGGTTAACAGCAGCTCAGATTAGAGACCAGGTCAATGCCACACAGAGTTCTAGCAGCAGACACATCTCTAGAACAACTGTTAAGAGGAGACTGTGTGAATCAGGCCTTCATGGTAGAATATCTGCTAGGAAACCACTGCTAAGGACAGGCAACAAGCAGAAGAGACTTGTTTGGGCTAAAGAACACAAGGAATGGACATTAGACCAGTGGAAATCTGTGCTTTGGTCTGATGAGTCCAAATTTGAGATCTTTGGTTCCAACCACCGTGTCTTTGTGCGACGCAGAAAAGGTGAACGGATGGACTCTACATGCCTGGTTCCCACCGTGAAGCATGGAGGAGGAGGTGTGATGGTGTGGGGGTGCTTTGCTGGTGACACTGTTGGGGATTTATTTAAAATTGAAGGCATACTGAACCAGCATGGCTACCACAGCATCTTGCCGCGGCATGCTATTCCATCCGGTTTGCGTTTAGTTGGACCATCATTTATTTTTCAACAGGACAATGGACACCTCCAGGCTGTGTAAGGGCTATTTGACCATGGCCTCCACAGTCACCAGACCTGAACCCAATCGAGATGGTTTGGGGTGAGCTGGACCGCAGAGTGAAGGGAAAAGGGCCAACAAGTGCTAAGCATCTCTGGGAACTCCTTCAAGACTGTTGGAAGACCATTTCAGGTGACTACCTCTTGAAGTTCATCAAGAGAATGCCAAGAGTGTGCAAAGCAGTAATCAAAGCAAAAGGTGGCTACTTTGAAGAACCTAGAATACGACATATTTTCAGTTGTTTCACACTTTTTTGTTATGTATATAATTCCACATGTGTTAATTCATAGTTTTGATGCCTTCAGTGTGAATCTACAATTTTCATAGTCATGAAAATAAAGAAAACTCTTTGAATGAGAAGGTGTGTCCAAACTTTTGGTCTGTACTGTATATGAATCCGACATTCTGCGTTCCAGCGTGGAGCGCAAAGCGTCAATATACGTCACCGCGTCTGTGTATTGAATCAGAGCTTGCGTTCCACAGATAAAATGGAACGCAAGCACCTCCAGAGCAACCTGACGTTCAGTCATATGGGAGGGCAGACTCCAGTGTATGCACCCTGTCCGTGTTCAGGCACAGTATACAGCATGGGTCCAAAATGGCAGCGCAGGGCACACTCCACTATCAGAGGCAACCCGGAGTCAGGCGGATGGGACAACTGGCTATACATACATCAAAGATGTGTATAGTGAATACCTAAAGAGATCTAATTAGTAGTAGAGATCAGATCAACTATATCAGGCCAAAGCATCAATGTATGATGCCTCAAACTGGTCTATATTAATTGTAAAGAAATAAAAACAGTATCCATGTGCTAAACATAACCCCTAGTCATACGAGGAGTCTGACCAGAGTATCCCTGTTGTTCACACAGGGAAACTCGTCAAAGTGCTATCGCCGTCAGTAGATTGCCACTCCTGGCAGTCAATCTGACTGGTCGACAGTCTCATCCTCTAGATTACGGGGATATTGTCTCTACTCTATAGGTCAAACTGATTAAATAATCTATCCACCATCTCCAGGTAACACCCCAACAAAAGTGGGGTACCAACCGGTGCCAATCGGACAAAGAGTCATTGACTCACATGCTGTCGCAATGTCCAACACGGAACCTGTGCTCCGACCAGAGAAGCCCAAACCCACAGCAAAGTATATAAGATACAACAAAGTATATAAGATAAATCACTAGCGGTCGGGACAGTATAATAATTACAAATATATATATAGAGCAATAACTTTATTCTTGTAGAAATCCGATTGTTATATTCAAATTTCAGTGCTTCCTCCTATCCATCAATCTCATTCCAACCCTTCACATTAAGGACCACTCCTGAATGATAAGCTGCAAGAGAGTAAAAAACAAAACAAAGAATTGATTATACTTATACTTATAGTCGCACACAGTAATATTAACAACGCTACAATACACACCCAACTACACTACACAATATCCTACACAATTCTACCCCACAAATCTACCTAAAATTACATTTACACACACACACATTAATTGCAGCATCCCACCCAACCTGGCTACACACTCTGTCCCTAAGGGTAAATAAGGGGCTAAAAACACAGCAGGGGATCAGGGGTTCTAGGAGTACCAGGGATCAGGGGTACAGCAAGGGTTAATGGGATATTGGTGGCAGTGGGTAAAGGGCTGGTTATAAGGGGCTAATAAATGTATTGGTGGCAGTGGGTATGGGTTATAAGCGGTTAATACAGGGGTATATGGGGCAAGGATTATCAGGGGTTAATTTAGGTGTGTATAGGGATTGGTGGCAGTGGGCAGCAGGGATAATCAAGGATTAATATGTTGGTGGTATAGCAGGGGTACTTAGCCAAGCTCGTTCTAGTGGGTGCTCATCTCTAGGGGATGATCTTCTGCTCATTCTCCTGGGGGATGACTCTCTTGTCCGGGCTGCATGGCTCAACTCAAGCGTTCAGTGCCGCCGGACTATTTAAATCCAGCGGCGCTCGCTCCTATTCAGCCTGCGCTGCGGCATGCGCACACGCCACAGGCAAGAACACGTGGGACGGCACAGCGATATGACATTGCCGCACCAGGCCGCGCATCCCTGCACGCGCCTCCTGGGGAGTGTGCAGCGCGCTTCCAGATGGGAGAATGCTTTGATCCTCCCGCCTGTGAAGCACCTGCATACCCCAGGTGCTGTAATTAGCGCACCGGAGGTATGTAACAAACAGAGGCAGGGGAACATTTGTTTCCCTATTTCTGTTTCTATTTGTATGTAAAACATGTCCAGCCCTGCCTTATGAAATGACCGGAGCTAGACATAATTGTCCAACCATCTAGTGTCACTCCCCACGTATATATATATATATATATATTTATATATACCCAGACATACCTGTGGCATTCATGGCCACAACCTGGGGGATATAGATCTATCCCCACATACAGTGGATATAAAAAGTCTACACACCCCTGTTAAAATGTCAGGTTTCTGTGCTGTAAACAAATTAGACAAAGATAAATCATTTCAGAACTTTTCCACCTTTAATGTGACCTATAAACTGTACAACTCAATTGAAAAACAAACTGAAATCTTTTAGGTGGAGGGAAGAAAACAAAAATAAATAAATAATGTGGTTGCATAAGTGTATATATAACTGGGGATGTAGCTGTGTTCAGAATTAAGCAATCACATTCAAAATCATGTTAAATAGGAGTCAGCATACACCTGCCATCATTTAAAGTGCCTCTAATTAACCCCAAATAAAGTTCAGCTGCTCTAGTTGGTCTTTCCTGAAATTTTCTTAGTCGCATCCCACAGCAAAAGCCATGGTCCACAGAGAGCTTCCAAAGCATCCGAGGGATCTCATTGTTAAAAGGTATCAGTCAGGAGAAGGGTACAAAAGAATTTCCAAGGCATTAGTGAAGACAGTCATCATCAAGTGGAGAAAATATGGCACAACAGTGACATTACCAAGAACTGGACGTCCCTCCAAAATTGATGAAAAGATGAGAAGAAAACTGGTCTGGGAGGCTACCAAGAGGCCTCCAGCAACATTAAAGGAGCTGCAGGAATATCTGGCAAGTACTGGCTGTGTGGTACATGTGACAACAATCTCCCGTATTCTTCATATGTCTGGGCTATGGGGTAGAGTGGCAAGACAAAAGCCTTTTCTTACGAAGAAAAACATCCAAGCCAGGCTACATTTTGCATCGGAAGTCTTCCAAAAGCATGTGGGAAAAGGTGTTATGGTCTGATGAAACCAAGGTTTAACTTTTTGGCCATAATTCCAAAAGATATGTTTGGCCCAAAAACAACACTGCACATCACCAAAAGAACATCATCCCCACAGTGAAGCATGGTGGTGGCAGCATCATGCTTTGGGGCTGTATTTCTTCAGCTGAAACTGGGGCCTTAGTTAAGCTAGAGGGAATTATTAACAGTTCCAAATACCAGTCAATATTGGCACAAAACCTTCAGGCTTCTGCTAGAAAGCTGAACACGAAGAGGAACTTCATCTTTCAGTATGACAACGACTCAAAGCATACATCCAATCAACCAAGGAACGGCTTCACCAGAAGAAGATTAAGGTTTTGGAATGGCCCAACCAAAGCCCAGAAATGAATCTGATTGAAAATCTGTGGGGTGATCTGAAGAGGGCTGTGCACAGGAGATGCCCTCGCAATCTGACTGATTTGGAGTGTTTTTGTAAAGAAGAGTGGGCATAACTTGCCAAGTCAAAATGTGCCATGCTGATAGACTCATACCCAAAAAGACTGAGTGCTGTAATAAAATCAAAAGGTGCTTCAACAAAGTATTAGTTTAAGGGTGTGAACACTTATGCAACCATATTATTTTATTTTTATGTTTTTTTCTTCCCTCTACCTAAAAGATTTCAGTTTGTTTTTCAATTGAGTAGTACAGTTTATAGGTCACCCTAAAGGTGGAAAAAGTTCTGAAAAAATGTATCTTTGTCTCATTTTTTTACATCACAGAAACCTGACATTTTAACAGGGGTGTGTAGACTTTTATATATCCACTGTATATATTGGGCTTGATGCACGCAGAAACGATTTGCTCATCTTACTTATGCTGTGAAACGGTATCTTTCAGTCACTTTTTTGTTTATGGACCCAGCCACATGGGACATGTCACTCAATTGAAGAGGTTTTCCAGGACTGTAATATCGATGACCTGTCCTTAGGACAGACCAGAGATATCTGACACTCCTCTTCTCTCCTCCTGTACTTGTGTTAGTGTTGTGGTAGTAGGTATTACAGCTCAGTCCTATTCATCTAAATGGGACTGAGCTGTCTTGAGCTGTCATACCAGGCACAACCACAACTAAATGCACAGCACTTTTACGTTAAAACAGTGAAAGGAGTGCCAGGAGATGACAGGCCCTCAGTATTTCAGTCTTGGAGAACGTTAACCTCTTTGACCATTCAGGAACAAACTCTGATAATTAAAAGGCATCTGTCAGCAGTTTTGTACCTATGTGCACTTGGCAGCTGAAGGCATTTGTGTTGGTCCCATGTTGATATGTGCCCGCATTGCTAAGAAAAATGATGTTTTAATGCAAATGAGCCTCTAGGAGCAACGGGGGTGTTGCTATTACACCAAGAGACTCTGCTGTAAATGTGATCACACCTCACCTGGCCTTCACTTCTCCTAAAGTCTTGTACAGGAAAGAGGCTCGCTGGCAGTTCTCTTCTGTAGTGTGAGCCCCTTTCCTGTACTGCATCTGTTCCGTATACTGAAGTGCATGGCACAGTGAGAGACTTTAGGAGTAGTCAGGTCCCAAATCTTGTAATAATGTGCTAAAAACACAGTCCAACACCTGAAACCCCTGCCGATCAGCTGTTTGAGCAGATGGCGCGTGCTGTTTACTGCTGCTGTCCCATAGACATACAGCGGTGAGCAGGGAGAGAGAAGGGAGATGACACATGCGCACAGCGCACGCCGTCTCCTCAAACAGCTGATCAGCAGGGGTGCCGGGTTTCCATACAGTACCCTAGTAGTAATAATATAACCATAAGGCCCCTTTCACACGAGCAAATTTTTCACGCGGGTGCAATGCGTGGTGTGAACGCATAGCACCGGCACTGAATCCTGACCCATTCATTTCAATGGGCCTGTGTACATGAGCGTGTTTTTCACGCATCAGTTCTGTGTTGCGTGAAAAATGCAGCATGTTCTATATTCTGCGTTCTTCACGCAGCCCTGGCCCCATAGAAGTGAATGGGGCTTCAGTGAAAAACGCATTGCATCCGTTCCATCTTTCTCTTGGTCCAACATCCCATCCTCTCTTTTGCGGCTGGGCATGGTCACCCAGATTCAGATAGTGCTCGTCCTATGACTGAGCATTTCTGTCTATATAAGCCCTTTATGTCTCTTTTTTCTACCAGTAGTCTGCAGTACAATTATTTCTGTTACATCTTTCCGGTTTGACCGGCTCACACATGACTACGCTTCTGTGTCTGACTCTGATAATGTGCTCAGTGTCTCTACACATCAGCTTTTGCTAATGGTGACTATCACTGAACAATGACCTCCATCAGGAGAACAAGAGTGAAGAACAGTTAATCCAATAAGATGGCCATACACATTAGATCTATGTCAGCTGAACCCGCCAATTAAGCAGGACCGGCAAACCATCTAATGTGTATGAAGCCTCCTGACTCTCCTCCGATAGCTAATGTTGGGGGAGATAAGATTTGAGCATGCTGGATTCTTTTGTTCTCAGTTTATATACCACTGTCAGAGGAGTCTGGCACCAGCAAATGGTTGCAGAGGTGTTCCAGGATTATTCAATTGTTGCTGTTTTAGTTCTGCACAAAATGTGTCGGTGATCTTTAGCCACCAATTCGCCATTTGATTAAAAAGGCTTTTGGTATGGTAGGAAATAATAACGGTGGCAGCAGTGGTAAGTACTGTTGACTTGCAGCAGTGGTAAGTACTGTTGACTTGCAGCGCTGAGGTCCTGGTTTCAGATACGATCAAGAACAATATCTGCATGGTGTTGTATGTCTTACTTGTGTTTTCACAGGTTTCCACTAAGTACTTGGTGCTTCTCCCACAATGTATACTGGTTGGATTATTGGCTTCCTTATCAAATTGTCTCTAATTTGTGTTTGAACAAGAAAGGAAAATTTGATTGTAAGCCCTAATGGGTCAGAGATGTGTTTGGTGATAGACACTATACTGTGTAAAGCAACAGGAAATGAATACATTGAAGTTATCTATATTGACATTTTTTTTTTTTAGGAGAAAATATTATTTAATATAATCTAAAAAAAATATTAATCATTTCTTCTTTTGATAATTACTGTAAAACGCTTCATTATGTTAAGTCTATTCAGAAGAATCATGGTCAAAAGGCAGTTGTAGTAAGATAATCATGGCTTAGACCACACACACACTAAATCAGGACATACCTAATGATAGTACATAAGTCAAACAGAAATAGTCATGTTGACTTAGTCTACACTGTGTACCACCATCACCGCCTCGTGAGACGTCTTCTGTGACTGCTGGTGAAAAGCATTTGCAGTACATCCATGTACAGTAGTAGAAGTAGAACACCCAACGTTTGACACTTGTATCCAACGTCGGACGGGGGTTCCTTGGGGCCCCAGAAGAAATTGCTCTCAGGGCCTAACCCCTATATCATTGAAAGTCTAATTGATTCAAAACCTCAGACATACAGAAGACTAGTGACTGGCTCCAAAGGCAGCTCCGAATGCAATTTTGCTCTTGGACCTTTGAGACCAATTATGGCTTCCTAGACTGGGTCCACCAGAGGATTTCTCTAATACTCTCGTGGGCCAGTCTGATCTTGCTTGTATCTTCTGGGTCCTAATGTAAAATCTATAACAAGGCACGAAGTAGAACACCCAATGTTTGCTACTTGTATCCAGCATCGGACTGGGGTTCCTTGGGGCCTCCCGGAAAAATTGCTTTCAGAGCCCAACCCCTATATCATCGCTATAGTCTAATTGATTCAAAACCTAAGACACAAATATACAAGAGAAAAATTGCATTTGGAGCTGCCTTCGGAGCCACTCCCTAGCCCCTAGTGCCGAAGGTTGCTGATCCCTGCCCTAGTGGCTAGTGAGTGGCTTCAAAGGCAGCTCCAAATGCAATTTTTCTCTTGGACCTTTGGTACCAATAATGGCTTCATAGACTGGGCTTACCAGAGGATCCCCCTGGTACTCTGGTGGGCCAGTCTTACCCTCCTTGTATCTCCTGGACCCCAATGTAAAATCTATAACAAGGCAAGAAGTAGAACACCCAACATTTGACACTTGTACGGTAGCTCCAGGGCCCCAATGAAAAAACCTATAACAGGGCCCCCTACCTACCATTTCAATTATTCTAGTGTAATATACCAAGGTCTATGTGTAAGTGCTGCTTCTGAAACCCTTTAGTTTCGAACCTATCTCCACACAGGTCATCTTCAAGGACCAATGAGACACTTTTTCTTAAATGATATATGCATTTCAAATGTATAACTAAATAGAGTTTAAGATGAATGCATGTGATGTTATCACACTGAAAGCATGCAAAAAAATTGTCTGGCTGAAAGCTGGCATTTTCAAAAAGCGTCCGGATCCCCATAGTCAATGGTGTCTGGTGGTGAATGGCAGTTCATATCCTAGCTTATATCTTATGATTACATTTTATAGTGATTTTGTGCACATATCATCCTCTTATCACTATTTATTTTTATTGTACATTTCCTGCCCTGGGTCCTGGCATTCTATGTAGTTGTATCTGACGTTTGTATTATAATGACTACACATCTGAGAATGTAGGTGCAGCGGTGATAAAAAGAAAAAAAAAAAAGCATTTCCTGTGAAAGCTTGAATGTGTCTGTTCTTCTGCAAATGAATATATCCACAATGATTAATAAAATCAAGAGCGAGAACATTTCCCAGGTTCTAGTGGTTGGAGCTGATAATAGTAATGGAATAGTAAAGGGCTCGCACTTATATTATTTCATTAACCTATTCTGTCCTAGTGGCTTTTAGTTCTGATCCTTTTTGAGATGTGAGGGTTAGGCTACATTCACATCTGCGTTCAGGTCACAGAATTAGTTTTTACTATTTTCTCTTTTGAAAAACATTTTCCAGAACGGAAACAGAACATGTCCCATTATAGTCAATGGAGTCTGTTTGGCTCCATTTGCTTCTGTTATGTGCCGAATCTGGCACTTATGTTATTTTCGTTGTTCTGCTCCTATAACAGAGAAGAATAACAGAAATAACAAATACTGATGTGAAAGAGGCCTTAGAAGCATATTAGGAACACAACACTGGAATGGGTGGACTACAAGACCCAGAAAGATGATCAGAGTTATTTTGTTTAGAAAAAAGACGATTGAGGGGAGATCTAATAACTATGTACAAGGGCTCTTTGGCACGAACGTGTCACTTGCGGGAATCACGCTCCTTGTGAGAGAGGGATCATGCGTTGTAGACTTACAGAAGCTATGATTGATAATGCTGTGTGACTTTGTGTAACCTTTCTGTAACAGAATCATACTGACATAAAGCTGTCAGTATTATTCAGTTACAGAAAGGTCACAGAGGCACACAGTATTATCAATCATCGCTTCTGTAAGTCTAGAACGCATGATCCCTCTCTCACACGGAGCGTGATTCCTGCAAGGGACACGCTCGTGTGAAAGTGCCCTAAATATATCAGGGGTCAGTACAGAGATCTCTCCTATCATCTATTTATCCCCAGGACTGTGACGAGGGGACATCCTCTGCGTCTAGAGGAAAGAAGGTTTGTACACAAACATAGAAGAGGATTCTTTACGGTAAGAGCAGTGAGACTAAGGAACTTTCTGCCTGAGGAGGTGGTGATGGTGAGTTCACTAAAAGAGTTCAAGAGGGGCTTGGATGTATTTCAGGGAGTTATTCTGATTGCCTGATGGGAGTCAAGAAGCATTTTATTTCCCCTAAATTGAGGAAAATTGACTTCTACATAACAGTTTTTATTTTTGCCTTCCTCTGGTTCAACTTGCTGAACTGGATGGACAGATGTATTTTTTCAACCTTACAAACTATGGTGGTCATTTATTAAGACTGGCGTTTTAGACGTTTTTGATCATTCTTCTCACTTTATTACTATAAATGTAGTTAAAAAAAAAAAACTTAAAATGCGTTGGACCCATACTAAAGGGCATATCATGCAGACAGTTCCTTGCCATATTAGGTCAATTTCGCATGGTCAATGTTTGGTCAGTATTTTGTCTCAGTATTTGTAAGTCAAAACCAGGATTTGAATCTACTATAATGGAAATGTTTGTGTCTCTTCTGTGTTTTGGACCCGCTCCTGCATTTGGTTTACAAAAAATTTATGAAAAACACTGACCAAATACTGAACATGTGAACTTGGTCTTTCACGCGTTCAGTCTCCCACTTTGGATCCCCGTCTACTGGCCCTTCAACAAAGGACATACAGTAGGACCATGAATTTTATGGTAAACTCTTCATTTTAATTGCTGGCTTTATGTAATTTTAAAACATTTTCCCTACAACGGCCGCTGATGAGGAAATGTCTGACCTGTCCCAGCTTCACCCTGCAGATGATCATTGGGGGTTTCTGAAACTAGACCTGTAGAGAGGGCTGACTTCAGTTTAAAAAGGGTATCACTATGTCCTGACAGACTTTACAAAGTTTCATATAAATGCAACTTTCATTTCCTTAGGTAAGGGAACGTTCACATAATAACAGATAGCGCTACAGAAAATCCTTCAGCACACACTTGACATTTATTAAGATGCATGGATTTTACAATGCACTTAAGGGGAGTTTCCTAGCAACCAGAAACATCTGCGATCCCTTATAACATGTAAGTCTTTCTGCCTCTAGCTGCCACTAGGAGGAGCTACTTCACTGGCCAGATTATAACTGAGCTGGTATTTTCAGTGAGTGCTCTATAAACCTGGATGCAGCATGCTCCCTCTAGTGGTAGTTGCAGGTTTAAATGGTATAATTTAAAGGAGTTTTCCTGCCTGCAGATATTGATCACCTATCCTCAAGATGTGTCATCAATAGCAGATCGGTGGTGGTATAACACCCAGCACCCCTACAATTCTGGTAGCTAACCAAACAGTGGACAGAGCTGGAAGCAGAAGGTGCCATCCACTGTTTAGTGCCTGTGAAGGTACATTTCTGCATTAAAATGAATCGGAGCCCAGCTGCAGTATTCCAGCACACAGTGGACGGAGCCTTCTACTTATGGCTCCGACCATTGCTTCGTTTCCAGTCCTCCTCCAGGGCCCGAGCTGATGCTAGCAACTCCTCCTGTAAATTGGTGGCCAGGAAAATATAATTTTTGCTGCCCAGCTACTTTGTCAATGTATGGAGATGTCACCACACACAGTGACCTGCCAGTTCACTACACCACAGGCTACAAGGTGTTCAACCAATGTTGGGCTCACTATATCACAGTATCACATGTCATACAGATAATATACATTGCATGGCATCAACAGTATATAAAAAAACACAAAAAACGATGTCTTAAAATGGTGTTGGGGGGTATTATTTCTCCTTGTAGAGAGCACTTAGTAGGTACGAGGAGTCTTATAGGCCAAGCAGTGCTCTTCTGGGAAAAAGCTATGTAAAAAGCTGAGCCTCTAATACCACCGGATGTAAGGTAGCTGTCCTGTAAATCAATGTTTGACCTTTTTAACAGGCCTTGAAACATAAGTTAGAATTGTAGCCAAGCCAGTACCTCATCTGCAGACAGCTGCCTCTTGGAGATTACCCCTCATCAGTGCAGAGCAGAGAGAACTGGCTTAGCTAGTTAAAGTGGTATTCAAACATTTATCAAGACTGGTGTTCAAATATGCCAGTCTTGATCCCTGTTCACCAGATGGAAATTCTCCTAATTTATTAAGAGGGGTTGTGGCACAAAAAATATTCTACAGTTTTCAAACTAGCATATGGATCTGAATACTTTTGTAATTGCATGTAATTAAACATTTAGCATAGCTACTAAGTTATTCAATGAAATGTATCTGTATAGTGCCCCCTTCTCATTGTTTTTGATTTTTATTTATTTGACCAGCTCACTGAGATGGCCGCACATGCTCAGTTTAATGTTCCAACTGCCTCCTGAGCTGTGATAGGGAGAGCATGGACACGCCCCCTTAGCTGCAGCAGAATAGACACTCCCCTTGAGCTATCAGCTTGATATAAATCTAGCAGAGCAATGGATGTAGAGATCTATGGAACCATTTGAGGTAAAGGGCTGGTTCTAGAAAGAGATTGTCATGTACTATATGATGTCGCCTCTATGCTCGTCTGAAACAGAAGTTTATAGCAACTGGTGTAGACTTCAGCTATAACTTACACCAGTTTCTGGCATACGTTATAATAAGTCAAGGGGCCATTCGAAGCTTCTCCCACCCCACTAAGCTCTGCCCCTTTTATTGCCACTTTGGAAAAGTGGTGAGAAGCTGAAAAAGTTGCAAATTAAAACGCAAATACTTAAGTAAATGTCCCTCAGTTTTTATGCGATAAGATTTATCCCCCTTTTGTTAGAAAAGTAACATATAAGAGTAGATATTTACTGCTGATTATGCCTCTATGAAGACATTTTGGGTATCCTTTGATGATCTTTAAGTATGTTCTTAACATACATGTCTTTCTCATACCATGCAGGCTGTACAGACATGGACAAAACAGTCATAAACATTTCATCACCGCCCAAGTCTCCTCACTCATGATGATAAGACTTTGATATATAGCTGCCATTTCCATAGCTCCAGGCTCTTATTTTCCTGACTTACAAATGCTTAAACTCACACATCTGAGAGAAAAAGGGTTGGTGGCGAACGTGTCGTAAATCAACTACTATAATTATTTCAACTGACAAATGGCAGTATGGAAAAAGTTAAATTGCATCCATGGATATTATGAAGCTGGCAATGTCTCAGAAGAAGGAGATGATTAATACCTTGGGTTTTACAGAAGAATGCTTTGCTTTGTTAATCCTGTTCTCCGACACTCTAGAATTTAAACATCTCCAGCAATAAAAGCCTTCTGCATCCATCACACATCGGGCGGATTTTACTTTTCTTCTGTATGCTGATAGCCATTTACCCTGCTATCAAACACAGTAATGCAGAGTAAGTCAGTTATTATAGGACTAATACCATGAAATAAAATGCTCATATTTATGCTTTTGTGAGTTTTTGTCCTTATGCAGGGGCGTAACGATCGCGGTCGCAGGGGGTGCGACTGCAACCGGGCCCGGCAGGGGGAGGGGGCCCGCTGTACTAACATGTAATGAAGCGCTGTGATGGGACCCGGCATGAAGTACAGTGACAATGCCGGGCCCCGTCAGGGCACTCCATTACATGTTTAATATGAGGCAAGGTGGGGAGGCTTGCGCAGAGGGGGGGAGGAGGAAAAGGAGGGACGCGCGCACTCACTCGCATACACTCGGCCCGGCAGTTCTTGTCACTGCCGGGCTGTCTCCAGATCATCAGTGAAGCAGGAGCTCTAGCGCTCCCTCTGCTTGCCGCGCATCACGCTGCTGGCTGTGGGAGGAGCTCTGAAGGCCCGGGAAACTGCCTTCAGTACAGCCAGAAGTGCGATGTGAGTTTGGCAGCGCAACATAAGGGAAGAGGATAAG
Source organism: Bufo gargarizans (assembly GCF_014858855.1). Classification (NCBI taxonomy): domain Eukaryota; kingdom Metazoa; phylum Chordata; class Amphibia; order Anura; family Bufonidae; genus Bufo; species Bufo gargarizans. Next base: position 86,489,611 of record NC_058084.1, on the reverse strand, counting down.
TATGTGTTTTTTTTTTTCTTTTCCTAACACTGCAGACTGGGGGCAAAGGGGAAGGAGGGGGGAGGGGGTTGATGGGCACAACTAGAGTGAGGGGGCACAAAAGTGGGCATCTCTACTGAGGGGGCACCTAATCTGCCATAACTACTGTGAGGGGGCACATATAAAGGCATAACTATGAGGGGGCACATATATCAACTACTGTGAGGGGAGCACATAATCTGGCATAACCACTGTGAGGGGCACATATGTGGGCATATCTAATGTGAGGGGCACATAATCTGGCATAACCACTGTAGGGGGGCATATATCTGGCATAACTACTGTGAGTGGGGCACATATAAAGGCATAACTATGAGAGGGCACATATGAAGGCATAACTACTGTGAGGGGGGCACATAATCTGGCATAACTACTGTGAGGGGGGCACATAATCTGGCATAACTACTGTGAGGGGCACATATGTGGGCATATTTAATGTGAGGGGCACATAATCTGGCATAACCACTGTTGGGGGGGGCACATATCTGGTCATAACTACTGTGAGGGGAACATATCTGGCCATATCCACTGTGAGGGGCACATATCTGGGCATAACTACTGTGAGGGGCACATAATCTGGCATAACTACTGTAAGGGGGCACATATCTGGCCATAACTACTGTGAGGGGGAACATATCTGGCCATATCCACTGTGAGGGGCACATATCTGGGCATAACTACTGTGAGGGGGCACATATCTGGCATAAATACCGTGAGGGGGCACATATTTGGCATAACTACTGTTAGGGGGCACATATTTGGCATAACTACTGTGAGGGGCACATATCTGGGCATAACTACTGTGACAGGAACAAAGTTGGGCATAACTGCTGTGAAGGGCAACAAGAAGGACATAACTTTTGTGAAGCCACCACAAGGTGGGCTTAATTACTGTGAAAGGCCACAAGGTGGGCATTAGTACTGTGAGGGGCCACAATGTGGACATTAGTACTGTGTGGTAGTACTTAGGGGAAATGTCCTAAATTACCCTGCTATATATTGGCATGGCTCAGTCTACCAGCCCAGCACAGCGCCCACTGCTGTTAGTTTTATAGGGGCAGTCACCATCCCTTCCTTATATGATTTTTCTTTTTTTCTCTATCACCACAGGGACCTTGTTCTGGATCCAGCGGACATCACGCCAGCGACACCCTGGATGAGGTAGGACCAGATTTTATTAGGACTGGGTGAGTGTAGCCATGCATTGGGCTTAGGGCTCTTTAACACGAGCGGATCCCGTGTGGCTAATCCGCTGTGTGAAAGAGAGCCAAGCCCCGCTCCGGACAGCAGAGACACGGAGCAGTAACATGACTGATAATGCTCTTTGCCTCTCTATGATCGTTTTGCTACAAAATCACGTTGACAACTTTATCTCACTGTGATTTTGTAGTAAAAAGATCACAGAGAGGCACAGAGCATTATCAGTCATGTTACTGCTCCATGTCTCTGCTGTCCGGAGCGGGGCTTGGCCCTCATTCACGCAGTGGACTAGCCGCACGGGAAAGAGTCCTTAGTAAGAAAATCTACCACTTCTTTGTAAAAATGGGGGGAAGGGGGGGGGCCCTATCCAAAGTTTGCACTGGGGCCCATAACAATCTAGTTATGCCACTGTCCTTATGTGTATGGGATGTGCCACTTCATTTCGTTGGTAACGTTCTTTTGCACCTGGTAGCTTCTGTGTCACAGGGTCTGTTGTGGGGGCGGCTCACAGCTTTATCCTACCTCACAGTGCATTGGTGATACCACTATGGAGGCATGTGAGAGCCTGGCTGTGAGTTAATTGCACTGTTCAGACCCTGTTCACACACCACGGGCAGTTGAGTGGTAGGACCCCATGCGTGCTGAGACACCGTGACGTGGTGCATGAGGGGCTTCAATATGTTCCTGACTGGAAGATATTGGCAAAGTTCTCAGCTTTTAACATCGGCTTGAGGAATTAGCTATTATTGTCAGTTGCGTATCATTTTGGTGCATTTTTTGCAGTGACTTGTGTATGTATATATTTTTTCATCTGCACAATGTATCGTTTTGTGTAAGATGTCCTTGTGGTGCATGCGGTCCACATCCTCCATTGTACGCATTTTTTGCTGGGGATTGCCGTTATCTGTGCACCGCACAGTGTTTGGGTTTGAAGCATTTCCACCCGTTTAGGCCACTTTTTTCTGTGAGTTTTTGTATTTATGCTTTAGGTCTAGAAAAAGGAGGTTCATGTAACATAATACAGTAAAATCAGGTAAATTAAGAAATTCTGAGGTTTGGTAGGATAGTAACACACCCCTCAAGTAGTTTGTAGAGTTGTCCATCTTGCCGTGTTACTAATGTAATGTGTGGCTGCATGGGTTACGGCATGGCCCTTTAAAATGTATATCCGGGATAGCTTGAAGCAGTGGCTCAGAGCTCATGAAAAATATTTTACAGTTTTCAAAACAGCCCTGGATCTGAATACTTTTGTAATTGCATGTAATTAAAATTTTTGTATAGCTACTGAGTTATTCAATGAAATCTATCTGTATAGCACCACCTGCTGTTTGCTCTTTTTCTAATTTCTTTATCCTGCTCACTGAGATGGAAGCACTGTCACGATGTAAGGGGAGGGGAGGAACACCAGAATGACAAAAGAAGGAAAATGATCAGGAACTAGGCCTCAAGGCTAGGAAAAGGGTAACGGTAACCACCAATGAAAACCCTAAACCCAGCCCTGACTCCAGTCAGTATGAATAGACCCTGAAGATGGGAATATTCATACACCGGAAACCTAGGCACTAGTAACCCTGAATATCCCTAGGAGTAGTGACAGGGTCTGAGACTACCGGTTCCTTACCAGATGAACGAACCAGCATCTCCCTGAGGCCTAGCAAACAATGAGCAAATGGGAACAACACAATAGAAAGAGAAGTACACTTGTCTTCAATAGAAAATGGATGAGCAGGAACTCAGATGAGGACCACACACCGGCTCTTCCAACTCCAGGCAGAGAATATCAACAGCATGGTATGAAGTGTGAGTCCAGACTAAATAGAGGAGCAGTAATGACCACAAGCTGCACCTGAGACAAGAGGTGTGGTCATTGCCAACAACAACACTGCAACAAGTGAAAACAGGCTGTCAGATAACCTCACGTGCAGCCAGTCTCTCAGATCTTCTAACCTCTGTCATAGGAGGGACCATGACAATTACATGGTTAGTTCCATCCTTCAACTGCCACCAGCTGCAGCAGAAAGGACATGCGCCCAGAGGAAGGACACACTCCCTAAGCTGACAAATTCAAATCAATCTAGCAGAACAATTGAGGCAATGAATAGTGAGATAGCTGGATCCTTGTGAGGTACAGGGCTGGTTCTAGCTGTGTTGGGAAGAGGTTAGCATGTACTAGATTATTTTTACTTTAATGATGGGATAACCCTTTAACTTGAAATTGCTCTAAAGAGGCACAAAAGATAAAGTTATACTGCTGTGAGGAACCAAACTAGAATGTTGAATACTGATTAGATACTCATGTAGAAAATTCCTGCTATATACGTATCAAAGGAGTCACAGAAAGCTAGGAATTAAAACTTAACTTTTAATCGCCACATTAATATTAAATCATTTCATATACCTCTAAAGTGTAACAAACATTGATCATAATGGGCCAAAAGAACACAGACATATATAAATGTATGCAGAGGGGAGGGCGGGTAATGTGTGCTAGGGGGGAAAAATTCCTAATATGTCCCTAACTAATGCCTCAATCCACAGGAGCACCCTGGTGGTGGGTGGCCTGTGGTCCTTTGCCTTTCCTATCTCACCCTCGCAATGCCCTAAATATTACCAACGCGTTTCCCCAGTAACTGGTTCTTTAGGGGAAGAAATAGGCCAAAAAGTGAAAAGTACGAAGCAAATTGGTACAGAAAAAACTACACAGTAACAAACTGATAATTAAACCATAAAAAGCTAACGATACAGTTAAATCTGGTTGTTAATACATTAAATATCCAAAGCATCTATTTGCACACACACCAACCAATAAACGTGATCAGGCCTAAAACTCAAGAAACATTCACTGTAACAGTTCCCAATCTGATAGAAAATGGTGTAATAACCCAGTAGACCGTGTAGATGTTAATCCATAGGAAGTTAATAAGCATCCGTGAGACAATCAATTGATAGTTTCAGACATCAATACTCAAAACTATGCACCTAAAATTGATAGCTGGCCCAAGACAAATAGAGAAACCCTTAGGTATAGATGTATACAATGCCAGATTACCTGAGGCATGGTCAAGAAAGCCTCAATCAATTAAGCCCGGTACATAATTAACCTGCATACATATATTTGATTTATGGCTCAGGACAAATAAAGAGATGTAGCCTGAGAGCCCGGTATATATCTCAGCTCAATACATATATATAGATGAAGCCCGGTACATATCTAAGCTCTGTATATTCATTCCGTTATTGCCTTAAGTATATGAAGTATCCCTACAGTGCTCAACAATATTGCCGAGGGTCTATTTGTTTAGTATTTTTCACTTTTTGCCCCATTTTTTCCCCTGATGAACCAGTTACAGGGGGAAACGCGTCAGGAATATGTAGGGCATTGCGAGGGTGATATAGGGAAGGCACAGGACCACAGGCCACCCACCACCAGTGTGCTCCTGTGAGTTGAGGCATTAGTTAGGGACATATTAGGAATTTTCCCCCCTAGCGCGCATTACCCACCCTCCCCATTACCCGCCCTCCCCTCTGCATACATTTATATATGTCTGTGTTCTTTCGGTCCATCATGATCAATGTTTGTTACACTTTAGAGGTATATGAAGTGATTTAATATTATTGTGGTGATTAAAAGTTTAGTTATACTGCTGTGAGGCACACAAACATATTGGTTCTTACTACAGCTTACTTTCTCCCTTAGGCTATTCTTCACCCAGGGCAAATATTGAGTTTGGTGCCCACCCTCTGAAACAACAGGGGTTGACTTGTGACACAAAAAATAGCTGAGAAAAATGAAGTTTTTGTATATGCAAATGAGCCTCTAGGAGCAACGGGTGCATTGCCATTACACCTAGAGGCTCAGCTCTCTCTGCAACTCCCGAACCCTCTGCACTTTGATTGACAGGGCCAGGTAGCCGTGATCACACTTACACTGTCTGGCCCTGTCAATAAAAGTGCAGAGGGCACGGCAGTTGGATCTAGGAGTAAGGGCAACGCCCTCATTGCTCCTAGAGGCTCATTTGCATATATTAAAACTAACATTTTTCTCAGCAATACGGGCACATTTGTACATGGGACCAACACAGATGCCTTCAGCTGCCAACAGGTCAGCGAGTTTCATGGTACAAATATGCTGACAGATGCCCTTTAAAATGGTGTCTTGTCTCCTTTTGGTACTGATTAATGCTGGCATAAGCCTGTGACAGAAGGACATAATGATTGTTTGCCCTTATCTTCTTTCCATGGCTCTTGGGTCAGGTCCCCAGACCCCTGCACATGTTGTTACCACCTATCTAAACAAGAGATTTATCCCCCCTGGATGAGCCTTGTGCATCGCACATGTTTCCTGTATTAGTGCAATCTATAACTTGTACCTTCCTTCACTTGCATCTTTACCGAGTCCATTGTAGAGTATATAAAAACGGTCATATAGACATACAAAGCCTAGGAAATCATTGCTAATTTCCTCTTGGTGAGAACTACATGTACTGTACAATCAGCATGACACATGTATCTTGAGCTGCCTACACCACTCCGACATACCCATGTATTTTTTACACCAATTTTTTTTTTTTCCGCCAAGGTTGAAAGTGTCCTTTCATCAACTGAAAGCATTGTAGACCACGGCAGGGAACCTTGCACAGCCTATTTCCCAAATTGAACCATTTATCTTGAGGTCTGAGCAATATATTTTTCTCAAGCCATTTAGGGCACAGCATTGAAATGTGAGGTTTGTTTTTTTTATTGCTCGCTCGGTGTGCAGTCTCTGTACTTACCTGTTGAGATTTGGAACAATAAAAGAGAAAAGAATTTATACAGGGCAATCTGTAAAAGTTTCTTCCAAATAATGTTAATGAAGCCTACTTATCATAAGGGTAAGTAATATGATGTTTTGCAAGAAAAGGTGCGTAGAATTGTGCATTTTTCTTTTTCTATAACATTTACTTGTAAGGAAAGATGGCTGTTACACAGATAGCATAAATAATATGAAATATTTATATGGATTTTTATAAAAGCTTTTGATCTTCTAGAATCATTGATTAAATAAGTAGCCTCTTTCTGCTAGAACAATCCAAGTGGGCTGCACTCCTCCTATTATGAGATGCCAGAGGACATTTGGCCCTTAGTCTCTGAGGCCAACCCATGAAGATGTTGGTTGTTGTATGGAAGAAGAAACCCAACAGATGTGTCTCTCGGTAGCAGTGATGGCCAGTTCGCACTGTTCGCCGACGAACACATGCGATCTGCCATCTTTATTCCCAAGCCCGGCGATGCAGAGGTAAGTCCTTACCTGTGCCTGTGCTACGAACCGCTCTGAAACACATGCGGTCACCGGGAGCAGGCAGTTCCGAGAAACAGCCCGATGAAGGCTGTTCTCGGAACTGCCTGCTCCCGGTGACCGCATGTGTTTCAGAGCGGCTCGCTGTGCAGGCACAGGTAAGGACTTACCTCTGCAACGCCGGGCTTGGGAATAAAGATGACAGATCGCATGTGTTCGTCGGCGAACACTGCGAACTGGCCATCACTACTCGGTAGACCCATTTAATTCCCAGTTCACTAGCACCAAGATATTATACTTGGTCTACTGCCATTGGGCCTACCACCCAATGTGACCAGGGATCCAGACCATAAGATCCCTGTCTGTGCATGCCAGGACACTGGGTCTCGAAATGACATCAATGTTCCTCCGTCTTCTTGAAGTCTCCTCCTAGTTGGCACCGCCAATGGAAGCAACTCTTACTCTTGAACAATAGGTCCTCTGCTGCTTGTATCCATCCCTGGAAAAAATTGTCTTACGATTGTCAGGCTACTAACCAAAAGCATGAGTAGTTTGCAAGATGGCTGAATACTCCAATTGATATTGTAGTTGGCATTGACAGGTAATATTGTCTGAAGGGGGAGCTGTGGGTGGCTAAACTGAAATTTTTACACATTCACTGTACATCCACGATCCGCCTTACTGTCAGTTGCAGAGATTCTAGAGATTGGTTATAGACAAATACTACCTGACTTGTAAATAAGACAAGAAGACGATGCTTATAGCATTAAAGGGAGTCTGTCACCAGGAAATTCACTGGTAAACCAAGCACAACGCCTTGTAGGACTAGCTAAGCTGAATTTAATGATACCTTTCACTTAGTGATTAGTTTTTTTATTCTGGAGAACAATTACTTTTAATCCATATTCAAACGAGCAGTTAAGTGCACCGATGGTGGGCTCAAGCCACTCTGTGCACCCTTGCTTCTCAGCCATCCCCTTTATTTCCATTTGATGGACAAGGCCAGATCAGATGCCTATGCGAGGAACTGGCCCTGTCAAACAAGAAGGAAAGGGAAGTACTGGCAGAAGACACAAGAGGAACAAGTGTGCACTGAGTGGCTTGGACCTGCCCTCAGTGCACTTAACTGCTCATTTACATATTAATTAAAGGTGCTTTTTCTCTAAAATGAAGCAATGGATCGTTAAGTGAAAGGTATCATTTAGACATGAGCAAAGTACCGTATTTTTCACCCTATAAGGCTTTTGAGGAGGAAAATAAGAAAAAAAAAATTAACCAAAAGGTGTGCTTTTGCTGGGTTTTGAACTACCATAATGGTGGTCTGTGGATGACACTATTATGGGGGATCTGTGGATGGCACTGTTATGGGGGCATCTGTGGATGGCACTGTTATGGGTGCATCTGTGGATGGCACTGTTATGGGGGCATCTATGGATGGCACTGTTATGAGGGCATCTGTGGATGGCACTGTTATGGGGGCATATGTGGATGGCACTGTTATGGGGGCATATGCGGATGGCACTGCTATGGGGGATCATTGTGGGGGTATCTGTGGATGGCACTGTTATGGGGGCATCTGTGGATGACACATATATAGCATCTTATGTGTCATCCACATATCCCCCATAACAGTGTCCCTGTGTAGTGAATGGGGGCCGGCATCTGTTTCTGTAATGGCAGCGGGGCCCGATGCAGTCACTGTATTATACGGTAATCATATCTAACTTGTGGGTATTGTTTAAAGTATTCCAATCATCTTAAATCTAGCGCTGTACTACTTACAACTAACTTCTTGGCAGTAAGGAGGCTGAGTGGGCGGGCGCTCGTAGTGTAGCTCACTATGCTCACTGCTCCTGCGTCTCCCACTTTATGAATGAATCAGGCGGCGCAGGCGCAGTGTGCGTAGTGAGCTTCACTACGAGCGCCCGTCCGCCCGGCCTCCTGACTTCCAAGAAGTTAGTTGTAAGTAGTACAGCGCTAGATTTAAGATGATTGGAATACTTTAAACAATACCCACAAGTTAGATATGATTACCGTATACTACAGTGAGCGGGGCCCGGTGTAGTAGAATACAGTGACTGCCCCGGGCCCTGCTGCCATAACAGAAACAGATGCCGGCCCCCAGCCCCTCCTTCCTCTCAGCATATTCACCAGACGGTCGCAGCATTCACCCCATAAGACACACTGCTATTTTTCCCCCACTTTATTTTTGGGGGGGAAGTGCGTCTTATAGGGCGAAAAATACGGTATCGGGAAATTAAATTCGGCTGCTTTGCCAAATTTTACAAAACAATTTACTTCTTGACGAATTATTTCATTATGAAGCGCAATTCTTTGTAAGCAGTGGATGCAATGCCAGGGAGTGGGATTGCGCCACCCCCTGTCATTGTACCCCTCAGATGCCACATTCATACATGATTGCGGCATCTGATGTACATAATAGTGTTGAGCGCGAATATTCGAATTACGAATTTTTTTCTCGAATATCGCAATTTCGAGATTTCGCGAATATTTAGAATATCGTTCTATATATTCGCGAATTCGAATATTCGTATTTTTTTTATTTTTATTATTATATATTTTTTCTTTCCCACTTCTCTAAAGTTGTTCTTACCTGTCCTTTGGATTCCTGGCTTCCTGGCTGCTCCAGTCAGTGGCGTTTTCAACTTACTGCTATATTCCATATTAGCTAAATTACAATCTAATCTATATGTGTATTTTACGAAATTTCGCAAGTTGCGATGCGAGTAATATAACACAAAATAATCGCATGAAGATTTCAATTTAGCACTGCTATATTCCATATTCTAGCCTAATATGGAATATAGCTGTGCTAAGTTAGCACTGCTGTATTCCATACTAGGCTAGAATATGGAATATAGCAGTGCTAAGTTGAAATCTTCATGCGATTATTTCGTGTTATATTACTCGCATCGCAATTTCGACTTTTGCAAATGTTCTTAATATTGCTCTAACTTCGTCTTTTAGAATATTACGAATATTCTAAAAGACGAAGTTAGAGCAATATTACGAAATTTCGTAAAATACACATATAGATTGTAATTTAGCTTATATAGTGCTATAATCCCTTTTTTTTTCCTCTAATTTTTTTTGCCTCTTCTGAACTTAAGTTTTGTAAAATATGTACACTGTTAAAAAATATTACTATAGCAGTATATTAGCTTAAATACAATCTATGTGTATTTTACGAAATTTCGTAATATTGCTCTAACTTCGTCTTTTAGAATATTCGTAATATTCTAAAAGACGAAGTTAGAGCAATATTAAGAACATTTGCAAAAGCCGAAATTGCGATGCGAGTAATATAATACGAAATAATCGCATGAAGATTTCAACTTAGCACTGCTATATTCCATATTCTAGCCTAGTATGGAATATAGCAGTGCTAACTTAGCACAGCTATATTCCATATTGGGCTAGAATATGGAATATAGCAGTGCTAAGTTGAAATCTTCATGCGATTATTTCGTATTATATTACTCGCATCGCAATTTCGGCTTTTGCAAATGTTCTTAATATTGCTCTAACTTCGTCTTTTAGAATATTACGAATATTCTAAAAGACGAAGTTAGAGCAATATTACGAAATTTCGTAAAATACACATAGATTGTATTAAAGCTAATATACTGCTATAGTAATATTTTTTAATAGTGTACATATTTTACAAAACTTAAGTTCAGAAGAGGCAAAAAAAATATTTGAGGCAAAAAAAGGGATTATAGCAGTATATTAGCTAAATTACAATCTATATGTGTATTTTACGAAATTTCGTAATATTGCTCTAACTTCATCTTTTAGAATATTCGTAATATTCTAAGAGACGAAGTTAGAGCAAATCACGAAATTTCGTAAAATACACATATTAGCCTAGCCATAGTCAATTAGCATAGGAACGTTGCCTTATACTATCAAGATAAATAATCGCAATACGCGGAAAAAAAAATTTCGGATATTATTCGCGATAATTGGAATAATTACGAATATTCGATTTCGACGAATATAACACGAATATTCATTCGAATATTCGCGAAATATCGCGAAATCGAATATGGCACCTCCCGCTCATCACTAGTACATAACAGGGTGTAAAATAAAAAACTAAAAAAATAAATCATACTTACCTGCTCCATTTGCTCGCAACGGGCTGGCCTCTGCCATCTTGCTTGAAGATCTGAAGATCTGGCGCAAAATAAGATGACATCATCAAGAGGGCCAGTGTGTTGATGTCATACGTCACCACGCACAGGATTTTGGCCGAGATCTTCAAGCCGCCTGTGGCGAGCAAATGGAGCAGTTATGTATGTAAGTAAGTTTTTTTGTTTTTTGCACTAATTCAGGGTAAATCGATGGAAATTCGGCTTTGCGGTGAGTTGAATTTATCCTGAAATTCGGCTCTCACTCAGTCCTACAAGGCACCATGCCTGGTTTATCAGTGAATTTCCTGGTGACAGAATCCCTTTAACAATAACATATAGAGCTACGTATCCTGCTGTGTGGAAATTCAGGAGCCAGTATTTCAGCACATGACTAGCTTTGTAAATACTAAATGAATTCATATGTTGATTAATACGGAAGCAGGGGCGTAACTATAGGGGAAGCAGGGGAAGCGGCTGCTTTGGGGCCCTGACACAGAAGGGGCCCATCCAGGAGGAGGAGGACTAAAAGATTTTGTCAGGGCCCCCTCAACAGTATTACACAATGAAATAATATACAGTGACAGTATAGACAGTGTACAAAATAGATGGAACAGCTGCCGGGCCTGGTCTGAGAGAGCGATCTTTACTAGCCACAGGAATGGGGGCGGCATGAAAGGAAGGGGTTGGGAAAAAATTACTGTTGGAGGGGGGCCCCATTCAAAAATATGCTGTGGGGCCCAGTAATTTCTAGTTACGCCACTGTACGGAAGCCTTGTCTGGACCACCATGATTGTTATTTGATGCAATGAATATTGTGATTTTATGAGCAGAGAAGCTATTGAGGAACATTGAAGTATACACTGCACAGGTTCCTCCAAGCCTTTGTAGACCCTAGCAGTGTCACATAGTAGTTTAAAAAATAATGTACATCTACAATGATATAAGATGTATGTGTCAGAAAAGGTGATTTTACTAATAGCTTATGGGGAGGGTCATATTATTGATCAGTTCTATGGGGAGCTGTAATAGGGCTGCCATATAGCAGGCCCAGCCTGCATGTGAAACCTACACTCCCTGAATTGTATGGTAGCCGTCATGGCACATAACAGGTAGAATTTAGTGTTAGGAACCCGTCTTACAGAGATCGCCTTGACGTGCAGCAGACGGGCTCTGATCATTTTGTACAAAATGATTTCCCAAGCATCTCTAATTTATAAGTATAGCACTAGCAATTATTATGCATTTTTGTACTTTATTTGGTTTGCAGAGAGCTGTTGTATTGCATGTTTTGTTTTACAGTGTTGTTCTCAGCCATAGCAATGTGCCCCTGCGCATTGGGCAGGGCTGCCATATAGGTGCATGGGGCCTCTGTAAGCCGTGCACCGGGGTGGGCTCTTTAGGATACAGCAAAGTCATGAACAAGGAAAGCAAATCCAACACCAACTTTAGCTAAAAACAGAATTGTAGCGTATGGAGGGGCACTCAAATATCAGGGGGCACCGGACAACAGACTAGGGGGTGAATTAAATAAATAAAAAAATTATCCCTGGGTAAAACAATGCATCAATAAAAATAATAAATAAAAACATATATCAATACAACACAGTAAAACAAAAATGGCCACGATTAGTGGATCCAAAGGAACCACTTGAGTCCGTGGTACCTGAAGTGAGACCTATAGACTGACTGACAAATGAGATACTTCAGGCAGTCTCACTTGTAAGGGGGTAATGCCCAAGTCATTGGGTACCGGCCGGTATGGCGGATGATAAAGTGCAAGCAAGGTGTATGAACATAAGCAATTCAAATGTGGTCAAGTGCCTAAGCTGGCACTAAAGCTGTACGTTACCACCAGGTGGAGGAAATAGTTGCCGGGTGTCTCCTCTTTCTCGATTGTCCGGACTCACTACAGCGTCCCGTGTGGTCTCGCGATCTCTGCATCTCATGTGACTTGCCGGTGGTTCACGTGACTGAATGCATTCACGTGACTGCGCTTCCGAAGTCAGGAAATCGTAGCTGGGAGGTATTACTTCCTTAATTACCACATGAGCAGATAAGTCAGTAGATGGAGGACTGTATGTTGTTCCTTGATAATCAACCAATATGCTGGGAAAAAATCTTCTTATAAACCAGAGATAGTGTGGTCCATGATGGTATACTGCTTGCTACTCCGACCAAACTATACGTGTTTCGGGGTACCTCCCCTTCCTCAGTAGTGGTGTTAAGCAAGCAGGAAGTCAACCTATTTATACTCCACAATATCAAGGGATGATGGGTAGATGGTCCATCTAAATCCTGGTGCGGAGTAGTTGCAAACTCAAAAACGCATATGCGTTTTCAATGCGTTTTTCATATAATCGTGACTAGAGACATAAATAAATGATACATATGTGGCTGATACAGTAATAAAACACATCAAGATGATAAAACAGAATGCTAAACCACAATCATAAAGCACAATTACAGTCGGGTCCATAAATATTGGGACATCGACACAATTCTAAAATTTTTGGCTCTATACACCACGACAATGGATTTAAAATTAAACAAACAAGATGTGCTTTAACTGCAGACTGACAGCTTTAATTTGAGGGTATTTACATCCAAATCAGGTGAATGGTGTAGGAATTACAACAGTTTGCATATGTGCCTCCCACTTTTTAAGGGACCAAAGGTAATGGGACAGAATAATAATCATAAATCAAACTTTCAATTTTTAATACTTGGTTGCAAATCCTTTGCAGTCAATTACAGCCTGAAGTCTGGAACGCATAGACATCACCAGACGCTGGGTTTCATCCCTGGTGATGCTCTACCAGGCCTCTACTGCAACTGTCTTCAGTTCCTGCTAGTTCTTGGGGCATTTTCCCTTCAGTTTTGTCTTCAGCAAGTGAAATGCATGCTCAATTGGATTCAGGTCAGGTGATTGACTTGGCCATTGCATAACATTCCACTTCTTTACCTTAAAAAACTCTTTGGTTGCTTTTGCAGTATGCTTTAGGTCATTGTCCATCTGCACTGTGAAGCGCCGTCCAATGAGTTCTGCAGCATTTGGCTGAATATGAGCAGATAATATTGCCCGAAACACTTCAGAATTCATCCTGCTGCTTTTGTCAGCAGTCACATCATCAATAAATACAAGAGAACCAGTTCCATTGGCAGCCATACATGCCCACGCCATGACACTACCACCACCATGCTTCACTGATGAGGTGGTATGCTTAGGATCATGAGCAGTTCCTTTCCTTCTCCATACTCTTCTCTTCCCATCACTCTGGTACAAGTTGATCTTGGTCTCATCTGTCCATAGGATGTTGTTCCAGAACTGTGAAGGCTTTTTTAGATGTCGTTTGTCAAACTCTAATCTGGCCTTCCTGTTTTTGAGGCTCACCAATGGTTTACATTTTGTTGTGAACCATCTGTATTCACTCTGGTGAAGTCTTCTCTTGATTGTTGACTTTGACACACATACACCTACCTCCTGGAGAGTGTTCTTGATCTGGCCAACTGTTGTGAAGGATGTTTTATTCACCAGGGAAATAATTCTTTGGTCATCCACCACAGTTGTTTTCCGTGGTCTTCCGGGTCTTTTCGTGTTGCTGATCTCACCGATGCGTTCCTTCTTTTTAAGAATGTTCCAAACAGTTGTTTTGGTCACGCCAAATGTTTTAGCTATCTCTCTGATGGGTTGGTTTTGTTTTTTCAGCCTAATGATGGTTTGCTTCATTGATCGTAACAGCTCTTTGGATCTCATCTTGAGAGTTGACAGCAACAGATTCCATATGTAAATAGCACACTTGAAATGAACTCTGGATCTTTTATCTGCTCATTGTAATTGGGAATAACACACACCTGGCCATGGAACAGCTGAGAAGCCAATTGTCCCATTACTTTTGGTCCCATAACAAGTGGGAGGCACATATGCAAACTGTTGTAATTCCTACACCGTTCACCTGATTTGGATGTAAATACCCTCAAATTAAAGCTGACAGTCTGCAGTTAAAGCACATCTTGTTCGTTTTTTTATTTCAAATCCATTGTGGTGGTGTATAGAGCCAAAAATGTTAGAATTGTGTCGATGTCCCAATATTTATGGACCTGACTGTATAAAATGCATTGAACAACCTTCTGGGATGTTGTAGCTTCATAGTATAATATAATATAGTGCTGGGTGATCTGTCATATAACATTGAATTGCCTATGTTCATACACCTTGCTTGCACTTTATCATCCGCCATACCGGCCGGTATCCAATGACTTGGGCATTACCCCCTTACAAGTGAGACTGCCAGAAGTATCTGATTTGTCAGTCAGTCTATAGGTCTCACTTCAGGTACCACGGACTCAAGTGATTCCTTTGGATCCACTAACGGCTGGGATCCCTTAGGTGGAACAACATCTACTATTAGGGACTCATGCATTAAAATCGTGGCCATTTTTGTTTTACTGTGTTGTATTGATATATGTTTTTATTGATTATTTTTATTGATGCATTGTTGTACCCAGGGATAATAAACAATTTTTATTTAATTCACCCCCTAGTCTGTTGTCCGGTGCCCCCTGATATTTGAGTGCCCCTCCATACGCTACATTTATTTCTCTCTTGGATTTGGGGGATCTCTGAGGCGTGCACCTACTCATAGTGGTCCCCCAGGTGAGCCGCCATTGTCCAATCCTAAAACAGAATTGTACTAACACGTGATAATAAACACAACCACAAATGGTGAGAACATAAAATAAATTTACATACACCCAGCCCAAAGGCTGAGACCATTGTGTCACACAGCGAAGCGCCCTCTAATGGATGCCAGCGGACATTTTGCAGTAATTTACCTACTGGCGGGCACAACTAAAACTGCCTCGCCGTACCTATTATTACCCTGAAGAAAACACAAACAATTGTTTGGGTTCTTAGTACGGGCTGGCCTGCAACACAACAGTTTACAATCTTACCTTGTTCTTTATTATTTCCTCTCCCACAACTAGTCAGGTAGCACGTGCCTGATTATTACTCCTGAGCAAAACACTGAATTGGATAGAGCTCTTGGGGGTGTTTATCAGCTCTCAAATGTGCAATGTCCCTTTTAGTAATGGAGTCCTTGTATTACCAGTAGCAACACTTTAGACCTGACACAAAGCAGAGACCCTAACTAGCTAACTACAGGCCTGGTCTCTAGGCGCCAATACTGCAGTGAGTTGCGTGCACGATCTTACCGACCCGGGTCTGCTCTTTATCCACTAATGACTCTGAACCGAACAACCAGTCTCTCCAGCAAAGGTCCCGCAGAGTATGCAGCTTTGTTCCTTAGCTCTTGTCAGCCTTCCTAGAAACAATCCTTCTTTCTCTGGACAGGATCTGGGTCTTGTATAACGATCAGCTTCACTCAGCTGCAGCTGTGGTCACTGAGGGGGCCCTCTTACTCCTGGATCCATCAGTTTGTCTGCTCACACACAGTTCCTCAGCTCTCAGCTCGATTCTAAGATGGCTGCTGCTCCTTCTCCATGCTCTGAAAAACCACACCTCTTAATATAATATGGATATATATATGCAGTCAGTCAGCTGTGCTTAAGAAACAGCAGCATCTTGTCGCCAAACAGCACAATGTCATTCCAGAACATTTAATTTAATCCACACACAGTGTTCAAACAATGAGAGCTGTTTCTCAATCTCACATAACACCCCACTAGAGGTTGCATCCTCCGCAACTCTCCCCATACAAACTCATCCTGGGCATAGCTCTGTGTGGGGCACACCAGCATTGGGCCTTGCTGACCTACGTAGATTAATATGCTCAGAAGCACTAGGGACTTCAGGCACATTTAATGGGAGAGGAGCTGATGACCGCTCAACACTTTACCTGGGTGGCAAACTTGTCACGGCTGGCTCCTTGGTGGGTACCGGGGCAAGGACAACCCATCATTCCTCCTCTAAGGGAATTTCCTCTGTATTCTGCGCAGGAGGAGGCATCTCCTCCGCGCACACTGGCTCATCAAAATGACAACGCCTTAACATGTTACGGTGCAAATTTTGTGAGGGCCCCCCAGTCCCTATTGGCTCTACCTCATAGACCAGGATGGTAGGGTCTACCCTCCTCTTCACCGAGTATGGGACCGCCTCCCACCACCTATCCAACTTCCTAGACGACCGTTTGGCTTTGACCATCACTCGATCACCCAGGGCATACCCATCCCTCTGAACTGGTCTCGGGTTAGGGTGTACCACTTGTCCCAGGCACTCCCCCACAACCTTGTGGATCGCTCTTAGCTGGCGGCGGTGCTCTTGCACCCATGCAGTGGTATTTCTCGGAGGTGGCTCTATCGGATCGGGCATGTGTAGAACATCAATCTCCCGTCCGGCTCTCCCAAACATGAGCATATGTGGGGAGTACCCCGTGGTACTGTGCACCCTGTTGTTATAGGCTCACATCGGTTCAGGAAGGTACTCTGGCCACCAAGCCTTTTGGCTGTCCTCCAAAGTCTGCAGCATCTGGATCAAGGTACAGCTGAACCGTTTGCACGCCCCGTTTCCCTGGGGGTGATACGGGGTGGTGCGGGAACGTTTGATCCCATACATCTGGTACAGCTCATTCATGAGAGTACCCTGAGAACATGCCCTCTGGTCCGAATGTATCCTCCGTGAGCACCTGAACACCTGTATAAAGTGTTTGCAGACCGCTTCCGCGGCGACTCTGCCGTCTGGTCTCTGGTGGGCACAGCCACCGCATACTTTGTGAAATGATTTGTTATGACTAAACAGTATGAATGTCTGGAGGTAGAGTACCCAAACTGTATGTAATAGATCATAAGGAGCTCTAGGGGCATTGAGGTCCGGAAGGCCTGGACAGGAGCTCGCTGTTCAGTACTCTTACTCAGCCCACAGGGCTGACACTTAAGACATGCCTCGGCCACCATGTCTGCCAAATATGGACAGTATACCAGCCGTTGGAGCCACTTAAACGTTTTATCGCTCCCAAAATGGGCACCCCTCTCATGTGCTTCACGGGCAGCCTCTGGTCCCAATGACATGGGGATGACAATTTGTTGCCGGTACTGCAACTCTGATTGCAAGTATATGGTCCAACACAGGAGGCCCTGAGTAACAGTCATCTTATCCTACTGCCTCAAAAACTTTTGGCCCTCTGTAGTTAGACGGCCCGTTCTTCTGGCCGAGGCCAGATCTTGGTCCGGATCCATTCTTTCACCTTCCACAGGTCCGGACAGCTGTTCTGGACTCTCTCCCAATCAACCAACGTCTTTCCCAACACCAGGGACATCCCGGACGACACCCCACTTGAATGTGCCACGTCTTGGAACATGGGTTATCGACCAAGGTCAGGAGTTTTAGTGTCCTCTAGCTCTTCACCGTCACTCTGAGTCAACGACCCTACAGGGACTTAGGAGAGTGCATCGGCGTTGCCGTTCTCCCTACCTGACCGGAAATTGAAGCGGTAATGGTACTTAGAAAGGCGAGCCAACCACCTCTGCTCAAGCGCACAAAGCTTGGCATTCTCCAGATGTGCTAACAGGTTGTTGTCTTTCATCTCGGTCACCTCTGAACGTCAGGTACTCCGTGAACCTTTCCGTCATGGCCCACACCAGTGCCAGTAGTTCTAGTTTAAAGGAGCTATAGTTGTCAGGGTTGCACTCTGACTCCCTCAGAGACCGGCTGCCATAGGTAATGACTATCTTACGTCCGTCCTGGACTTGGGATAACACGGACCCCAGACCATGTAGACTGCCGTCAGAATAGGGTGTTGAACTGCACATAAGCCAGAATCGGGGCACTGGTCAGTGCTTCTTTTATTGCTTCAAAAGCCTCTTGTTGCCGGGGTTCCCACTTGATGGAACGATTCTTTGGACCCCCCGCAGTGCCCCTTAATAACTCATTTAACAGGCCCACCAAATGAGCGACCTTGGGTATAAACCTCCTGTAGTAGCAGGCAAGTCCCACGAATTCCCACACCTCTCGTAGTGTACTTGGCCGGGGCCATTTCAGGACGGCCTCCACCATGCTGGGGGCTAGCTTTACCCCCTCCTGGGTGACCAAATGTCCTAAATACTCTATCTGCTGTCGAAAAAGTTAAGACTTCTTGGGCTTGATCTTGAGCCCATGGTCTCGCAGCCATCTTAGGACCTGTCGCAGCTTTTGGAGGTGATCCTCAAAGGAGGCCCCAAACACTACTATGTCATCCAGGTATATTAATACCAACTCAGAGTTGAGATCTCCCAGACAGTGCTCCATCAACCGCCGGTTCCATGGAACCGTTGGAAAGGCCGAATGGCATCCGGTTGAACTCATATAGTCCCATAGGTAGTATGAAGGCCGTCTTCACTTTGTCCCTCTTGGCCACCGGTACCTCCCAATACCTACTGGCCAGGTCAAGAGTCAAGAAGAACTTCGCATGACTCAGGGCGGACAACGACTCCTCAATCCGTGGAATTAGGTAGGCATCCCGGATGGTCTGGGCATTCAGCTTCCGATAATCCACGCAGACTCCCATCTTTCTTCTGCACCAATACTACTGAAGAAGCCCAAGGACTTTGACTCTCCTGGATCACCTGGTTTTCCAACATGCTGGCCACCATGTCCTTCACCTCCTGGTACATTTTAGGCAGGATTTGCCGGTAACATTCCCTGATTAGTGCAGCATCACCGGTGGGGTTTTCGTGTACGATGGTAGAGGCACACCCAAGTCCTCATCATGTCTTGAGAACGGCTCCTGAAATTTCCAAAGGGTGTCTTCTAGCAACTTATGTTGTCCTGGAGTCAGGGTCTTGCAGTCCACCCCCATCCGGGCCATGATCACTCAACCGTTCCACTCCGCTGTTGGGGGTCTCCCTTTGATGGACCTCTACAGCATAGGTCCAGGCTGATCTCTTATCTGGCTGTAGCATGAAGCCACTTCATCTAAGGATGTCCCCTTCGGACATATAAACTTTGGCCAGCAAGGTATTCCCAGAAATGGTTAACTCGAAATCTTCAACATTGAGGCAGCATACAGGCACTCATCCATCCTTCACAAGAGCGAGGGCCCGGGCTACCAGTGGGTGAGTCTGCGTTTCCTCTTGGTAAGCGGGCTTGATCAGAACCTCCAGTCTATTCAGCTCTCATTCAGCCCCCACCAGCAGCGTCAATATTTGTTCTTGTCGAGGTGGAATCTTCACTGGGGTCCTTCGCGGCACCTTCACGTGTCCAATGGGCCCACCGGACATGTTTCTCTTTCGCAGACTACAGCTTCTTACCATCTACGGTAAAACTTTCTGGGTTGGCCGGTGCGTGGTGGCCCATTGCCAATACCATGGCCCCTTTTTGGCATAGAGTTGATCGTCCAAGTCTCTCAACACATTCATACCTAGTGTCACGTCTATTCCTTTCTGGGATGAATGGTCCACCAGCACGACCCCCTTCTTGCCAAAGTCTTGCCCAAACAGTCGGACCCGCATCCAGACTGCATCATATGTCCAAAGTATCTTTCGAAGAAGTCGAAAGGCATAAGGGTGCACTTCAGCCCTGTATCAACTAGACAGCGTACTATTGTCTCTGATGTGACAGTTAACATACTGGGTGAAGGTGGGAAGAGTGGAAGATAGGGACACGTGATTAAAGTCTCCAGGAGATCAAAAAGAGAGCCTGGGGGTGTTTTGTCTGGAGTCTGCTGGTCACAGTGTGAATAATGTCACAGGCAACTGAACCATTGGCAGAGGGGGGCACGTAGATTGCTAACACAATAACCTATGTAAACTCACGTGGCAGATAGTGAGCTCTCATGCTAACAGCTAGCAGGTCAATGTCTTCACCGCAAAGCGTCTCTTTGATAATTAGATGCCCAGAGTTACACCATCTACCGTTTACAAACACAGCCAGACCTCCTCCTCGCTTCTTACAGCTCTCTTTGCTTCTGTCAGCCCAGAGCAGATGAAACCCTTCCATGTATACATGCGTGTCCGGCGTTAATACTGTCAGCTATGTCTAGGTCATAATGAGAAAACTACTCTCTCTATAGACGTGCTGATGCTTCATTAGCACTGCTAGTTCATCCGCTTTGTTTTGGAGCGATCTCACATTTCCCATGATGATGGAAGGGATGGGGGGTCCGTCCCTTTTCCTCCGGTCCCAACGTCCTCTTTCAGCCCGGGTCCTGCGTCTCTTTCTCCTTAACTTGCGGGGAATATCGTCTTGCTGTGTGGTAAATGACCCAGTGGAGCTACAGAGCGCTAACAGCTGATCGCTGCTGTAAACAATAGCAGCTTGTTCGCTCCCTCTCTTGTCGGACGCAAAAACCATTAAAAAATAAAATAAAAAACGGGTTGACCAACATATAATCCGCTCCATCTTGTAACTAAGCAAAAACTAAGTAACAAGTAAGTAAACAAATACACAACAGGTCTAAAAAAGAATTAAAAATGGAAAAACTAAAGAATGAATGGAGAGCTGCTGAAATAGGCTGCCTGCAGGAGCGGCGCCTCTAGAAAGAGAGTTTGGTGTTTGAGGTCTACAAGCCTAGATGAGGCTTCATTACACTGTAAAGGCAAACCTGTTTCCAAGAGTTAGTAAAGAAAGTCCTTTGCAAAAAATGTGTGTCCTGTATTCTGCAAAGTTCCCTACACATTACAGTTTAGCACTGCAAGCAGGGTAGGATGTCAGCATGAGGACTGAAGAAGCAACATCTTTGTCAAGCCCTGCGCATCCTATGATAGCCGTCAGTACCAAATTTGGTGTAATCAACTTCTTGCAAGAAGACTGGCAGGAGAGAATCAAAGTAGTTGACTGTGTATACAATGCCCCCCCAACCCCCCCCCCCCCCCCCCCACACACACACATTTTAAAGGGTTTCTCCAGGAATAATGAGTTTTACCAAGTGCCCACAGCCTGCCTCTTTATACAGAAGATCCATACTTATTTGCTCCATGCCGTTCTGGTCCTCCATACTGCCTTCTCTGTGTCCATGTTATAGTCCACACAGTGTTGACATCCAGCACAGCATGGGCATTATCACATGCTCTGCTGCAGCCAATGACAGGCTTCAGCCATGCAATGGTCACAAGCAGCACATCACAGTTGAAGCAAGTCATTGGCTGCAGTGGAGCATGTGACTGCCCATGCTGCGCCAGATGTCAATACTACAGGGACCGGAACATGGACACAGTGGAGGCAGCATGGCGGACCAGAGCAGTGGGGAGCAGTTAAGTATAAATCTTCTGTTTAGAGAAGCAGGCTGCAGGGACTTGCTAAAAGCTCATTATTCCAGAAGAACCCCTTCAAGGCAAAACTGTCTCTCAATGATCTGAAGGGAGAGACAATGTAAAAGTGTTTCTGAGTTCTAATGAAAAGATGAGCACCAAATCTCCCAGATCCTGGAAAATGTATATAGGGACACTGCCTTGATAGGGGTGTCCCCATATATACTAGAAACATGGTGAAATGCTGCCTCAGTTTGTTAACGGATTCCAGGAACTGATATCCATATTGAATTAGAGGGAAGATCAAGGTTCTTTTAGTCTTCTGGAATGCAGATGTAGTTCTGAGAGACCAATTCATTCTAGGTTTGCAAAGCCAAACACACCAGAGAGAGCCTGGTCTAAAGTTTAACTGGGTGCCGAAGGAGGCAGTGTGAAGAATATGGATTAATATTTACTGTCAGCCATGTCCCCACACCAGCCATCAGCTGAAAGGTAGCAGAGGTAGTGAGCTGCACAGGGGGGCCCTGCTTCAAAGCCAGCAGATGGCGGAGGACCTCTAGCAGTCCACCAGTGTTTACAACTATTCACACTTCCATTCAACCAGCCAGGAACCCAGCTAGTGGGAACAGGAAAGACTTCTCTGCAGGGGGTCTAGTCCATTTCCCAGTTCAATCAAACTGGCAGAATAATGACCATGCTTGTCGGCCATCTTAGTCAGTTTGCTATGGAAAGCGATTTGATTGTTTTTGCCTGAAATGTTAGTTTTGTTGAATAGTTATCTTGTCTTTTTGTAACCTTTCTATGTACAGTTTGATTTTGTTTTAATAAGTTTTGTGCTGATATCGGTTTAGTGTTCGGTTATGGTATAGCGCAGTGACCAGTCTGATACAGGAATCATTGTGTGAGCATTAGTGGCAGTTTAGTGGTGAAATCGTCCTATAGTTGATGATTCTGCTGAATGTTTGTATATCTGTGGCTGTTACACTAAATTGTAGACTTGTTTGGCATAATTAATACGGGTACTACAGTGTAGAAAGGTTCTGTGCCAAAAGTATTGGGACAACTCATAGAAATTGATACTAGTGTTTTGTTTTTTTGTAGCAACCATTGTGGTGTTTGTTTTCTGGTACAATGGAAAGTATTTTTAAAGAAGTAACAAAGTTGAAGGACACGGCGGCCATTCTTCAGGCTATGCAGGAATCTACTGATCCATGGCTGCAGGCCCAGAATTGTGTAGCAAACATGATCGGTACCAAAAAATGGCGCAAAAGGAAAGGCAAGTATGCTCTGATTTTTGCTGCTGGGTGGATAGCGGATAAATATCAGGAGTCTTGTAGGCTGAAGCTGAGTTTGGAAGGAGAAGTGGAAGATTTAAAAGTGGAAATTCGTAAATTGAGATCTCTTGTCCAGCAGGCAGCTGAAGCTAGCGCTGAGTATGAATGTACTGTGAGGTGTAATACTGAGCTGTGCAAGGAGAATGAATGGTTATCTGAAAGCCTGATGCATGCACAGGATGCTGTAAGGGAATTGCCAGAGTTATTGAAACAACCGTTGGAGAGTAATGTGTCTAGGATTAGAGACAATGTATGGTCTGTGGGCATGGATAAGTCTGAGGACTGTGGGTCGCATGGTGGAACCGACTCAGGGATGGAGATGGACAATGTGTCTGACCCTGGAGTTGGAAGTGTTAACACAATGCCAGAAGATTCCTCAGATGAGTCAGTGGTAAGTGGACTCAATACAGATGTTGTGCACCAAGTCAAATCGCCTTGTGCCCGGAGGCGAGCTATCCTTTGTTTCGCATGCAGGGAATACGGTCACATTGCACGATTTTGTAATGTTGCCAATGGCAACAGACACAGGTTTGTCAAGTACCTCAGAACCACACCTAAAAGTAAAGTGGCTTATTCTGCGAGATGGGGTAGTGGTCCCAGGCATGCTTCTTTGCAAAGGAAGAGAACCCAGGGACAGCCAAGATCTTGGATCATTGAAGCGGATTTTAAATCACAATATAAACGGTTAAAATGTGAAAGAAACCGGTTTTGGGACCTTGTGATATTAAATCCTGCTTCTCTGGTCAAATGAATCTGAAGCTGTTTGGGGCTGGGCAAATTAACATTTCAATTACTGGGTGGGTAGGAATTTCTCCTGTACGGTTTCAGGGGAACCCTCCGGGACATTGAGTTGTTAATTCAGTCCTATACAATTGTATGTGTTCCTAAGTTTTTGTATGCGTTTTGGGTTAAGGTAAAATTAATTTTTTACTAAAGCTCAATGTATGTAATTAAGTGTTTTTTTCCTTTTTATTTTTCAGTTATATTTGTCTATTTTTGTGTGGGTATTTCTTTGATTAATTTATATTTACATTTTTCTTCTTTTACTCATTTTTATTTTTTAGGTTTTTATTGCATATTTGCTGCTTTTCTCTCTCTCCCTCTCTTTTCTCTGCAGATTTGGTTAGGAGTACTGGGGGTCTCATGATATTGTGTGCGAACTACTGTCTGAATTCAAGGGTTGCTGCTGAGTGAGAGGTTTTTGATCAGTCACTGCAAAAAGGGCTTTGTGTGCTGTTCAGCTTGACTATATAGAATCATATCGGCAAAGGAAAGTGAGTTGATGAGCCTGTGGTCAGGTCACTATTCAGAGCCAAAACCGAGGCTGGTATATCTCATTAGGAGACTCAGAGGGCCGCAGTGTGTCGGCGAGAGCCCTTTTCCTCACACTGATTACTCCTTTTCCTGAGGTCTATCTAGGGTGAACGAAGTCCGTGTGTCGGTGCCAGAAACCCTAGGGCAACTCAGAGGCGAACGGAGGGGAGTAACAGCCGCCCAGCGTATGTCGCAGGGCAGTCCTAGCGTAGGTCGCGGGAAAAATTCCTTGCGTAGGTCGCGGGAAAATTTATGCTCGAGCATGGGTTTAGGGAAAATTAGGGATTAGAAAGGTACCACTTCTGACTACTATAGGACAGCCAAGCAGTACATGAAATCCATCTATAGAGGAGGAGTTGTTAAGCTCCCTCAAAGATTGGCACCAAGGGACTGTAGGTTCAGAGTGGACCATCCCCAAAGAAGGGACCTTTGAGGTCTGGATTGGGAAAAAGTTTGTCCGTAAATTCCCCACTAGACTCTAAAGCCATGGTTCCCTCCAGAAAGCAGAACTGTGGCTGCACGAATCCATCGATCTCCAGCAACAGGACATTCAAAAGTCTCAGACAGTGCGAGCTAACACTGTCATGTACTCCCGTCCCACTAGGACTGCAGAGTCCAAGAGAAGTGTTTTTCTCTTTCTCTTTTCCATCTCTTTCTCTCATCCCTCCGTCATCTCTCCATCTAACCTTGAGATGATGCACCATGTTTAATCCAGCTTCTCTCCGTCCTGGTTTTAAGGACGATGAGAAGGGGGGGAAAGTGGTGCAGAAATCAACGATCTTCAAACTTTCTAACCTCTCAAATGTCAATCAATCACTACTGCCTTTTCTTTGCTGGTACTTGGGTCAGATTTTTGCAAAGTAGGTAAAAATCACGGCCGATCCATGGCCTGAATGTTCTGCTGTAACCCTTTTATTCCATCAGGTATCCCTCCAGGCAGCCCCACGGGTTATCACCCGATGTCCACCACCGGGTTCGGGAATTGCTCCCGGACCCAGACTCAATAGCCAGTGTTCATTCTAGTCAACCAGGTGATTGGGTCGTGCTAAAGAAACATCCGAGGACGGGACTAGAGCCGAGATATCTTGGGCCATTCCAGGTGCTGCTGATGACGCCAACCTCTCTGAAGTTCGAGGGACGAGACAACTGGATCCACACCGGTCACTGCAAGAAGCTGCTCAACTAAGTCAAAGAATGCAGAGTATCACTTTTGTTTTTTGTTACAAGGAGGCATTGGTTGATAGACGATATTAATATTAGCTCTGGCTCCTGCTCCTCGCTTGTTAATCCTGTATGGGTGTCCGGGCAGCTAGGCGACCCGTAGATTTGGGATCCTCCAGTTGTGAGGAAGGTATATGGTTATGCCAGGCTAGCAGACACCATTGACAAGGGTCAGGCCCATACTGACAAGAGCAGGGCAGGGGAGGAGCTATGACTAGTGAGAGTCAGAATCCTTTTTAAAACTTTGAGAGGTCTTGGGGCTCACTGGTTTTCCATTGGATCCGGGCGAAAGGAAATAGGACATATACTTATGTTTTTTTGTCTCCATTCCTTCTATACGCCGGAGTGAGATGTTCCTGATGTCTAATCGACTGATATATCGAAGCCCGAACAGACAAGACGCCCTGAAGACCAAACCATGGACCAGATGCAGAGGATCCCAAACCAGCCGGCGACCAACGCGAAACGCCACCTCCTAAGTCACCTCCCGAAAAAAAGAAGCTGCGTGTCAAGATTGACGTTCTGTTTTCCATCATCTGTTTTGTTTTATGGATCCAGGACTTTTCGTAGACAAGACTGTTTTTTTTTGCAAGAAGAAGATCAAGATTCGTCAAGGGACACTGGGGAGCATATGACAAAGAGGAGGGACTGTTGTGGAAATTTTATTATTCGGACATTTTATCTTAGGATGTGTGTGTGTTTTATAGATTGTCATCATGTCTCTCAGTGGTAATGGTAGATTATTGTATACATGTGTTTAAGGATGGGGTGTGTCCATTGTCTGCACAGCCGCATTGACTGCCCCTCCCTGTCCTTTGATATGTCATCACTTCCTGTATCCTTGTCTTGGGCCAGCCCCTTTTACACCTTTTGTTAGTCAATAAAGGACGGACTGGGCAAGGAGGAGGGGGGAGATGCTCAGGAGAATTCAATCAAGATAGTAGCATTTGGGTGGT
Organism: Bufo gargarizans; assembly: GCF_014858855.1. Lineage (NCBI taxonomy): Eukaryota > Metazoa > Chordata > Amphibia > Anura > Bufonidae > Bufo > Bufo gargarizans. The sequence goes on along the minus strand of NC_058084.1, from coordinate 86,462,934 downwards.
TCTCTGGCTGTGGCTGATGGAGGATGGAGTTACCTTTTTCCTTACACAAACCTTGATGCGAGCTGATTACAACTATTATATTTTACCACAACACCACTATATGGACTAAGAACATTGTCATAGTCTGCATGTTGAATGCTGCTATGTCTACTGCTTCTCTTGCTGGCGTAGATTTAAGCCATTTTCTATGCCAAAAACTGGCGTAGAAAATGATGAATGAGACGGGTTTACCGGCCTGCTCTCTTTCCCGCCCGCCCACTTTGCTCTTTGCTGTCCAGACACTAACTCACACTCACACTCTAGATTGTTCTAAACTCCTCCTTCCCTATGGGGAAGGTAAACAGCCTCACCTGGTGTAAATATGGCCTATTAATACCTTGTGCATATATATATATATATATATATATATGTATATATATATATATATATATATATATATATATGTATATATACACAGGGATGAATTTACCTCACAAAAAATAAATTTTAAACTCTGCAGTAGGACACTGCAGGTGGTTTATCTCAACCACCCCCTTACATGCCTCTTTTTTATAAACTTGGTGCAAATCACTCCAACTACTTCCTCCATTTTGACTGGCTTAAAATATGTCAGTCCTGATACGTGTGGGCCTATTACTGTTACTCTTTAAAGGTCAGTGCTGCAGCAGTTTTTTCAGACCTTCCTTCTCTTGGGGTAAAGATTCAGTTTACTGACTTACACAGTATTTAAATATCTTATCAAAGGCAGAAGGGCTTGTTGATACCCCCGGCATTCAGCGCTCAGGACACATGCCTTGCCAGCCCCTACTAGCTATGCCACTACACTCCTGTCCATGTTTTCATTAGAGGGGTCCTCTGGGCTACAGACAGTGTCGGACTGGGGTGTCTAGGGCCCATCAGTAAAATTCATTGTGGGTACCCACCACATAGATACCTGCTCACACAGCAGCAAGACGTTACAAGATGATTGATTATGGGGGTCCCTGCAGCGACTTCAAGAAGGCGGATGCATTTATAATAAAAAAAACTGTTAAATAATCTATCCAGTTTTTTATATGGACATTTAGGCTGGTTGAGGTGCTGTACACTGTCTATCTATATGTAGTGCAGTCACACCAACTGTGCCACATGCCAGGTGTGCAGATGGTGGGCAACTAGGGGCCCACCAGGGAATATGATCGCAGGTCCTTCCCACTTCTCCTCTCCACTGCTGAGCTCTGGCCCCTCCTGCACTGGTCACATGATGATGATATCATCACAGGTCCTTCAGCTCTTGCAATGTAGCAGATTATGGTGCCCGCCCAGCGCTGACAGAATTCTAGGATCTGTAGGGGTGGTGTGGCTGGCACTAACTATGGTTGGCAGTTATGAGGGCATTGAAGAACACTTGAGTAAATGTATGAGGGCTCAGTCTGGCACTTATGATAAAGGGGCACAATGAGGGCACTGGGACTGCGACCTGTGGTGTTATTGCTGTACTAAAAATCGGTTCCAACGTACATCTTAGGCCTCATTTACCAAGGACTGTCTTTGTTGCCCCTAGCAACCAATCAGAGCTCAGCTTTCATTTCTTTAACTGCTCTGGAAAAATGAAAGCTCTCTGATTGGTTGCTATGGGCAATAAAGACAGTCTTACTGGTAGATAGCGTTGATGAATAAGAACCCGCTCCTCGAGGGGGAGCTGCGCCTTTGTTATTATTTATTGTATTTAATCCCCTAATATTATTTATGATACGCATTTATATATTTATGCCAGGTTGTGTTCCAATTTAGACACAAAATGGGACATGCGTCTAAATTAGCAATTTTCCGACGCCATAAAACTGGTGTAGAAGATTGATCCATTCGCCCCACAGCGTTCACCTGAACAGTGGTTGACTCTCGGCATCACTAGCGACTGTTCTCATTCGACGCAACAGTGCTGGGACTCCTAACACTGCTAAGAGTCCTAGCGGTGCTCTGCTAATATGGTTATTTGATAATGAATTTCATTTTAAGGGATATTCCCATCTGGGACATTTATGCATAGGATGGGGCCCCTGAAGTGTACAGACAGCAAGTTGCACCCTTCATTCACCGCTATGGAACTAGTATTAGAAAATAGCTGAACACTGGCAGTTTTCAGGAGTCCCATAGTGGTGAAGTGAGAGATGGCTGCGCTTCTGCTGCTTGTTCTCCCTTCGCTGCTCTGAAAACAGCCAAACGTGCTCGTAGTGCTTTCTTGGGGTTCCATTCCGTGCTTCCGTTCCGTTCTTCAAGTGAATGGGTCCGCATTCGTGATGCAGAATGCACATGGCCGGTGCCCCGTGCATTGCAGACCCGCCGTATGCGGGCTGCAATACGGCAACGGAGGGGCAACGGCCGTGTGAATGAACCCTGTCATTTTCTCCTTAACTGCCTCTTGCTGTCTTCTCTCCTTGACTGAGCCTAGATATCTGATTAGTGCTGGCCTCAGTTCAAACCCCTTGAACACATGAAAACAGGTAAAGAGGACAGACATCATATATGACTGGGGGGGTTCCTCTGCACATCAGGAACACCATCTCTTAAACTCAAAACATGGATAAAATAATATAAAGAGGCAGCACCACCCTATTACAAGCTTCAGTATGCCGGCAACTTCAAGGCCACTGCACAGTGCATGAAGCCTTTTGTTTGTTTTGATTCCAGGCTGCCGAAAACAGCTAATCGGTGGGGTGCCGGGTCTCCACTAGGGTTGCCACCTTCCTGGGTAAACCACTGGCCTAGCCAGTATTACCAGTAATCTGCTGGGAAAAGTGACAACCCTACATGTAGTGCGGACATTATATAATACGCACGGTTGACTGCTTTCATAACCCCAGAGAACTAAAACTCCCAGCATACCCAGGTTGTTATTATGGGATATCAGTGGACGTTTAAGGGAGGAGGTCTATGATCAGAGGACTAGAACTCTAAGCATGTCCAGGCCGATATAATGTGATAGCAGAGCATATTATAGGGAGAAAGTATAATAGGATAGGACTACAACTCCCAGCATGTCCAGGCTGATATTATGGGATATCAGAGGAAGGGAGGAGATAACTACAGCTCCCAGCATGTCAAGGCTGATATATTGTGATATCAAAGGACATTACAGGGAGGAAGGTACCAGAGGAGAGGACTACAACTCTCAGCATGTCCAGGCTGTTATGTGATATCAGAGAACATTACAGGAATTAGGGGAGAGAACTACAAATCTCAGCATGTCCAGGTCTTTATTATAGGATATCAGAGGATTTTTCAGCACATAGGAGAGGACTACAACTCCCAGCATTTCCAAGCAGATATTATAGGACATCAGACGATATTTCAGGGAGGGGGTATGAGAGGAGAGCACTACAACTCCCAGAATGTCCAGGCAGATATTATAGGACATCAGAGCATATTTCAGGGAGGGGGTATGAGAGGAGAGGACTACAACTCCCAGCATGTCCAGGCTGTTATTATGTGATATCTGAAGACATATATGATGTCTGTCCTCTTTAGCCGTCTTCTTGTGTCCGATGTGTAAAGGGGTTTGAACGGAGCCAAGCAACAGAAGCACAGCTACCTCTCTATTCACCACTATGGGACTCCTGAAAACTGCCAAACCAGCGCTCAGCTATTTTCTGCTAAGCTCTATAGTGGTGAATGAAGGGTGGCTGCGCATGTGCAACTTGCTGTCTGTACACTTCGGGGGCCCCATCCTATGGATATGTCATAAATGTCCCAGATGGGAATATCCCTTAAAATGAAATTTATTATGAAATAATGAGAACAGTCGCTGGTGACGGTGAGGGGCAACAAATGTTCAGGTGAACTCTGTGGGGGCGAATGGATCAATCTTCTACACCAATTTTATGGTGTCCCGGTGTCCGAAAGTGGAAAATTTAGCCGTATGTCCCATTTTGTGTTTAAACTAGAACATAGCCATAAATATATAGATGCGTATTATATTTGTAATATTAGGGGATTACATACAATAAGTAATAATATAGGCGCACCTCCCAGCATTTCCAAGCAGATATTATAGGACATCAGACGATATTTCAGGGAGGGGGTATGAGAGGAGAGCACTACAACTCCCAGCATGTCCAGGCAGATATTAAAGGACATCAGAGCATATTTCAGGGAGGGGGTATGAGAGGAGAGGACTACAACTCCCAGCATGTCCAAGCTGTTATTATGTGATATCTGAAGACATATATGATGTCTGTCCTCTTTAGCCGTCTTCTTGTGTCCGATGTGTAACGGGGTTTGAACGGAGCCCAGCAGCAATTAGATGTCTAGGCTCAGTCAAGGAGAGAAGACAGCAAGAGGCAGTTGAAGAGAAAATAACAAGAGGAGGGAAGAGAGTGTCTAATGGCTTCCATAGCGTGGCCCTGACAAGACAGCCCTGATCCACGTGTCCCACCACATCTTGTTAGTGTGAGTTGTCAGAAACTACAACAGAGTGCTCTCAGGGTGAGATTTGTAACTATAGGGCCATGTGCCTCAGTAAAAGACTGACACCATCAAGCTGTTTATCTGATAGACTATTCAGTTGCCCATAGTAACCGCCAAGCTTATGTCACTGGTTCGGGGGCTCGGTGTTGGTACCTGGACTGGTGACTGTCAGTAACAGAAGAAACCTGCTCCACCAATGCAGGAAATCCTGCGATCGTCGTGGGTCCATAAATATATGGCGGTTATCCAAACTGGAGTATATTGACATAGTGCGTTCAGGAAGGGGTTAATGGCCTCTACAGTAAGGCACATTGACAGTCACTAAATAGTTAACCCTTCGGAACACTGCCACAAACATTAGTCATAGACACCTGTGACATCACAAGCACGTGTGTCATAAGGGAAGAATCCTTGAAAAAAGCGGGCAAGCGGCCATATTTGGTGCCGTACTTGATGGCATGAGGACCTTGAGCTTGACTACCCCCACCCACCACACCTTGATGAAATTTGGAGGTTCTAGCAGGAAGCCCATCGCCCAACTGGAGAAATGGGATATCCGCCTAGTCAACCAGATCAGCCCGGCTGCTGCACCCGACCCCCTTACTATTTATGTGGCAGCCACATAGTGGTATTACCCTCTAAGCCTAAGGGAAGGGCAGCCCTCCAGCCATGGTTCCCTAGAGGTTTCCTCCACAGGGGGTTTTCCTCTCCTGAGTGCTGGAGGGTGACTCTCCGTGAGTCAGGGGTTTGCCATTTTCTAAAATTTTAAATAAACAATTTGGCCATTTATTCTCCAATTAATGTGTTCTGTGTCTTTATTCTGTTTCTTTAATTTGCGTTCTTTAGTTTCAGGGGTGTAAGCATGATTTTCTCAGGGAGGAGGTTAAAGGGGTATTCCCATCTGGGACATAGACGGCATCAGGGCCGGTTCTAGATGAAATGGGGCCCTGGGGCGAAAAACAATAAGGGCCCCCCCCCCCATGACACTCGATGACTTTTACAGAAGAAACTGTATATTTTGGGGCACAGTGTAGCGGTATACTGTATATTTTGGGGCACAGTGTAGAGGTATACTGTACATTGTGTGGCACAGTGTAGAGGTATACTGTATATTTAGGAGCCAAATAAAATTTTTAGTCGCCAAATCGAAACCGAATGAAAATTTTGGTATCGTGACAACGCTACGCCGATCAGATCGGCGTAGGGTTGTTTCAATACCAAAATTTTGATTCGCTTTCGTCACCATAAAAAAGTATTGCGATACTCAATACAACGCAAAAAAGCCACGTGCATTTCGCATTTTATGAAACGTTCGGCCCGCAATTGAACAGTCTTATCCTATTTTTTGGGGTGACAAGGTGACTAAAAAATGGCGAATGCTCACCGCATAGGAGATATTTTTTTATAATTTAATAGTTTGGACTTTTCGGACGCAGCGCTATGTAATATGTTTATTTATTGTATATATTTTTATATGTAAAATTGGGAAAGGGGGGATTTAAACTTAATATTTTAGAGTACTTTCACACTAGCGTTTTTCTTTTTCGGCATAGAGTTCCGTCACAGGGGCTCTATACCGGAAAAGAACTGATCCGTCATATCCCCATGCATTCAGGATGCATCAGGATGTCTTCAGTTCAGTCATTTTGACTGATCAGGCAAAAGATAAAACCGCAGCATGCTACGGTTTTATCTCCGGCGAAAAAAACTGAAGACTTACCTGAAGGACGGATCCGGCATTTTTCCCCATAGGAACGTATTAGTGCCAGATCCGGCATTCAAAATACCGGAATGCAGGATCCGTCCTTCCGGTCTGCGCACGGCGGTAAAAATGTGTAAAACGATACAAGACGGATCCGTCTGTCCGCATGACAAGCGGAGAGATGGATTCATTCTTGCAATGCATTTGTGAGATGGATCCGCATCCGGATGCATCTCATAAATGCTTTCAGTCACATCCAGATCGGTGGCTCCAACGGGCAGTTACGACGACGGAACTGCTTGCCCGATCACACTGCCGCAAGTGTGAAAGTAGCCTTAGTGTTTGTGTTTTATTTTTACTTACTATTAGCCCCCTTAGGGGCTGGAACCCTTGTCCTATTCACCCTTAGGCCCCTTTCACATGGGTGAGATTTCTGCGCGGGTGCAATGCGTGAGGTGAACGCATTGCACCCGCACTGAATCCGGACCCATTCACTTCTATGGGGCTGTGCAGATGAGCGGTAATTTTCACGCATCACTTGTGCGTTGCGTGAAAATCGCAACATGCTCTATGTTGTGCGTTTTCATGCAATGCAGGCCCCATAGAAGTTAATGGGGCTGCATGAAAATCGCATTGTATCCGCAAGCAAGTTCGGATGCGGTGCGATTTTCACGCTTGGTTGCTAAGATGAAAGTCTATTCACTGTGTTATTTTCCCTTATAACATGGTTATAAGGGAAAATAATAGCATTCTTTAATACAGAATGCTAAGTAGAAGGTCAATATAATAAACATTGAGAGCGCCCCCCCCCCCAGTATAATAAACATTGAGAGCGCCCCCCCAGTATAATAAACATTGAGAGCGCCCCCCCAGTATAATAAACATTGAGAGCGCCCCCCCAGTATAATAAACATTGAGAGCGCCCCCCCAGTATAATAAACATTGAGCGCCCCCCAGTATATCAAACATTGAGAGCGCCCCCCCCCCAGTATATCAAACATTGAGAGCGCCCCCCCCCCCAGTATATCAAACATTGAGTGCACCCCCCCAGTATAATAAACATTGAGAGCGCCCCCCCAGTATAATTAACATTGAGAGCCCCCCCCAGTATATCAAACATTGAGAGCGCCCCCCCAGTATATCAAACATTGAGAGCAACCCCCCCCAGTATATCAAACATTGAGAGCGCCCCCCCCAGTATATCAAACATTGAGTGCACCCCCCCAGTATAATAAACATTGAGAGCGCCCCCCCCAGTATAATTAACATTGAGAGCCCCCCCCAGTATATCAAACATTGAGAGCGCCCCCCCAGTATATCAAACATTGAGAGCAACCCCCCCAGTATATCAAACATTGAGAGCGCCCCCCCCCAGTATATCAAACATTGAGAGCACCCCCCCCAGTATATCAAACATTGAGAGCACCGCACCCCCCAGTATATCAAACATTGAGAGCAACCCCCCCCAGTATATCAAACATTGAGAGCACCCCCCAGTATATCAAACATTGAGAGCACCCCCCCCAGTATATCAAACATTGAGAGCACCGCACCCCCCAGTATATCAAACATTGAGAGCACACCCCCCTCCCCAGTATATCAAACATTGAGAGCGCCCCCCCCAGTATAATAAACATTGAGAGCGCCCCCCCCCAGTATAATTAACATTGAGAGCGCCCCCCCCAGTATAATTAACATTGAGAGCCCCCCCAGTATATCAAACATTGAGAGCGCACCCCCCAGTATATCAAACATTGAGAGCGCCCCCCCCAGTATATCAAACATTGAGAGCACCCCCCCCCAGTATATCAAACATTGAGAGCGCCCCCCCCAGTATATCAAACATTGAGAGCACCCCCCCCCCCAGTATATCAAACATTGAGAGCGCCCCCCCCCAGTATATCAAACATTGAGAGCACCCCCCCCCCCAGTATATCAAACATTGAGAGCACCGCACCCCCCAGTATATCAAACATTGAGAGCAACACCCCCCAGTATATCAAACATTGAGAGCACCCCCCCCCAGTATATCAAACATTGAGAGCACCCCCCCAGTATATCAAACATTGAGAGCACCGCACCCCCCAGTATATCAAACATTGAGAGCACACCCCCCTCCCCAGTATATCAAACATTGAGAGCGCCCCCCCCCCCAGTATATCAAACATTGAGTGCACCCCCCCCCCCCCCAGTATAATAAACATTGGTGGTGCAGTGGGCAGTGCCAATGAGGGTTAAAAAAAAATAAAAAAAATTAACTCACCTCCTCCAATTGATCGCGTAGATGCCGGTCTCCTGTTCTTTCTTTAGGACCTGTCAAAGGACCTGTGGTGACATCACTGTGGTCATCACATGGTACATCATATGATCCATCACCATGGTAATGGACCATGTGATTAGCTCAGTGACGTCACCACAGGTCCTGAAGAAAGAACAGAAGACCGGCAGCTGCGCGATCAATTGGAGGAGGTGAGTTAATATTTTTTATTTTTTTTAACCCTCATTGTAACTGCCCACTGCTCCTCCAATGTTACTGGGGGGGGGGGGGGGTCAGCGGCAGTTAACCCCTCAGGTGCCGCTCCCTGTCATAGAGGTCGGGTGCCGGCTATTTGATTCCGGCACCCGCCTCCTGTATTTGTATTACAGGTCAGTTTTCTTCATTGGTGGCGCAGTGGCCACAGCCCCTCCCCTCCTCCTCCCATCCCTCTTCTTATTGGCGGAGGCGGCGGCAGCAGCAGCACAGGGGGGAGGGAGAGAGCCCCCCTTGCCTCTATGGAAGCGCCGGCCCTGCCTAAAGTTAGTTGCGGGCCGGCGCGGGGGGCCCCTAAGGACTCGGGGGCCCGGGGGCAATTGCCCCCCTTGCCTCTATGGAAGCGCTGGCCCTGGACGGCATATATCGATAGGATGTGCCATAAATGTCCTGTAGCGAGTACTCTTGGCTGTTTTCAAAAGTCTTGTAGCAGCGAAAGGAGAACAAGCAACAGAAGCACAGCCACCTCTCCATTCACCACTATGGGACTCCTGAAAACTGCCAAACCAGCGCTCAGCTATTTTCTGCTAAGCTCTATAGTGGTGAATGAAGGGTGGCTGCGCATGCGCAACTTGCTGTCTGTACACTTCGGGGGCCCCATCCTATGGATATGTCATAAATGTCCCAGATGGGAATATCCCTTAAAATGAAATTTATTATGAAATAATGAGAACAGTCGCTGGTGACGGTGAGGGTCAACAAATGTTCAGGTGAACTCTGTGGGGGCGAATGGATCAATCTTCTACACCAATTTTATGGTGTCCGAAAGTGGAAAATTTAGCCGTATGTCTCATTTTGTGTTTAAACTAGAACATAGCCATAAATATATAGATGCGTATTATATTTGTAATATTAGGGGATTACATACAATAAGTAATAATATAGGCGCACCTCCCCCTCGAGGAGCGGGTTCTAATTTATCAACACTATCTACCAGTAAGACTGTCTTTATTGCCCATAGCAACCAATCAGAGAGTAGCTTTCATTTTTCCAGAGCAGTTAAAGAAATGAAAGCTGAGCTCTGATTGGTTGCTAGGGGCAACAAGGACAGTCCTTGGTAAATGGGTCCTAAGATGTACGTTGGAGAAGATTTTTCACATGTCTGTATCATCACAGTACATCAATAACACCACAAGTCGCAGTACCAGTGCCCTCATTGTGCCCCTTTACCATAAGTGCCAGACTGAGCCCTCATACATTTACTCAAGTGTCTGGGATTTCTCTCATAACTGCAAACCATAGTTAGTACCAGCCACACCAATCATACAGATCCTAGAATTCTGGACCCCACAGTGTCCCCTTTAGAGATAGTGAGCGACAACACCATGAAAGTGCCAGTCAGCGCCTCCATAAGATTTCTCTGCTGTCTCTGTAACTGGCAGCCATAGTTCCCCAGGAAATCCCAGCAATACTGACCCTCACAGGTCTTATCCACAGTGATGCCAGGGGTAATAGCCCCAGTGCCCCCATAAACGCTAGCCAATGTGCCTCTAACTGCCAGCCACTGTGCCCCCAAACTGCATACCACTTAGTCTCCATAAGTGAAATCCACGCTGCCCCTACCACTCCCAGCAATATTGCTAACATAGTAGCTATTCACACTGATGACAATGGTGACAACCATGGTGCTCCTACAAATGCCATCCACAGTGCCCTCATAAGTGTCCTCTGCTGTCTCCATAACTGGCAGCCATAGTTCCCCAAGAAATCAAAGCAATATTGACCCTATCAGTGTTATCCACAGTGATGCCAGAGGTGATAGCCCCAGTGCCCCCACAACGGCCAGCCACTGTACCCCCATAATTGAAAACCACTGTGCCCCCAAACTGCAAGCCAATGAGTCTCCATAAGTGAAATCCACACTACCACTAAAACTCCCAGCAGTATTGGTAACATAGGAGCTATTCACATTGATAACCATGGTGCTCCTACAAATGCCATCCACAGTGTAAAATTATTATATACAGTATTTATAAATATACACTATACAGGTCCTTCTAAAAAAATTTGCATATTGTGATAAAGTTCATTATTTTCTGTAATGTACTGATAAACATTAGACTTTCATATATTTTAGATTCATTACACACAACTGAAGTAGTTCAAGCCTTTTATTGTTTTAATATTGATGATTTTGGCATACAGCTCATGAAAACCCAAAATTCCTATCTCAAAAAAATTGCATATTTCATCTCGACCAATAAAAGAAAAGTGTTTTTAATACAAAAAAAGTCAACCTTCAAATAATTATGTTCAGTTATGCACTCAATACTTGGTCGGGAATCAATGCGGCGTGGCATGGAGGCAATCAGCCGGTGGCACTGCTGAGGTGTTATGGAGGCCCAGGATGCTTCGATAGCGGCCTTAAGCTCATCCAGAGTGTTGGGTCTTGCGTCTCTCAACTTTCTCTTCCCAATATCCCACAGATTCTCTATGGGGTTCAGGTCAGGAGAGTTGGAAGGCCAATTGAGCACAGTAATACCATGGTCAGTAAACCATTTACCAGTGGTTTTGGCACTGTGAGCAGGTGCCAGGTCGTGCTGAAAAATGAAATCTTTATCTCCATAAAGCTTTTCAGCAGATGGAAGCATGAAGTGCTCCAAAATCTCCTGATAGCTAGCTGCATTGACCCTGCCCTTGATAAAACACAGTGGACCAACACCAGCAGCTGACATGGCACCCCAGACCATCACTGACTGTGGGTACTTGACACTGGACTTCAGGCATTTTGGCATTTCCCTCTCCCCAGTCTTCCTCCAGACTCTGGCACCTTGATTTCAGAATGACATGCAAAATTTGCTTTCATCCGAAAAAAGTACTTTGGACCACTGAGCAACAGTCCAGTGCTGCTTCTCTGTAGCCCAGGTCAGGCGCTTCTGCCGCAGTTTCTGGTTCAAAAGTGGCTTGACCTGGGGAATGCGGCACCTGTAGCCCATTTCCTGCACACGCCTGTACACGGTGGCTCTGGATGTTTCTACTCCAGACTCAGTCCACTGCTTCCGCAGGTCCCCCAAGGTCTGGAATCGGTCCTTCTCCACAATCTTCCTCAGGGTCCGGTCACCTCTTCTCGTTGTGCAGCGTTTTCTGCCACACTGTTTCCTTCCCACAGACTTCCCACTGAGGTGCCTTGATACAGCACTCTGGAAACAGCCTATTCGTTCAGAAATTTCTTTCTGTGTCTTACCCTTTTGCTTGAGGGTGTCAATGATGGCCTTCTGGACAGCAGTCAGGTCGGCAGTCTTACCCATGATTGCGGTTTTGAGTAATGAACCAGGCTGGGAGTTTTTAAAAGCCTCAGGAATCTTTTGCAGGTGTTTAGAGTTAATTAGTTGATTCAGATGATTAGGTTAATAGCTCGTTTAGAGAACCTTTTCATGATATGCTAATTTTTTTAGATAGGAATTTTGGGTTTTCATGAGCTGTATGCCAAAATCATCAATATTAAAACAATAAAAGGCTTGAACTACTTCAGTTGGTGTGTAATGAATCTAAAATATATGAAAGTCTAATGTTTATCAGTACATTACAGAAAATAATGAACTTTATCACAATATGCTAATTTTTTTAGAAGGACTTGTATATAACACACCCTCTTACTGGGTCTGATTCGAGGTTTGATGCAATAAATGAGGCACAAGAGTGAACGTATAAAAAAAAGATATATTGTATAGTGTGGAAAATTGATACTTTAGTTATTATTGATGAGTATATATGGCGTTACAGTGGAACAAAAAGAAATAAATATTATTACATATTATTACTAGCAATTTCCAGAATACAATATAATGCTACTTTAACTCAACATTAAAATTCCTTACAGTTTATAGTTACCACACATGGGCCTCCAATCCTTGTCTCTCCTCTGCCCTCTCCAGTCCTCTCTTCCTCCGAGCCTCCTCCTCCAGCTTCCCCCATATACTTCAAACATGGATCTTTTATCCCTTGAAAGCTCTCAACCACCATCCTTGCCAATGCCCCGTATCGGTTCTCTGAGAGTCTGTGGGCCTGCCCAGAAACTACAATCAGTGATTTTAGCATTTTATGACACTCCGCTCTTATTCGCACATTATGTGTGCCTTTTGTTCTCTACCAATCAGCATATGTAAGGGATACAGGATATTTCAGGACCCTTATCTGTCGGAATCAGAGTAAGACAAAAGGAGCTGGATACATACTAATGAACTATATACACAGGTACATACTACAGTCACCTACCCGTCTTTGATTAACACAAATAAATGTCTCATAATCTATAAAATATAATGCAATATAATGCATATATTATATTATATCCAAAACTTGTATTTCTTACAACAGTGCCACTGCCACTGCCACTATGCCAGTCTAACACAACAACCACAGCGCTACAGCCATTGACAGTGCCATATTAGGTCCAGTCAAAGCTCATAATTTGCCAGGGGGTGCTGGCCACTGCTCCCTACAGATGCCAGATTACAGTTGTCCCATAACGGATAAATCTCCTATAAAGTTCAGCCAAATGCAACGGCCAGGACCGCAGGGGCGATATGTGAGTGTAATGGTGTGCAGAATGGGTGTAGTAGTTATACTCACTTTTGTTGTAGCTACCTGGGCCAGCCTTGCAGCGGAGGGGAAGACAGGACTAAATCCTCCGGGGCACTCTCTGTTGCATGGAACACCAGCCAGATGGAAGTTGAGGTGCTCATGATGGTAGTTGGCATGCTTTGGGTGCTTTGGTGGCTGGGCCCCTGTGTTCGTGACGCCAGCACCGCAAGGTGCAATTAGAAGATAGAGTTGAATGATGAGAGAGGCAGTAGTTGATCCAAACAGGAACTTTACTTGTAAATTGTAGTCTTGCAATAGGTATCATCCACTAGCAGCACTTTGTCATACATACAGGTGGTAAAGCTGTAAATCCCAATAGCAGGCTCGGTGAGGTGGTATATGTAGTTTCCAGCTCAACTGTATAGGAGTGATGATCTTACTTGTACTTGGTTTCTGATCTGATCTGGTTACTCAGCCTTTCAATAATAGTTTGGATCCTTTGTAAGTTCTATTCTGCACTTAGCAATTCAGCAATATTCAGTGCTTCACTGAGTCAGCAACCCAAGGGTGGTCTCCCTCATGGCAGGCAAACTCTCTGCTCCATTCTTTGAAAAGGTTGCACAAGCAACAGCAATTATTTTCTTAAATCCCAGAAGGGTCCCTGGAAGGGGTATTACAGTAAATGATCAATAAGTCCTAGTCTTGGATTGCAAAGGTTAAAGTAGCTTCACTCCCTGGACAAGTCTGTCTCCTCTCTTCTCCTCCTAACTCCTCACTCCTAATCTCCCTAACTTCCTGTGTCTGACCTATATAAATGGTGTTAAAGTGACACCTAGAGGTGGATATGTGTAGTGCATTGAACCAGCCTGAAATGTGAATTTAGCAGCTGTGACAAAGGAAAATACAATAAATAGTGCAAAATGACCTAGAATGGCACAAACAATTTTGGAGTGTTCCCATCCACCTGGAGTGGGACACTACACAAAGCCCTCTATAAGTTTCCACTATATCAATAGTTGTGCCAAAAGTGATAGCTACAGTGCCCCACAAGTGCTATAGCCTCCTCCAGAGCAGTCTCTAGGGTGACCACACGTTCTCTTTTTTCCAGATATGCCCTCTATCTGGGACCCCAAAAAATTGTCCAGTCGGAATTTAAAATTTAACCAAAATATCTGGGATTTTCAAGGGGGAAGAGGGTGGGGGTACCAAAGGGCGGCCACTATAATCTGCTACAGTGCAAGAGCTGAAGGACCTGTGATGATGATCAGTGCAGAAGGGGCAGGAGCTGAGCAGTGGAGAGGAGAAGTGGGAAGGACAGACCTGTGATGATATTACCATTATGTGATCACTGGAGACGGGGACGGAGTTCAGCAATGGAGAAGTGGTGAGCCTGAGAAACCTTGGAAGTTGTAGTCTAGTGTTGACCGAGCACCAAAGTGATGTAACGGGTTCACTTGTCTCTGCTTGCACTGTGCCTTTAAAAATTATCCTCCAACCTGGATGGCTCTCTGTATTTCTTCTTCCTCGGTTAGCTCTCTCAGGACGAGCCAGTCTGGATCCCTGCTGTAATGATTCAAATAAGTGCACACGACTTCCTTTGTTCTTTGAATCAGGCAGAATGCTCCCCATTTATTTAAAACCACACATCTTATATACCCCTGGACAGAGCAGGGCACAAACAAGATAAAACATTGTAGCCACTCCCAGGTGCCTCTGAGTCTGACAGATAAGGAAGTCAGAAATCTGAAGCTTCCCTATCTCTCAGATATGTGAGGACACTGGGGGGTGGGGAATACACAGAAATACAACACATTTCCCTTTAGGTGGACAAGTAACATGGTCCTGGGACAGGGAGACACATAGGAGCACACAGGGCAAGTCAATGGGGGGCAAAGGGCAACCAACAAAGTCTTAAAGTCACGGCACTCCGTGATATTTGAGTAGAACACTTTACGATGCTCGGGTGCTCTACAGAGCACCCGAGCACAATGGAAGTCAAAGGGAGAAACCGAGCATTAAACCAGGCACCCCCTTCTCTGAAGAGGGGAGGGTGCCGGGTCCCTCTGAGGTCTATGCAGAAGATAGCTGTACAGTGAGGGAATCCCCCAGAGTCTGTGGCTTAGGAGTCCCTGCTCTGATTCCATATATAGCTATTTCTATATATGGAGTCAGTGCTTGGGGACACCCAGTGTATTTAAATCTAATTTAGTCTCTATTTCTGAAAAGTTTCTGCCGGGATTTGAACTCACAAACTTTTACATTAAAGGAAAGGACTTTAACCACTCAGCTATAAAGCTGAATGATAAACTATGTCAGAAAAACCTCATAGTAGTTTGTCATGTAGTAAGTATTCCTATACAGCATAAGTATCATTTCATATTTCAGTGCAGGTTAACATGGAGCTGTATAGTGTAGTGGTTAAAGATCTTGGATCTAATGTAGAAAGTTGCCAGTTCAAATCCCTGCAGAAACTTTTCAGAAATAGAGGCTAAATTGGATTTAAATACACTGACTTGAGCATCGCACTCAAGCACACGAGGTAGTCGGCCGAACACTGTGATGTGCCAAGCATCGCTCAACACTATTGTAGTCCTCTCCTTTTATACTCCCTCTCTGGATCGTCTGCTGATATCCCATAATAAAAATGAACAATGATGTGAGTTGTAGTTCTTTCCAGTGTCAGAATGAGATGCCTAGGGCCTACCAGTAAAATTAATTCTAGGGGCCCACTACACAGATACCTGCAAATATTACCCGTTCACACAGCGGCAGCTAGCAGCAAGATGTTACAAGGTGATTGATTACAGGGGACCGTGTGGTGACCTCAATAAGCTGGGTGCCTAGAAAAGGAGGATACTGGCTGGCCTGCCGCTGTGTCTACAAGTCATCTCAGCCACCAGATATATCTATAATAATAAACTGTTAAATTATCTACCCAGTTTTTTATATGGACATAGGCTGGGGAGATGCTGTACGTTGCCTATCTATATGTAGTACAGTCAGTCTACTGTGCCAGGTGTGCAGGGGGTGGGGGACTAGGGGCCCACCGCAGTATTCATCTGTACCCCTGTGGGCCAATCCGAGCCTTGCTACAGATATTAATATCCTATCCTCAGGGTAGGTCATCAATATCAGATCGGGGCACACAGTACCCCAGCTTTTTCGGTCAGCATAGGCTCCATACATTGTGTAGTTTCTGGTGCCAGCATACTGAAGCTCAGCTCCCATTTTTGGAGCTAAGCTGCTGTCCTCTGGCATGGCCACTACACAGTGTACGGGGCTCTCAGCTTCCACCTCTGCACACTCTATAGTTTTTGGCTCCTCAGCTGCTCAAAACAGCTGGGGTGCTGTGTGTCGGACCCCTACCGATCAGATATTGATGACCTATCCTGAGGATAGGTCCTCAATATCTGTAGCCCAGAGGACCCCTTTAAGAGTAGAAAATGAATGTACAGTATAGGGATGGACCGATATTGATTTTTTTGAGCCGATACCGATAACCTGTGAACTTTCAGGCCAATAGCCGATAACTTATACCGATATTCTGTGCATTGTCATTAAAAAATAAAAATAAATTCTGTTACGGCGTTCACCACATTTTTTAAAATAGTTTGGACTTTTCGGACGTGGTAATCTGTGATATGTTTATTTATTTATTGTTTATATATTTTATATGTAAAATTGGGAAAGGGGGTGATTTATACAGAATATTTTGGTGTTTTTTTTTTTAAACTTTTTATTTTTTTTTACTTTTTTTTAATAACTATTTCTCCCCTTAGGGGCTAGAACCTGGGATCTTTTAATCCCTTGTCCAATTCACCCTAATAGAGCTCTATTAGGGTAAATGTGACTTTACACTGTCCCTGCTGCCCTGTGCATAGTACACACAGCAGCAGGGAGATTACCATGGCAGCTAGGGCTTAAGTAGCATCCTGGCTGCCATGGTAACCGATCAGAGCCCCAGGTTTACATTGCTGGGGGTCCGATCAGAAGCTGCCACTGCACCACCAATGAAGAGGAGGGAAGGGGAGCCTGTGGCCACTGCCACCAGTGACTTTTATACTGGGGGGGTTAAGGGGGTGTACTGCGCCACCAATGATTTTAATGCTGGATGTGGGGGTGGCGCACTACGCCTCCAATGATTTTAATACTGGGGGGTGGGAGGGAGGGGCACTGCGCCACCAATGTTTTTAATACTGGGGAGGACGCATTGTGCCACCAATGATAATTAACGTTTAATACAGGAGGCGGGTGTGTCGGCGCAGAATCACACAGCCAGCACCCTGCCTCTGATAGGGATTTGTGATCAGCAGCAGCAGTTAACCCCTCAGGTGTGGCACCTGAGGGGTTAACTGCCGCTGATCGCAGCTTCCTGTCATATACTGTAGGCTGGGCACCGCCTCCTGTATTTGTATTAGACTTTAATTATCATTGGTGGCGCAGTGCGCCCGCCCCTCCTCCTCCCGTCTCTCCTCATTGGCAGCGCGGCACAGGGTGGACTGAGAGAGTGACTCCTTCTCCCCTGTGCTGCTGAGGGAACATGAGCGCGCTGACAGCAGCAGGCTCATGTTCTGTGATAGCACGCTGGACGCATTATCAGCATATCGGCAAGGTTAGATGCCGATATCGATAACTTTAAAAATCATTAATATTGGTCAATAATATTGGTAACTCCGATAATCGGTCGATCCCTAGTACAGTAATACATAAAGTACATAAAGATGCTGTCTGGTATGCTGGGAGTTCCGAAACTGCCCTAGAGTACCTCATCTGACCTGTGAGGCTCTAGTCACAGTCTAGCTATAAACGGATGAAAAATCTTATGTGTCAGCATTGTTCCAGAAAATACATTACTCTGCATTTTCCTCTTTCTCCATTAATTAAACCTGTGGAATTTATGGTCTGATTCTCTAATAGGAAATTACCTGAAACTGTTTAGCACATTATTATATACCGATCCGTATCTATATCCCTTGCATCAAAAACATATTAATCCTCCTGCTTGTCCAACTACTGCCTTGAAACGCCTGACACACAATTACATCGAGACACATGGAGGGTGAACCGATAGCTGGTCTCATTAATATAGCTCTCTTTTGCCCTAAAGTATCCTCTCTTGACAAGATAAATGCAGGTTGTAAGTGATACCATGACAGAGTGTCCATGGTTTATGACTGGGGACCTCTGAGGTGAATAGTGACACTGGAGAACAAAGCCATCACAAAAAAATATTTCAACCACTTTAACCCCTTAAGGACACAGCCTTATTACACCTTAGGACCAGGCCATTTTTTGCAAATCTGACCAGTGTCACTTTAAGTGGTGATAACTTTAAAACGCTTTGACTTATCCAGGCCATTCTGAGATTGTTTTTTCGTCACATATTTTACTTCATGACACTGGTAAAATAAAGTAAAAAAAAATAATTGTTTTGCATAAAAAATGCCAAATTTACCAAAAATTGGGAAAAATTAGCAAATTTCAAATTTTCAGTTTCTCTACTTCTGTAATACATAGTAATACCCCTAAAATTGTGATGACTTTACATTCCCCATATGTCTACTTCATGTTTGAATTATTTTGGGAATGATATTTTATTTTTTGGGGATGTTACAAGGCTTAGAAGTTTAGAAGCAAATCTTGAAATTTTTCAGAAATTTACAAAAACCCAATTTTTAGGGACCACTACAGCTCTGAAGTCACTTTGCAAGGCTTACATAATAGAAACCACCCAAAAATGACCCCATTCTATAAACCACACCCCTCAAGGTATTCAAAACTGATTTTACAAACTTTGTTAACCCTTTAGGTGTTGCACAAGAGTTATTGGCAAATGGGGATGAAATTTTAGAATTTCATTTTTTTGCCTAACTTTCCATTTTAACCCATTTTTTCCACTAACAAAGCAAGGGTTAACAGCCAAACAAGACTGTATCTTTATTGCCCTGACTCTGCCGTTTACAGAAACACCCCATATGTGTCCGTAAACTACTGTACGGCCACACAGCGGGGCGTAGAGTGAAAGGTGCACCGTTTGGTTTTTGGAAGGCAGGTTTTGCTGGACTGGTTTTTTGACACCATGTCCCATTTGAAGCCCCCCTGATGCACCCCTAGAGTAGAAACTCCATAAAAGTGACCCCATCTAAGAAACTACACCCCTCAAGGTATACAAAACTGATTTTACAAACTTTGTTAACTCTTTAGGTGTTGCACAAGATTTAATGGAAAATAGAGATACAATTTAAAAATTGCACTTTTTTGGCAGATTTTCCATTTTAATATTTTTTTTCCAGTTACAAAGCAAGGGTTAACAGCCAAACAAAACTCATTATTTCTGGCCCTGATTCTGTAGTTTACAGAAACACCCCATATGTGGTCGTAAACTGCTGTACGGGCACACAGCAGGGCGCAGAAGGAAAGGAATGCCATACGGTTTTTGGAAGGCATATTATGCTGGACTGTTTTTTTTGACACCATGTCCCATTTGAAGCCCCCCTGATGCACCCCTAGAGTAGAAACTCCAAAAAAGTGACCCCATTTTAGAAAATACGGGATAGGGTGGCAGTTTTGTTGGTACTAGTTTAGGGTACATATGATTTTTGGTTGCTCTATATTACACTTTTTGTGCGGCAAGGTAACAAGAAATAGCTTTTTTGGCATCGTTTTTTTTTTGTTATTTACACCATTCATCTGACAGGTTAGATCATGTGGTAATTTTATAGAGCAGGTTGTCACGGACGCGGCGATACCTAATATGTATACAATTTTTTTATTTATGTAAGTTTTACACAATGATTTCATTTTTAAAACAAAAAAAAGGTTTTAGTGTCTCCATAGTCTAAGAGCCATAGTTTTTTCAATTTTTGGGAGATTATCTTAAGTAGGGTCTCATTTTTTGTGGGATGAGATGACGGTTTGATTGGCACTATTTTGGGGTGCACATAACTTTTTGATTGCTTGCTATTACACTTTTTGTGACGTAAGATGACAAAAAATGGCTTTTTTTTATACACCGTTTTTATTTTTATTTTTTTACGGTGGTCATCTGAGGGGTTAGGTCATGTGATATTTTTATAGAGCTGGTCAATACGGACGCGGCGATACCTAATATGTATACTTTTTTTTATTTATGTAAGTTTTACACAATGATTTCATTTTTGAAACAAAAAAAATCATGTTTTAGTGTTTCCATAGTCTAAGAGCCATAGTTTTTTCAGTTTTTGGGCGATTATCTTGGGTAGGGTATGATTTTTGCGGGATGAGATAACGGTTTGATTGTTACAATTTTGGCGTACATGCAACTTTTTTGATCACTTTTATTACCTTTTTTGGGAAGTAAGGTGGTCAAAATTTCAATTTCTTCATAGTTTTTTATTTTTTATTTTTATGGCGTTCACCGTTCGGGTAAAGTAACATGACCGTTTTATAGATCCGGTCATTACGGACGCGGTGATACCAAACATGTGTAGGGAATTTTATTTTTTTCATTTTTAATCAGTGATAAATGTGTTTTTGGATTTTTACATTTTTTTTTCACTTTTTTTTTACCCAGACCCACTTGGTTCTTAAAGATCCAGTGGGTCTGATGTCTGTATAATACAGTACAGTACAATATATATTGTACTGTACTGTATTTTACTTACACTTTGTCTGAACAGATCTATGCCTTCAGCACAGATCTGTTCAGAACCATGGACAGCAGGACGCCTGAGAAGGCGTCCTGTTGCCATGGGAACCTTCCCCGTCTGCTCAGTAGTGGCCAGAACTGCGCAGACGGGGAAGGGTAAGGACAGAGCTTCGGGGGGCTGCCTGGGAGCTCTCTCCCTCTCCATTCGGGGGGCTGCAAAGGCACAGCAGCCCCCCGATGGGAGGGGGAGGGAGCTCCCTGAGCTGTTAACCTTTTCCATACAGCGGTCCGTACGGACCGCTGTATAGAAAGGGTTAAACGGCTGACATTGCATCACCGATGTCAGCCGTTTATACCAGGGTGCCAGCAATGTGCTGGCACCCTGGTATACCCACTAGACGCCAACGATTATTCAATGGGAGGCGGGCGGGGGATCGCGATTCCGCCTGCCCCACCGCCTGCCTCCCGCACCGCCCGCAACCCTCAGGGGGGAGGGATACAGGAACATTTTTGGAATCCTAAAGTTTCTGATCCCCGCGGTTAGGGACCGCGGGGATCAGAAACTGCAGAAATCGCAGCAAACCGCAGGTCTGAATTGACCTGCGGTTTGCCGCGATCGCCAACATGGGGGGGGTCACGGGACCCCGCCGCGCATTTAGCCTAGGTGCCTGCTCAATGATTTGAGCAGGCACCTGGTTCCGATCACTGCCAGCCGCACGGCAGTGATCGAAAATACACAGGGCGTACATGCACGCCCTGTGTCCTTAAGTACCAGGGCACAAGGGCGTACCTGTACGCCCTGTGTCCTTAAGGGGTTAAAATAGATAATTAGTAATATAGGTTATAGTAAGTATTACAGGATGGGATAATGATGGGTGTTTTTTTTACAAGCGGCAGTTTTTTTGCTGTAGTTAATAGTTATGAGCGGCAGGGGCAATATTCGAATTCACAATATTTCGTGAATATTTGGTAGAATATTCGTCATATATTCGCAAATTCGAGATTATTTTCTTGATCGCGAAAAATCGGCAATGTATCATTCGCGTAATGCGTGCAAAATACAGCCGTGGGTCACTATAGCAAAATTTTTCAATCTGCTAGAAGTTTCCTGAGACTGAAGAAAATGGTTGGCGCGGCAGAACATTACAATAGCTTTATATGCAGATAGAGTGCTCCAATATATTTGCGATTGCAAAATCGGCGCTAATGATGTGAATATTTTGGTGCAATACGTGCAACTTCACATATTAACAGGTCTGACTACTTATTATTGGTGCACTAAGTATTGTTGTGAATTTGTGACATCACAGCACTATGTATGTAGCATGTATGTATGGACAGCAGAACCTATCATCTACTACACTATATCACTATCTAACCTACACTGACTATCTCCCACTAACTACCCGTATTATATATATAAGCTAACTAACTAACTATCTAATGTAATTACACAGTAAAGCACAGAGCACAGCAATAACTCTGCTGTCTCTCTCAGAACTCCATAAAACTACAGAAAATGGCTGCTGGGGAGGTTCTTATATAGTAAGCTCAGACAAAGACATTGCAGCCTTCTCATTGGCCCACAAGCAAGAAGGGAGGTTACCGATGAAAAAAAAATCTCGAATATTCGAAATTACAAATATATATCACTATATTCTAAATATTCGAAATTGCAAATTCTCAAAGCGCCGATATTCGCGATTAATATTAGCTATTCGAATATTCGCGCCCAACAGTAGTAGTTAACACATGAATTCATGCACTGTGTTATAATGTTATGCCCTATTGCTAGTGAGGCGTGCCGCAGGTAAGGAAGAGAGCATAGGAGAAGATAGGAGTGATAGTAACAAGTATAGTGGTCATTAGGGATACAAAGTAAGCCTCGGATCCTAGATCCAAAGTTACTTCGCTCAAAACGGTTTAATGCTGTACTGAGATCCGTCTCTATACAGCAGGGATGGCCAACCTGCCGCTCTCCAGCTGTTGTAAAACTACAATTCCCACCATACCCTGCTGTAGTCTGGTAGCTGTAGGCAGACTGGGCATACTGGGAGTGGTAGTTTTGCAACAGCTGGAGAGCTGCAGGTTGGCCATCCCTGCTATACAGCATTAAAATATATGGACTCCGACGAGAAGAAGTCAGTCATTCCCGAAGACTTTGGTGAATACCTTCGGTATTTGATTTTTAAACAAAAAAAAGAATAAAAAATTTAAAACTTGGATGCAAACTCAGGTTCAATTTCAAGGTACCAGTTGGAACCAAAGCCGAGTTCGAATCCAAGTTTCAAAATGTTTTTTCAGTTTAAAAATCAAATACCAGAGTTATTCCCTGAAGTCTCTCAAGACTTCGAGAATAACTCACTCGTCAAAGGCCACACATTTTAAGGCTACTTTCACACTTGCTGAGATGGATCCGCTCATATAATGCAGACGATGGATCCGTTCAGTACGGATCCGTCTGCATTATATTGTTAAAATATTTCTAAGTGTGAAAATAGCCTCAGACGGATCCGTCCAGACTTTCAATGTAAAGTCAATGGGGGACGGATCCGTTTGAAGATTGAGCCATAGTGTGTCATCTTCAAACGGATCCGTCCCCATTGACTTACATTGTAAGTCTGGACGGATCCGCACGCCTCCGCACGGCCAGGTGGACACCCGCCTGCTGAGCGGAGCGGAGGCTGAACGCTGCCAGACTGATGCATTCTGAGCGGATCCGCGTCCACTCAGAATGCATTAGTGCTGGACGGAAGCGTTCGGGTCCGCTTGTGAGCCCCTTCAAACGGAACTCACAAGCGGACACCCGAACGCTAGTGTGAAAGTAGCCTAATGCTGTACAGAGAAGGATGTCTGTACAACATTAAACCGAAGTTTTGAGTGAAGCGACTTTGGATCCGAAGCTCGCTTTGCTCATCCCTAGTGGTCATAGTACTCACTCCCCTGGCCCATGCAGTGTTTGGGAAGGGCACACCTTTCTTCCCTTCAGGTCACACTCTGGTTCTGGGGTTCTTCTGCCTGATGACTGTTGAGGTGCCCTTGATGTTGAAGATTTTGAGTAGTGTTGATCACGAATATTCTATTCGCGAATTTTTATCACAAATATCTGCACTTCGAGAATTCGCGAAGATGTAGAATATAGTGCTATATATTCGTAATTGCGAATATTCTAGATTTTTGTTTTCATCAGTAACCTCCCTTCCTGCTTGTGGACAATGAGAAGGCTTCAATATCTTTGTCAGAGTTTAGCAACATCCCTAGCAACCAATAGGAAAGTCGCCTACCCCTTACTATATAAGGACCTCCCCAGCAGCCATTTTCTGCAGTTTTTTGCAGTTCTTAGAGAGAGAGCAGTGACATTCCTGTGCTCTGTGCTTTCATCTGGATTCTTTTCCTTATCCAATTTCCTTAGATAGTTAGATAGCTCATATATATAATACAGATAGTTAGTGAAGATAGTCAGTGTATGTTAGATAGTGATATAGTGTAGCTGATAGGTTCCAGTGCAGGGTGTTAGGGCTCTTTCACATCTGCGTTATTGTCTTCCGGCATAGAGTTCCGTCGTCGGGGCTCTATGCCGGAAGAATACTGATCAGGATTATCCTAATGCATTCTGAATGGACAGTCCGTCCTTCAGGATGCATCAGGATGTCTTCAGTTCCGGAACGGAACGTTTTTTGGCCGCAGCAAATAGCGCAGGTAGTGTGATAGGAATTACTGTTTCTCTGCTGTCCATACATACGTAGTGCTGTGATGTCACAACAATACTTAGCGCACCAATCAGTAATATCTACTCAGACCTGATAAAATGTGAAATTGCATGTATTGCACAAGAAATATGCGCATCATTAGTGCTGATTTGCGCAATTGAGAAAATAATGACTGGAGATCACAAATCCTAGAATTCGCTAATTTATTGCAAATATTATGCAAAAAATGTGTGAAATATCGTGAAAACGAATATTGCCTATGCCGCTCATCACTAGTTTTGAGGTGCAAGGCAGATGTGGATGTCAGTGCAATGTAGCAGTGCAGGAAGCAATGGTGAGTCTGTTGTGCAGCAGAACACTTCTTTTCTGAAGAATTCAAATACAGACATATCGTAACGTTTCTTAGCATGCACGGACTGGCAGTTGGTACAAAAAATGTACTCTACACTGTACTCTAGCTGATTTTTACTTAAAGGGGTGGTACAGCCAATATATATTGATGACCTATCCCCTCTTCATTCACTTGCTCTTCATTACACTGTGTGTCATGTCCTGCTGCAAGTGAAACGGTGCGCAGTATAATGAAGAGAAAGCAGCACTCAAATGGGGCACTGCCTCCTGTTCAAACAGCTGATTGGCAGGGGTGCCAGGTGTCAAACCCTCTCAAATCAGATATTGATATTGATAACCTGTCCTGATATAAACTGCCTACACAACCCCCCTTAAGTATCCAGGCATGGGGTGCACACTTTTCTTCACAGGGCAGACCCTAAATGTCAGACTATGCTCTGCACCTTTTTTGAACAGATTGCTGCCCTTGATAGTATAGGTGTATAGGGTGCTTTGGAGGCTGGAACCCCGGTGTGTCGTGACGCCAGCACCATTAGGTGCAAAGGTTGGTGGTGGAAAAGATGAGGAGTCAGTTGTAGTAAAACAGTTGAACGTTACTTAAATTACTTCTTTGTCTTCAGTTAGTCAGTAGAGTTCATTTAGATGGTAAAGCAGCAATGCACATATGGTTTAGCTGTATTCCTCATAACAGGCTAAGCAATTGCAATTTGAGGAGTTTATCTTTCTTTCTATATTTGCCTAGACTAGGTCCACATTCTAGAACTCAGGTACTGGATATAATAAGTTCTTACTAGTCAGTAGCAATCCACAGGGCGGTCTCCCTAACGGCAGGCATCAGTCTTCTGCTCCATTCTTTGGAAAGGACGCTCACTGAAGAATTACTGTCCACTATGTCCATAGAGGCATTTGGTAAAGGACAATTTTGTGCATTAATCATCCGGCTGCGTCCAGGTACTTTTAGGTTCCTCCTGGTCACTGGTGCTTGTGAAGTCCATTGGCTAAATTAGCTCTAATCTCCACTAGACTTTCTCCATACCCAGACGTAGACTCACTGGTCTGTGCTGTGCTGCTGTGATTCTGTTCTCGTTCTATGTGCTCCCTTGACCTGGCCAGAGCCAAGGGGCTAATATGGCAGCTACATGGTGGACTAGGCCTGTTCTGCTCCTCCACTGACTAGATCAACTCAACTTCCTTCTATACCACTGACTTAATTAGCATACCCAGTATATATATATATATATCAGTGGCGCCAGCACCACCTACGGGCGAATGGATGTAATGATACTCTATCAGCCTATTAATAGGAAATACAAGGATATACAGAAATACATTAAATACACATAACAAAGTTTAAAGTGCCCACTACCATCACTGAGTAGGACACTGCGCTACTATTGTCATCTGTGAGCTGAACTATACTTAATGCAACATTTAAAGGGAACCTGTCACCGGGATTTTGTGTATAGAGCTGAGGACATGGGTTGCTAGATGGCCGCTAGCACATCTGCAATACCCAGTCCCCATAGCTCTGTGTGCTTTTATTGTATAAAAAAAAAACCGATTTGATACATATGCAAATTAACCTGAGATGAGTCCTGTACGTGAGATGAGTCAGGGACAGGACTCATCTCAGGTTAATTTGCATATGTATAAAATCGTTTTTTGCACAATAAAAGCACACAGAGCTATGGGGACTGGGTATTGCAGATGTGCTAGCGGCCATCTAGCAACCCATGTCCTCAGCTCTATACACAAAATCCCGGTGACAGGTTCTTTTATAAGAGGCTGTGCCTTTCAGCAAGACTGCTGTGAAATGCTATGCTGTTGGCCGAAAACCTGGCAAGGCCATGTGTTATCGCTGTATTTTACAGCATGAGAGACTGTGACAGTGCCATTCTTCATCAAAACATATCTGCACCACAACATACTGACAGCGGTCACAGCAGTGGTGTACAGAAGTAGAGAAGTAAGGGCCCCATAGCAAGGATCTAACCAGGCCCCCTGATCGTCTGTGTTTCTTCCAGGAGCGCCCCATAGCGAAGGATGACAGCTCCTGCCCCTGCACTGTAGCAGGAGTCTGGAGCAGGATGGGTCCCCAGCTATTAGTGAGAGTGGGGGAGCCAAGGAGAAGGCAGGTGCAGTTCATCAGCGCTTTTGCCTTCTCCTCAAGGAGCGCTCTGCAGTTTAAACCCAGCAATCACGTGATCGCCGGGTGTCTCGGGGCAGAGGAGCGCAGAACTGCAGGGTCAGTACCCTGATCGGCTCTGCCCTGTTCAAATCCCCCCTTCCCCACCCAGCAGGCTGGTATCCCCCGTAACTGGGGCTCCTTTGGATGCTCCAGTTACAGTGGAAATAGTACCAAAAAAAAGTCTGCGTCCCCCAATTTTTACGTAATAGTGATCAGGATCACTGCAGGGGCCCGGTAGTCACTAATAGCAGGGCCCCTGCTGTATCCACTGGCAACGCTTTAAAAGCCGATGACAGCAGATTAACCCCTTCTATGCCGGGGTCAGCACTGACTACGGCATAGAAAGTATTCGCGGTAAGGGAGGGAGCCCATCGGGTCCCCAAGCAGCTGTGGTGGGGACCCGATGGGTGAGAAGGCAGCCCGATGCCCTGCAGAGGCTTCCAAATGCCTTAGAAGGCACTGGGACTTGCCTTCTATGGAAGCCTACAAGATCCAGCCCCAGGCTCGTCTCCTAGGCAATACATTACAAGACAGATGTATTGTAATGCATTGCAGAGGGGATCAGACTCCCAAAAGTTGAAGTCCCAGAGTGGGACAAAAATAAAGTTTTAAAAAAAGTTTGAAAAGTGTTTTTTAATAAAAAAATATATGTTTCAAGTGAAAAATGAAAAATGAAAATATGATCTACCCTTTCTGATAAACACAGTAACAAAATAAAAATAAAAACTGTGTAAAAAAAAAAAAGCCATTTTTGTCACCTTACATCACAAGTGCAACACCAGGCGATCAAAAAGGTGTATGCCCCCTAAAAAATAAAACCGTACCAATAAAACCGTCACCTCATCCCGCACAAGATGAAACCCTACATAAGACAATTAAGCGGTAGTAGTAAAAAAGCAAGAGCGGGCGGCACTGCCGAGTGTCACAACTAGGTGCACCGGGTCCTCAAATACCTGTCCCTTTAACTGAAGTGCAGTTACAATTCAAAGTGAAAAATAGAAGAGGCGGCACTCACCAGTGCTGATAAAAAGATCCTTTATTCGTCCAGTACAATATTCGGGCAGGAGCACACAGTGACAGAGTACACGGAAAGGGTTCGCGGCGAAGGCCGTTTCGCGCTAGTTTGCGCTTCGTCTGGCCACTGACCTCATTGCGCTAATCAACACATGTAACGTCATTGCGCCTGGTTACCTAGGTAACCCCGAAAAAACACACATATTAGGTATCGCCGTGTCCGTAATGACCGGCTCTATAAATATACCTTATGATCTACCCTTTCTGATAAACACAGTAAAAAAATAAAAACTGTAAAAAAAAAAAAACATTTTTGTCACCTTACAACGGCAAGTGATGGTGTATGCCCCCCAAAAAATAAAACCGTACCAATAAAACAGTCACCTCATCCCGCAAAAAATGAAACCCCACATAAGACAATTGCCCAAAAAATAAAAAAAACTATAGCTCTCAGAATACGGAGACACTAAAATACGATTTTTTTTTTCAAAACTGCTATTATTGTGTTAAAGGGAAATAAATATAAAAAATTGATATATTAGTTATCGTCGTGTCCGTAACAACCAGCTCTATAAAAATATCACATGACCTAACCTCTCAGGTGAACACCGTAAAAAAATAAAATAAAAACAGTGTCAAAAAAGCAATTTTTTTGTCACCTAAGACCAAGCGATCAAAAAGGCGTATGCCTTCCAAAATAGTATTAATTAAACTGTCACCTCATCCTTTAAAAAATGAGACCCTACCTAAGACAATCGGCCAAAAAAAAAAAAAAGAAGATATGGTTCTCAGACTATAAAGAAACTAAAACATTTTTTTTGGTTTCAAAAATGCTATTATTGTGTAAAACTTAAATAAATAAGAAAAAGTATACATATTAGCTATTGTCACGTCCGTAACGACCTGCTATATAAAAATATCACATGACCTAACTCCTCAGGTGAAAGCTGTAAAAATAAATAAATAAAAACTGTGCCAAAACAACCAATTTATTGGTCACCTTAGAAACATAGAAACATAGAATGTGTTGGCAGATAAGAACCATTTGGCCCATCTAGTCTGCCCAATATACTGAATACTATGAATAGCCCCTGGCCCTATCTTATATGAAGGATGGCCTTATGCCTATCCCATGCATGCTTAAACTTCTTTACTGTATTTGCGGCTACCATTTCTCCAGAAAGGCTAGTCCATGCATCCATTACTCTCTCAGTAAAGTAATACTTCCTGATATTACTTTTAAACCTTTGCCCCTCTAATTTGCCCCATAAAGTGTAATAATGAATAATCAAAAAATCATATGTACCCAAAAATGGTACCAATAAAAACGTCAACTCTTCCTGCAAAAAACTAGCCCCTGCACAAGACGATTGGCAGAAAAATAAAAAAAATATGGCTTTCAGAAAATGGAGACAAAAAAACATAATTAAAAAAAATTAATGCTTTATTATGTAAACTGAATCAAACAAACAAAGAAAGTAGACATATTTGATATCATCGCGTCCGTACAACCTGCTCTATAAAAATAGCACATGATCTAACCTGTCAGATGAACGTTGTAAAAAGACAAAAAATAAAAACGGTGCCAAAACAGCCATTTGTTTTGGTTACCTTGCCTCACAAAAAAAGTGATATAGAGCAATCAAAAAATCATAATCCGTAGTTTCCAAAATGGGGTCACTTTTTGGGAGTTTCTACAGTGGGGGGGGCATCAGGACGGCTTTAAATGGGGCATGGTGTCTAAAAACTAGTCCAGCAAAATCTGCCTTCCAAGAACCATACGGCGCTCCTTTTCTTCTGCGCCCTGCCGTGTGCCTTTACATCAGTTTACAACCACATATGGGGTGTTTCTGTAATCCGCAGAATCAGGGTAATAAATATTGAGTTTTATTTGGCAGTTAACCCTCGATGTGTTAAAGAAGAAAAATGGATTAAAATGGAAAATCTGCCAAAAACGTGAAATTTCATCTCCATTTTCCTTTAATTCTTGTGGAACACGTAAAGGGTAAACAAAGTTTGTAAAATCAGTTTTGAGTAACTTTAGGGGTGTAGTTTCTACAATGGAGTCATTTATGGGGAGTTTTCTACTATGTAAGCCTCACAAAGTGACTTCAGATCTGAACTGGTCCTTAAAAAGTGGGTTCTGGAAATTTTCTTAAGAATTTTAAGAATTGCTTGTAAAATTCTAAGCCTTCTTGATATTGAATAATTTTCCTCAAGAAACCACCAAATCTAATATTTGTGACTCATTTGTTTGATTTGGTTATCTTTATCTACTTTTAGGACTTGTGTGATAACTTGATGTAGTTTTAGGTCAAATTTATGCAAAAATATAGAAAAATATGAAGAGTTCACATACTATCGAGCACCACTGTAGTTTCAATATTGCTGCCTCTAGCTGCAGAAATGTTCTAAAACGATTTGTCTGGTTGCAGGGAATATTCAAATCCCTCTTCAACTTCAATTTCTACTACAGCAATAGCAGTAGTATAGTTATGACTGACAGGCACAATCCCATTGTAATGGTGGGAAATGGTGAGAGTGGTGATCTTAGGAATACCTATATACAAAGTTAAAATCTAAAATAAAAAAATGTGAATACACTTTTCAGTACAAAAAGGGTCCTATTGTAATATTTCTTTATTTTTAAAAATGCCACCCACTACCATCCGTTTACTAGCCATATATGTCACTGTCACTTTGACATTACTAATGCTGTCTTGGTGTTAAAGATCTTGAAAGGAGTTGGATACAATCCTACGTGGCCTCAGAGTGTTATACATGACTTTTTAGGGCAGCTGGAGCACTTTTGATTTGGACCGTTTTTATTCTAACCAAATTAAATCTGACAGCTGATATGACCAAATCGGACCCAAAACGAATTTTGGGAAATTCTCTCATATCTATGGGTTTTCTAAGGCCTTGGTATTCACAAAGGAGATGGCAAAGTTCTTCCTTTACATAGCCATTTGCCTTTACATAGCCATTTGGCTAACTATCCTTTAAGGCCTAGTTCACACTTCAGTAATTGGGTCAGTGTTTAATCGGTAATTTTCCATCAGTCGTTGTGAGCCAAAAGCAGGTGCGGGTCAAAACACAGAACAGTTTCAAATTATTCCATTATACCTTATCTCTTTGTAGCCTCGACTCCTAGTTTTGGCTAAAAATCACTGATGAAAATCACTGATCAAACACTGACCAAATCACTGAATTGTGAACTAGGATTAACTCTCGTGAATTTAATAATGTGAAGAACAAAGAACTCCCCCCATGCTCATATCTCTTTATACACTCGGGTCTCACACTGGTCAAGCATATCTTAAAATTCATTGCGTTAAAATAAACGGAACATTATAACTGGGAAAGATGTTGCCGGCCATACTAAAGCCATTAGGAACTACT
Organism: Bufo gargarizans; assembly: GCF_014858855.1. Taxonomy (NCBI): domain Eukaryota; kingdom Metazoa; phylum Chordata; class Amphibia; order Anura; family Bufonidae; genus Bufo; species Bufo gargarizans. The sequence goes on along the minus strand of NC_058084.1, from coordinate 86,431,440 downwards.
CAGATATCACCAGAATTTTTTTAAATTATTAATAATAAACTAAAAAAAAGTAAAATGATCTTATCAGTTTCTTAATTTAACAAATTTCTCCTATGTTTCTACGTTTGTCGACTGGTTCACTTATCAAGATATTTTTTGCTGTTTGTTTAGTCAAAGCAACACATTCCAAAGTTTTCATCATGGAAAATAGATGAATCATTGACTTTGTGAAGATATAGAGATTTGTCAATAACGTCTGGCTAATGAAAATGAAAACCGTTCTGGATGGAACAACATCATTAATATTTATACTTGGTTCTAAACTCATCCAAGACCAGTGAAATGCTAATTTGGTTTAAACTTATTCTAGACCACAGACGCAGAGTTTATTGGCTGAAGACGCATTAAAGCAAAAATCTTCAGATGCCATGAAATCCTTTAGAAAGTATCCTACTGCAAGGTTCATATGGCTAAGGTCTGTTATACACTGCCGGCAGTAGAGATCTCCTGATCCTGCATCGCCAGATGTTGGCTGCCAGCCCCATTGACTATAATAGGGTCAGGTAGAGATCTGGCCGATACCCGGCAAATATACCGGGATTCGACCGGACAAAAAACGATGCATGCATATTTGCCGGGCTGGATCTCCATTAGATCCCATTATAGTCAATAGAGGCATTTTGGTAACATCCAGCAATGCCTCCGGTAGGCTGTTCTCTGCCGGAACTACTGCCAGTAGTGTGAAACAGGCCTAACAAGTCTGTTTGGAAGAGCATTGTCTGACTGTCAAGAAAGATGTCTACAAAAATCTGACTTCCACACCAATTTATGGTCAGTAATAACTCAGGATGGCCAATATAATCTCACAACAGGCCAAGGATTAGCGCCCGGTATTATTCAACTAGGCTGAGCAAGGCGATCACCTGACCGTGACTGCATAGCAACTGCCCCAATAATACGAGTAAACAGGGGAACAGGGAAATCACTGTTTCTTGTAACATATGCATTAGGCCTCATGCACACGACCGTTTTTCGGGTCCGCACCCGAGCCGCAGTTTTTGCTTGGAAGCGGACCCATTCACTTCAATAGGGCCGTTGCGCATCCGTTGCTCCGTTCCGAGGCCTACAAAAAAAATGGCATCAGTTTTTTTTGCAGAGCCATTGAAACAATGCCTATCCTTGTCCGCTAAATGGACAAGAATAGGACATGTTCTATCTTTTTTGCGAAACGGCCATATGGACATACGAAAACGCAATGCCCACAGAGTAATTTCAGTTTTTTTTTGCAGACCCATTGAAGTGAATAGTTCTGCTTATGGGCCACAAAAAAAACGGAACGGACACGGAAAAAAATTATAAGTTCGTGTGCATGAGCCCTTACTCTGAGTTAGTGGTTTGGTTGGTCATTGTGATGGTAGCTGAAGTATTGCTCAACTGTGGTCAATATGCATGAAAAAAAATATATATATTTATTAACCCCTTCCTGAACTGCGCACTGGGTATATACGTCCTATCTGCACATGCCCCTTGCAGATAGCACGTATATACACATGCAGGCAGCGCTTTAATCCCAGCCCTGATCAGCGCTGCCATTAAAGATCCTGATCCTGCAATCTAGCAGGAGCAGGTCGGGTCCCGGCTGACAGACACAGCGGGAACCCTGCGGAGAATACAGGAGCAGTTTATTACCACTTCTGCCTTCTCCTGTGCCGGCAGAAGATCGATGCAAGAGTGCAAGGGGCAGAAGCAGAGCTGCAGAGTCTAAGGAGACACTGATCAGCTCTGCGTGTAAGGGGGGCTGTTTTCCCCTGTAACTGGGGTTCCTGTGGATCCCCCAGTTACAGGGGAAACCATGAAAAAAAGTTAACAAAAAAAGCAGTGTCCTCCACAGGACATATTATGTGCCAATTTTTTTTATTAAAATGCAGTTGCCGAAGGAAACCATCACCATAGTCGCCCCGTTCAATCAAACCTATACATGTTATATCAAAACGATCGTCACAAAATAGGGAACCTATTGCAATAATACATTTTTGTGTCCGTTTTAATATTTAAGAAATAAAAAGCTATAATTAAAAATAATTACTTTTTTAATAAGCGGTTTTCCTCCAAATTAAACCTAAAAAAAAAAAATCGCTAAAATTATTTTGGTAGTCAAACAAATAAAAAAGTTTGAGTCACTAAACCACCACGTGCACAAAATCACAAAAATTTGCCTGGATATTCAGGCCTTTTTTAGGCCTGGTCATGAAAAGGTTAATATATATACAGTACAGACCAAAAGTTTGGACACACCTTCTCATTTAAAGAGTTTTCTTTATTTTCATGACTATGAAAATGGTAGATTCACACTGAAGGGCTATTTGGCCATGAAGGAGAGTGATGGGGTGCTGCGCCAGATAACCTGGCCTCCACAGTCCCCGTACCTGAACCCAATCGAGATGGTTTGGGGTGAGCTGGACCGCAGAGTGAAGGCAAAAGGGCCAACAAGTGCTAAGCATCTCTGGGAACTCCTTCAAGACTGTTGGAAGACCATTTCAGGAGACTACCTCTTGAAGCTCATCAAGAGAATGCCAAGAGTGTGCAAAGCAGTAACCAAAGCAAAAGGTGGCTACTTTGAAGAACCTAGAATATGACATATTTTCAGTTGTTTCACACTTTTTTGTTATGTATATAATTCCACATGTGTTAATTCATAGTTTTGATGCCTTCAGTTGAATCTACAATTTTCATAGTCATGAAAATAAAGAAAACTCTTTGAATGAGAAGGTGTGTCCAAACTTTTGGTCTGTACTTATATATATATATAGTATATCATATATTATTATATATTATACTGTATAATTAGGGTTGAGTAAATCGAAGTATCCGAAGTCGACTTTGTTCAGAATTTCAGGGAAAATTTGCTTTGCTGCGAACCCAAATTTCCTCATGCTTCATGATAATGAATCGATTTACACTGAAATGGCGCTAAAAAAAAACCATACTCACCTTATCCGTTTGAGCACAGAGACGACACCGCGGGCGTCTTGATTGAAGATCCTGCATGAAATCTTGCGTGCGGTGACGTAAGAGTCATCACGCCGGCCAGTGTGATGACATCATCACACACCGTACGATATTTCGTGCGGAATCTTCAATCAGGATGGCCGCAGTGGCCTCTTCACACTGAAACGGATGAGGTGAGTATATATTTTTTTCTTTTAACCCCTGAAAGGCTTCCATTTTCACATCAGATGTGGCGATCAGTGATGAACACGGCATCTGGTGGGTTCAATGACAGAGGGATGCGCAATCACCGTTCCCCCTCATTGCACCCACTACTTACAAAGAAATGCGCTTCGTAATCCGTCACAAAGCGAATTTCTTTGTGAAATTCATCGAAGCAGTCGAATTGACATTTTCATTACTTTACTCAACACTATATATAATAATATAGTTTTGTTAGGGTATGTTTACATCACACTTTTGTCCCACGTTTAATATATACGTGGGGAAAAAAGGATGTGACAGCGTAGTGGAAGAGTCCCGTTAAAAAATGCATGCATTAAATGGATCCTTTATTTTTTTTTAACATGTGACCCTATGGTAACGTATGCCACTGTCTCCGCATGTATGTGCATCATACATGTCAGGTATAATTCTGATGTATCATTCTGCCACCTGCTGGTAAACGATGGAACATTATACATGATCAGAACAAACGTCTTTGACATGACAATCAGGTAGCAGAAAGTACGTACTAATAAGTTTGTGGTCATATTACATTTTTGCCCCACGTTTAATAACGGTATAAGTTGGGGAAAAAAAGGATGCAAAAGGGTAGTACATTACGCTTCTCCAGCCTGCAAAGTCCAGACAAAAAATGTATGTGTAAACGGCAACTTTTTTCTTAAATTGCTACCCTATGGACTTCTGGTTAACATATGCATCATACCATACAATAAATGTGTGACAAAAATGTGATATGAACATACATTGTAGTCATAAGTCATGATCCAGATCATGCGCAGGAATCACAGGGTGCAGAACTCAGACGGGACCTATCACCCTTCTCACAGCTCTGACAAATGTACCACAAATGTTTGCAACATCTTTGTGGCATTACATTTTACATCTACATCTCCAAATCATCTGCTTCCATTCACACAGTAAATGGTAAAATGATAGCTGCATGCTGCCACCACTAGGGGGAGATCTGTGCTTAGGAACTTATACAGCTGCTCTTCAATTCAATGGGGGCAGTAATGCCCTCTATGCAGTGAGCTATCTTAGTGGCAGCTGCAAGAAAATGCTATGACTGTGTGTTGGTACGGGTTGCTAGGGTTGATAGGGTTGATCGGGTTGATCATCATCTTATTCTATCTTTCTTCTATCTTCTTCTCCTATATATATATAAAGGAGGACGTGTGTATGTGTGTGTGTATGTATGTGTGTTCCGCGATCACACAAAAAAGCAACCACCGTATTCAACGAAACTAGATATATACATCCCTTGCTACCTGGAAATAAATCTTGTGGGGGTCTCGGCTCTCTAGGACGTACCGTTCCTGAGATATTCCCCAAAAATGAACTGCATTAGCCAATACAAGACTGCAAGTCTTTCTCTTCATATCCCAACTGCCATACACATGGTCACATCAGCCAATAGAAGCTCAAAGGCCCTTAGCCTCCACATACACACAGTTTTACTCCAGGTTTCCATAACAATCCAGCCATTTTTCTTCTCTGCTGTAGGTCAGTTTTAGGCTAGGGCTACCCGATGACATGTGTCCCGTGACAATAAGTCGCACGACACATAGGGCACAACTACACTGCTACATGTGTCACGCAACATTGATGTCGCACCAATGTCGCGCGACAATTTTTATAATGATAGTCTATGGTGTTGCAAAGTGACATGTGACATGCTGCGACTGCGTTGCGATAGTCGAAGAAAAATCCATCTTGGATGGATTTTTTGCAACTGTCGTGTCGCAGTCGCAGCATGTCACATGTCACTTTGCAACACCATAGACTATCATTATAAAAATTGTTGAGACAAAATGTTGCGCGACACATGTCGTTGTGTAGCCCTAGCATTAAAGGAGCAGGCACTGTGGGGGTCACTATTATAGGGGCGTTCACTGTGGATGTTACTGTTAAGGGGCAGGCCGCTGTAGAGGTTACTGTTAAAGGGGCGGACACTGTGGAGGTCACTGTTAAAGGGAACCTGTCACCCAAAAATCGCCTATTAAGCTGTTTACAGTACCTTATAGTGCTGTATAGTCGTTTCCTGATGCACTTTTTGTTAGTTTTGCAGCATGTATGCTCAGTCAGAAATCGATGTTATATTCAGCTGCTGCCCCGTGCTTCAAGTCAGGCTTGAAGTCACGGGGGCAGCGGCCTCGGCGTCTTACATGGCCCTCTCCCCGCCCCCTGCCTCTGTGACTGACAGCCGAAATCCGATTCCGGGACCGCGCTCAACGGCCGCATGCGCAGTAAAGGGCGGCAGGAGCGCGGTCCCGGCTGCCGCGCGTACTACGCGCCGTCTTACTTTCGCCGCACTGCGCATGCGCCCGACATCCTGTATCAAACGCGCCCGCGCCCAGATGCCGGGCGCGGGCGCGTTTGATACAGGATGTCGGGCGCATGCGCAGTGCGGCGAAAGTAAGACGGCGCGTAGTACGCGCGGCAGCCGGGACCGCGCTCCTGCCGCCCTTTACTGCGCATGCGGCCGTTGAGCGCGGTCCCGGAATCGGATTTCGGCTGTCAGTCACAGAGGCAGGGGGCGGGGAGAGGGCCATGTAAGACGCCGAGGCCGCTGCCCCCGTGACTTCAAGCCTGACTTGAAGCACGGGGCAGCAGCTGAATATAACATCGATTTCTGACTGAGCATACATGCTGCAAAACTAACAAAAAGTGCATCAGGAAACGACTATACAGCACTATAAGGTACTGTAAACAGCTTAATAGGCGATTTTTGGGTGACAGGTTCCCTTTAAGGAGGCTGGGGCAACTATTAAAGGGGCAACTGCTGTGGAGGTCACTGTTAAGGCAGCAGGGTACTGCGAGGTCACTGCTAAGGCAGCGAGGTACTGTGACGCTCACTGTTATGGGGCGGGCCCCTGAGGAGGTCACTGTCAAGGGAGTGGGGTGCTGTGAAACTCACTGTTAAAGGGGCGGGCTGCTGTGAAGGTCAAAGTTAAAGGGAATGGCTGCTGTGGAGGTCCCATTTTAAAGTGGGGGGGCACTGTGGGGGGGCAGTGTTAAGGGGTGGGGGACTGTGGCGTGACCTGTTAAAGGTGCGGGGTGCTGTAGAGGTCACTGTTATGGGGGATACTGTCGATATCTTTTAGGGTACTTTCACACTAGTGTTTTTGTTTTCCGGTATTGAGTTCCGTCACAGGAGCTCAATGCCGGAACTTTTATCCTGATGCATTCTGAACGGAGAGCATTCCATTCAGTATGCATCAGGATGCTTCAGTTCAGTCCCTCTGGCGTTTTTTGGATGGAGAAAATACAGAAGCATGCTGCAGTTTTCTCTCCGGCCAAAAATACTGAACACTTGCCGGAATGCCGGATCCGGCATTAATTTACATTGAAGTGTATTAGTGCCGGATCCGACATTAAGTGTTCCGGCAAAAGGGAACCGGCTTTTCAGTCTGCGCATGCACAGACCTTTAAAAATGCAAAAAAAATGAATACCGGATCCGTTTTTCTGGATGACACCGGAGAGAGGGATCCGGTATTTCAATGCATTTGTCAGACGAATTTGCATCCGGATCCGTCTGACAAATGCCACCCGTTTGTGACGGAACTACCTGCCGGAATCCTCTGCCGCAAGTGTGAAAGTACCCTTAACGACACACACAAACATTAAATGAAATAGATGAAATATACCCGAGGAAAGCCGGGCCCTTCTGCTAGTGGTGAATAAAACAAACTCTCTCTCTCTGCAATCGGTATTACCGTTACAGAGAAATTCTTACTTTTAGGCCCCATGCACACGGCCGTGTTTCACAGCCGTGTGCGGGCCGTGGAACCGCGGCCTGGATCCCTCCTGAGAGCAGGAGCGCACGGCGTCACTGGTTGCTATGACGCCGTGCGCTTCCTGCTGCCGCTGCAATACAGTAATACACTGGTATGATCTATACCAGTGTATTACTGTACTGTGCCGGCAGCAGGGAGCGCACGGCGTCATAGCAACCAGTGACGCCGTGCGCTCCTGCTCTCAGGAGGGATCCAGGCCGCGGTTCCACGGCCCGCACACGGCTGTGAAACACGGCCGTGTGCAGGGGGCCTCAGGCCTTATGACCGTATTTTGCATCCATGTCCAAACTGCGTTTCCTGCAGACTGCATGCGGACTCATTTATTTTTATGGGTTTGCATAAAAATACGGACAGCACATAAATGTCATCTGTGTGCTGTCCGCATCCGTATGTCCATTCTGCAAATTATGACCTATTCCTATATAACATGTCCTATTCTTGTCCGTATACATGGGTTGTGTATATGTATCCTTAGTCATATGTAAATGAGGTGTTTGGAGCACCGAGGGGGAGGCCTAGCCTTATCAGAGAACTTCTTCACCTCCTCATCTCCCTGCTGTCACTCTTCCTCTCATTGAGATTGACAGGGTATCCTCACTGCTCCGCTGCCTGGCCCTGAAATCTGGTGCATGCATTGGCACAGTGAAGATCTCAAGCACTTGTTCCTGCTCTAAGATCTTCAGTGCACACTATGTGCCGATAGTTCTGCCGTTAGCAGATGGGCAAGATTTCAGGGCCAGGCATCAGAGCAGTGTGGATGCACAGGCCTGTCAATGTCAGTGGCAAGAAGGAGATGCAGAGGTGAAAAAATGCTCTGATGGACTAGGCCATCCTCTTGGTGCTCCCAGCACTTCATTTACTGATTACAGAGAGAATTGGTTTCACCATGGTAGTCACCATGATAAACCATACCAGGCAGTATGCCTGGTTTAATAGGGTTGACCATGGCAACAAATGCTCTTTAATGCAAAATGACGTGCATTTACGAAGTGAGGGATGTATGTGCCCCAGAATGCACTATATGTACATAATTGTGATCCTGCTGTCACAGAAGCTGTCTGATTACTACAGGAGCCTGACTGTGACTGACAGCCGGACCCATGCCGGGATCAGAGATAATGCCGGTCCTGAGCTGAGCTGCGTTTGGGCCACGTGACAGATGAATGTGTCATCACTCGGCCTAGGAAAAAGTTGTGAGAAGGCCGCTGCACTCACAGGAACTACAGTACCTCCTCAAACAGCTGATCGCCGGGGGTCACGGGTGTCGGACCCCCACCGATCAGATACTGATGAACTATCCAGAAGATATGTCATCAGTATTAACATGTCGGAAAATCCCTTTATTCTGGGGGGTTAATTTTTTTATAGTTTAGGATCCAGTATGGGGTATGTCTTTATTTTTGGGTGGTGTGATACAGGACTCATCCATACATTTGTGATTACGTTAGTGATGTTTGAACGACATGGCCTATGGTATGTAAATGGCTGCACATGGTAAAAATTGCTGTGCGTTGCGCAACACACATTCTGTATGTCGGCATCTCCCTGAAATAACTACTGCAAAGTAGTGAATTATTGTGTATGTATCCCTAAATATTTCCTTATTATTTTAACTAGGCAATAATCTATTGGCCCTACTTCTGCCACTCTTCTTTATGTCCTGACGTGGACCTACAACATGGGGCCAAGTTTAGATTGTCCTGCAGGACCACTTTAAGTCCCCAATCTGCCCGTGATTGAACATCCAGGGCTGTATATAACTGGCCCTCTTAAAGGGTAGATAATCAATATTAAACCATATGTATGTCCTTACAGCCCTTCTTTCCATGTTTTTCCTTTTCTTTGGAGCTTGCTTTATATCTTCATAAAATCCACCTTTATCCATATACTAATAATGCATGAATGTGCCCAGTGGGGCGTTATTTTCATTCAAAGGGCCGCCGCCCTACATAGCCCAAGTACGCATCTCTGCTCATACTCGATGCCCCCAGAAGCACCGTTGGCACCCCCCGCCTCAACTGTTTCATTGGGCCTTCGCTCAAAACATTACTGGGCTAGGTTGTGACTGATGCCCTCAGTTGAACTGGAAGAGCTCAGGGGCAGGCAGTGTTTGGCACTGTGCCTGTTGGAAATGCTGAAGGGAATGGGTGGGCAGAGTTATCAGCTGCTGGTGACGTAGAGGGGGAAGGGGGGAGTCAACGGCTCTGCTGGGGGTGTAGTGTATGAGCGGAGGAGAGGCGTGATTGGGCTCTGTAGGGGACAGGCCTGTGCACTCAATGGGGGCTTTCCTGAGCACCTTTAAATAAAAAAAAAGCCCCTCTATTCCAGGGCACCTTCATGCCTCATTAGTATAAGGATAAATGTGAAGATATAAAGTGAGCTCCGGGGGGCGTGGCCTGACTGTCATGGTGTGAGGACGCAAGTCGTTTCAGCTCCGCCACTATCCTGTGTTATCCTGAGCGTCTGTGCATCTGACCGGAAGTAACATCCCTATGTGATTCGGGGCCTCGCGGTTTACCGGTACCCGGGCTTTCTGGACTGTAGCTGCTGCGGTCTCTGTCTGCGGGATCCCTTTGTGTGCGGCCTGTGAGCGGAGCGGTTCCCTGTGCTACGGACCCCTCGGTGAGAGTGGGGGGAGTGGGGACGCTACAGGATTGTACTCACCGGCTCTGGCGATCGGGTGGCGTCTGGAGCTGCAGGTCGCGGTGGCTCCCGGGCTCTCTCCCTCCTTCCTTGCTGGTCTGCCGGCGGCTCCCCACGTGTCTGGTGGTGCGGGCGCCATCTTGCCGGTGACGCTGGGGACGGTCCTTTTCGCGCTCCTGGACTGGCGCGGGTCCCTTGTGCTCCTGGTGGTATCGGGTGCAGCGTGCGGCTTGCCTGTAGCTGTGGGACAAGTGCCCTCTGGTTCGAAGCTGACAATTGTTCTGGCGAAGTGGTGCAGCTGCTGTCCTGTTACCCCTGTGTGAGGGCGCTGATTAAAGGGCCAGTACTCCTATTGCCGGTGGAGGGCTGGTCACCTTATGGGCCGGAAAACGGGCACCTCGAGTACAGCTATTCCACCTAAACTAATGCTGGACAACATGAGCCAAACGGACGATCGGGAGGCTGGGACCTCCTCTGGGCACTCAGCAGTGGACCTTGCGAAAGTTATGGCGGCCATCACTACCTGCCAGACGGCGCTCACGGTTAAAATTGACCATGTCCAGGCTGATCTTACTCTCCTCAGACATGATATAGAGAAAATTAGAGAGAGAACAACCGAAGTGGAAAGGAGGGTGAGTGACGTGGAGGACAGGGTTCAGCGTGATGACTCTGCGATAAACGCTCTGCAGAATCAAGTCAAGACTCTGATGGCGAAGGTAGAAGACGCCGAGAACCGTAACAGACGGAATAATATCCGCATTATGGGGTTACCCGAAAGAGCAGAGGGGCCCTCTCCTGAGGAGTTTGTGGAGCGTCTTATAAAGCAACTCTTTGATCCGATAAATCTCTCAGGGACTTTTGCGGTGGAACGGGCCCACAGGATTCCCACTCGTCCCCTGCCTCCGGGAGCACCTTCTCGTCCTTTTATCTTCAAGGTCCTTAATTATAGAGACCGTGATGCTATCCTGGCTGCAGCTCGCCGACTGAAGGACATTCATTTTGACAACACCCGGATTTCCTTCTACCCGGACTTCTCTGCAGAGGTGCAGAAGCAACGTAGGCAGTTTACGGCGGTGAGGGCCCGACTAAGAGAAAAGGGACTTATGTATGCCATGATGTATCCGGCACGGCTTAGAGTGCAGGAGGGAGAGCAGGTGAAATTCTTTGCCACCCCTGAAGAGGCATCGGACTGGCTTGACCGCAGGGGCTGAGCGCTACATATCTGATGTTTTGGGGTGTCTCGCCGTTTGTTTTCAGATGTTCGCAATATCATCGGAGCTGAATGAGTGATGGTTGAGGTTGCCTGCTGCATAGGTTCAGTTTACGGTTTACCTAGGGCAGTGGGGTTTAAAACGGGGTCTCGGTTTCCCCTTTTCTATTAACGAGGTAAATGGGGGGAGGGTTGTTAGGCTTGGATAAGTTGGGGGCATCTGGGCAGGGTGGGGGGCATTGCCTGTCGGTACGGGCTTGTTTTGGGGCTCTGGTTCTAAGTTGGGGAAGATGGTATGACTGTGTGAGTGTATGGCTTGGGTGGTGCGGTTGCTTCTGGGGTTATTGCCTTAATAAGCCGCCATGATGTCGGTATGTCGATTTGTCTCTTGGAATGTCAGGGGTCTCAATGACAAGATTAAAAGATCACTGGTCTTTAATTTTCTGAGAATCCACAACCCGGACGTTCTGATATTGCAGGAGACACATTTACAGGGGCGGAAACTTTTGGCGTTAAAGAAGCCCTGAGTGGGCTCGGCATACCACGCTGTTTACAATTCTAGGGCCCGAGGAGTGTCCATTCTGGTAGCAAAGTCCCTTCCTTTCCGGTCATATTCTGTGTATACTGATGCGATGGGGCGCTTTGTGATTATCCATGTTGCAATCAGGGGCATTGATTATCTTGTGGTGGGTATTTATATTCCCTCTCCCTTTCGTAGGGAAATCTTGGATGAGATTATGAGGAGAGTAGCATCTATGCCTCCAGCGCCTCTGATTGCATTTGGGGATTACAACGCGACACTAGACCGGTCATTAGATCGGCTTCGCCCTAGTGATGCCCATACTGACGCGTTAAGCTCCTGGGCGGATGTATTTGATTTAACAGAGGGTTGGAGGTACTTGCACCCGGGATTGCGCCAATATTCCTGTTATTCTGCCCCGCATGCAACGCTTTCACGGATAGACTTAGTTTTCCTTAGTAGAGATCTATTACCCGCTCTGGTGGTGGCTGACTATTTGCCACGAGGTATTTCTGACCATGCCCCCCTGTTGGTGGTTCTGAAGCAGCCCATTGCACCAGCTGGGAGAGTATGGAGACTCAATAGTAAATGGCTGGAGGTCCTACCAGTTCTTTGGGTGGTACAGCAAGGTATAAAGGACTACTGGGATCTCAATGAGGGCTCAACTAACCCGTTGACAGAGTGGGATGCCTTTAAGGTGGTAATGAGCGGCACTCTGATTCAAGCAATAGCAACGTATAGGAAGGAGATAAGTGTTACTAGGACTCAGTTAGAGGGGGAGGTGGTAGAGAAAGAGCAGGCTTTTATTGCGAATCCAGATGGGGAAAGCCGTAGGTTATGGGATGAGGCTCAGAGGAAACTTAGTCTACACTTGACAGAATATACCCAGAAGAAGCTATTGTATCAAAGGCGTTTATTATTTGCTGATGGGGATAAGAATGGGAGTGCCTTGGCATTCCTGGCTAGGACGGAGTCGCCTCAGACAGTGGTCCCGCACATCACTTGTGGGGATGGCGTGAGGGTATACCGGCCGGAGGACATCTGTGACCATTTTGTTCAATTTTATGAGGATCTGTATAGCTCCAAAATTGGGTTGTCCCCGGAAGAGATCCGGTCCTTCCTTCATACCATTCCCCTCACACCTGTCGCGAGGACGGATAGGCATTTTTTAGAGGCTGCTATTGATGTAGAAGAAATTAAGGCGGCGATTGGGGATATGGCAGTGGGGAAATCACCTGGTCCGGATGGGTTCCCAGTCGAATGGTACAGATTGGATGTTGAGATGCATTCTGCACGTCTATTGAAACTGTTCAATTATGCGTATGAGGCCGGTGGGTTGCCTTCATCCTTTGTAGAGACTACCATTGTGGTGATTCATAAAACTGGGAAGCCTCCGGAGTCCGGACCACTGTGCGTCATATAGACCTATTTCCCTACTGAATACTGATGCCAGACTTAGTAGGGTAGTCTTATCTATTATTGATCCTGACCAATCTGGCTTTATGCCTGGGAAGACAACTGATATCAACCGTAGGAGATTATTTACGAACTTGCAGGTCAGGCATGATAATGCGGGTTCAAGAGCTCTGGCTTCTCTTGATAACGAGAAAGCTTTTGACTCGGTAGAGTGGCATTTTATCTGGGAAACAATGTCCCGCCTTAGCATCCCTCCCTCCTTTATTCAGTGGGTTCAATTATTGTATCAGGCACCTACAGCGCGCATCAGAGTTAATGGCGTTCTTTCCCGACCTTTTAGGCTATTTAGGGGTACGAGGCAGGGCTGCCCCCTGTCCCCGTTGCTGTTCGCTTTGATAATGGAACCTCTTACGCAGTTGATCAATAATAGCTCTTTGATAGAAGGGTGGACGATAGCTGGGATACAAGAGAAAGTATCGCTATACGCGGATGACCTGTTGGTCTACCTAGCGGACCCTGGTCCCTCCTTAGAAACCCTGCTAGATGTGGTAAATGGGTATGGTAGATATTCAGGACTACGAGTGAACTGGGCCAAATCTAGTCTGTGTATAGTGGACACGGAGGAGGGAGTGGATATCTCTCCGGTATCCCCCCTGAAGGTGGTAGATAGTTTCCTTTATTTGGGGATACATATACATAGAGATCCTCGGCAGTTCTGTCATCTAAACTTGAGGCCCACTATGGAATATGTCACGCGCAAGTTAGAGGCCTGGGAAAATCTCCCCTTGTCTTTAATAGGCAGGATTAACATCTTTAAAATGGTGTTGTTACCGAAACTATTATACGTATATAGAGCGGCTCCAGTGAGGGTCCCGAAGTCCCACTTTGATGCCTTGGACAAGGTCACGACCCGATTCTTATGGTGCCATCAGGCCCCTAGGATAGCAAGGAAGACGTTGAAAGCCTCCTACTTACAGGGGGGTTTGCAACTTCCCGACCTATATGTTTATTATATTGCGACACGCCTGATGTACGCATCCTGGTGGATTAGAGCAGACCCCAACAATCCAGCGGTGGTGCTGGAGGCAGCGCTGGTTGGCTCTTATGAAGCTCTAACGAACTTGGTTTACAGGGGAGGTGGAGTTTTGGTCGAGGGGAGATACACGGAGTCTATGGTGACAGTTATAGAGGCCTGGGAGAGGTTTGTGGAGACTCATATGGATACTCAGGCAGGGAACATCTGGTCTCCATATATCCCACTATGGCGTAACAAGCACCTCCCTGAGCTTCTACATTTGCCAGATTTTGAATTTTGGCCTAGGAAGGGGCTTAAGTACTTGACGCAGCTGTTCCGGGAGGGGGTCTTTCGCTCTTTTGAGAGTTTGCGGTCGGACTTCCTGTTGCCTCAGACGTGTTTTTATCGGTTCCTCCAACTGAGACATGCTTGTGATAAACAGTTCCACTCCTTGACCTTGAGCTTGGAGTGTGGTCCTCTAGAATCAATAGCTAGGAGGGCACAGCCATATAAACCGATTTCTTCCTTTTATGGTGAAATTATTAAGATGCAGGAATCTCCTATTCGGCGATCATTTGTGAAGTGGTCGACGGATATCCCAGAGTTGGAGGACTCTCATTTGGAGGAATGGCGTCTGGGGTGGAGGAGGTCTGTCGTGAGCGCTCGAGATCAGCTTATTCAGGTCAAGTGGATGCATAGGGTGTATCTGACCCCGGTGCGTCTATACCAGATGCGTCAGATACCGAGTCCTGGGTGTGACAGGTGTGGGGGTGATAGCGGATCCTTTTTCCACATGGTCTGGTTGTGTCCATCTCTACAAGTGTACTGGAAAGGGGTGTGCAACTTCATTAGTGATAAATTGGGCCTACCAGGGATCTGCGATCCCATCGTATGCGTGTTGGGATTAGTTGTGGAGGCGACTCCATCCAAGTATACTAGAATACTGTTACGATTATTAATGTTCTATGGCAGGAAGAACATACTTTTGAACTGGAAACCTCCCAAGTGTCCCACGGTGAATCAGTGGGTGCAACTTATTAACAAGGATCTTCAGATGTACAAATTGACGTATGAAGCGAGAGGAGCCCCTGATCGTTTTGACAAAATCTGGGGTATATGGGTGCAAGCGGAGGGTACGGTTTGAGGTCCACGGTCGGTTGGGACTGCATCACCCAAGTGTGTGGCTGTGTGTGTGGTTGTGGAGTGAGTGAGTACAGACCTTTGTTCTCCTTTTCTTTTGTGACAACAGTGATGTACTGTAATTAATTACATTTGTATCTCGTACTGTTGTACATTTTTGTCATTGATGATTCTGTCTGGTCTTGCTTGCATGTGTGACTGGCAACTGGATCTGTTTTAACTTGAAAAATGTTAAATAAAAGCTATTAAAAAAAAAAAGTGAGCTCCAAGGAAAAAGAAAAACATATGGAAAGAAGGTATGAAAGGTTGTAAGGACATTCTTTTGGTTTAATAGCAATTATGCAGGTGACAGATTCCCTTTAACCATACAAGTGTAGATGCAAGTCTTATATATATAGCTTTATGGATCTGTTTAGAAAGTTCCTTAAAATGTCATTTACTACAAATTTTTTCCATTTCCCTAAAACTGACATTTCCTCTGTAATATAAGTTTATTTCACATTTAAATGTCATCCTTTTAGCTAAAGGACACTCAGTAATGAACAGATGTGATTCAAAAGCAGCCCAATATCACTGTATTTCTTTCCCCAACATGGAGCCTTGTAAAGGGAAAATATGGTTATTCCGAGAGGATCATATATGTAAAGTTGACAGGTGTAAATGAAGCATCCAAAACTGTATATGAATGATGAATAGTACTCAGTCCATATATACAATATAGAGTTTTTTGTCTTTATGTCACAAAGGCCTACATAGAAGCCTGCTGACCTTCAGACTGACCACTTGTTGGTGACTCTTCATGCAACCAAAATGATTGTCCGTTCATGACAAATTATTTATGTAAGTGGTAGAAGAGCCTTATAATAAAATAAAATAAAAAAAATCACCTTACCAGTCCCCAGCCGCTGCCCTGGTCCGGGCTCAACACACAAGAAATTACATGAGATGCTGACTCAACTAATCACTGACCACAGTGATGGTCCGCCACAGCCTGTCATTGGCTGACAGGGGGTTCTAGGTATTTCTTGTGTGTCGAGCCGGGGACTAGAAGTCGAGTGAGTAGCGGTCAATACTCTATTGTAAGATGTTTGGACACAGCAAGTATCCCTAGTAAATATTAATGAGCAGCCATTTTGAAGAGGCATCTACTTAAAGGCTATGTACACCTTCAGAGTCAATTATTTTTGTTTATGATTACATTTTACAAATTTTTGGCTAAAATCATATTTTCAATTGGCCTTTATTAAAAATATTGAGCCATTCTGTCACAAAGGGTTGATCGAGCATCAAAGTGCTCTGGTGCTCGAGTAGAACACTTTGGGATGCTCGGGTGCTCTACAGATCACCCATGCACAATGGAAGTCAATGGGAAAACCAGAGCATTAAACCAGGCACCCCTTGCTCTAAAGAGGGGAGGGTGTCTGGTTCACAGGAAAAGGTCAGAAATTGATGGAAACACCACTGAAATTGTTCGGCATGGGGAGAATGTCTGGATGCATCTTGGACTCTGCTGGGAAAAGTGTTGTCCAAATAGTACGCCACTTTTACAGACTGACAATAATACGCACAAAACCGAAGATAAAATTGATTCTAGAGGAAAAATTGTTAGGAAACATTCTTTCCTGTATATTTACTTGTATATAAAGTGCAAGTGCTGCCAAAAATTACAAGGAAAAGGCACTCCGATACAACCTGTATATCACATAAAAGAGGGCCTCATTCACATTGTGGTACAATTATTCAGGTTCCTACACTCATAAAGCCTATGCACTAAGTGAAAGGGCTGCCAGAAATTACAAGGAACCAGTTCTCCGATACACCCTTTATTACACATAAAGGAGGGCATCATACACAAACCTTGAAAAATTATGATTGATGGCCTGCTGGTGACCCTCAAAAACATTAGGAGCAAGGGCCTGCTGGTGACCCTCTAAAACATTAGGGGCGAGGGCCTGCTGCACATCTGACCATCTAAAACATTAGGGGTGAGGGTCTGCTGCTGAGCTGACCCTCTAAAACATTAGGGGGGAGGGCCTGTTGCTGATCTGACCATCTAAAACATTAGGGGTGAGGGTGTGCTGCTGAGCTGACCCTCTAAGACATTATGGGCGAGGGTCTTCTGGTGACCGTCTAGAACATTAGGGGTGAGGGTCTGCTGCTGAGCTGACCCTCTAAAACAAAAGTAGCGAGGGCAGTCTAATAAACATGTTGATATGATGGAGGAGGAGTATGAGAAAAGGAAGATTGAACCATATACCCTTTTTTTGTGGTGGAAGTTGTGCATGGGAATACAGTGTATTCAATACACCATAAAAGACACATTTAAAGTGCCTTTATGTTCAGCCGCTTTCCTCTGGTGGAGTAGAGAAGTCCGGGGCAACCAGGCCTTGTTCATTTTGATAAGAGTCAACCTGTCAGCATTTTCAGTTGACAGGCGGATGTTCTTATCAGTTATGCTTCCAGCAGCACTAAATACCCGCTCTGACAAAACGCTGGCGGCAGGGCAGGCCAGCACCTCCAAGGCGTAGAGCGCCAGTTCGTGCCATGTGTCCAGCTTGGACACCCAATAGTTGTAAGACACAGAGGGATCACTGAGGACGCTGACACTGTCTGCTATGTACTCCTTCACCATCTTCCAAAGCTTTTCCCTCCTTGTGACACTAGGCCACGCATCAGGGTGAGGGTGCTGGCGGGGTGTCATAAAACTGTCCCAGGCACCTGATTCTTGTCCTCCAGGCAAGTTGTTTGTTCCTTCTGAACTGCGATACAAGGTGTTCAAGGAACATTATGATACTGTCCTTGCGGGACATCCTGGAAGTAGATCCACTGTAGATCTTATTTCCCGGAGATTCTGGTGGCCAGGGTTGCGTAAAAGTGTTGAGGGTTATGTAGCAGCTTGTGAGACCTGTGCACGCACGAAAGTGGCTCACACTCGGCCATCAGGATCTCTTCTTCCTTTTTCCATCCCATCTCGTCCTTGGACGCATTTGTCCATGGACTTCATTACTGATTTGCTGAGTTCTTCTGGGAAAACTGTGATTTTGGTGGTAGTGGACCACTTTAGCAAGATGGCTCACTTTGTACCATTATCAGGTTTGCCCAATGCAAAAACTCTCGCTCAGGTTTTTATTGATAACATTGTGAAATTACATGGCATTCCCTCTGATGTGGTGTCTGACAGGGGGACGCAATTTGTTTCCAGGTTTTCAAGGGCAATTTGTTCTCGTCTGGGTATTCAGTTGTCTCTCTCTTCGGCTTTTCATCCTCAGTCAAATGGTCAAACTGAGCGCACTAACCAAAACCTGGAGACCTATTTGAGGTGTTTTGTCACTGTCAGATCTGTCAGAGTTGCTGCATGTGACTCGAACTGACAGTTTGTTTTGTTGTGGGTTTGAACTGAATCCCACCTCCTCCCAGGTGTTGTTCTTTAGGTAATTGGTGAGGCTATTTATTTTCTCCATCTCCCTATAGCCTTTGCGGGTTATAGTTCTGCCTTGTGTGAGCTCTGGAAGTTTGGTGGATCATCTGCTCCAACACATATCTAGATAAGTCCTTCTCCCTTTTTTCCTTCTGTGTCTGTTTTTACTAGGCCTCTAGGGTGACGCTAGCTCCTTCCATTGTTGAAGGAGCTGGGTGTCTCTTTCCCTCTTCTCTTCAGCTGAGGGTTTGGTTCAGGTAGGTAAGTGTGGGCATGTGCATATCTACCATCGAGATATGCACATGGGCATAGCAGCTTAGGGAAAGTGTTTTAGGGATTGCTAGGAGGTTACCCCTTTGTTCCCTAGCATTTGGGGCCTAGTCAGTTGTTTTGTTTGCCTTGTCGTGTTCTGTTTCCTTCCCTTATCTTACCTACCATGACATGTGCAGGACAGAGAAATAAGAAAAAAAATAAACAGCAGGTGGCGCTATACAGATTCATTTTAATAAATAACTCAGTGGCTATGCTAAATTTTTAATTACATGAAATTACAAAACAATATAGATCCAGGTGCTGGTTTCAAAACTGGAGAATATTTTTTTGTGGGACAACCCCTTTAATGTTCGTAAGAGACTGATGTAATTCCCCAGAGTAGCATTACCACCTTTTTTTCACCCCCACTGTCTCCTACGGTTGATTTTATGTCATCATGTGTATTTATTCCTGGGCCTGCAAAATGTGTATTCCCATTTTCCTGTAAAGTTATGTTCAAATGTAATGTGCCTGGTTCACCAGCAGGTGTCAGCAAGCTTGACAGAGCTAGTTTGCCTGGAATGGAACCTTCTGTCCATTCTAGCCCTCTCTAGAGAGGGAGGAGTTTTTAGTTAGTGCAAGGGAGTTGAGAGTATCCCCTCTATGGGGTGGAAGCAGGCCCTTGTCCCTGTTGGGTGAGCCCTGCTAAAGCCAGCCAGCAGAGCACTGTCTGCTCTGCTGAAGCAAGAGAAGAGAGTTGAGAGCCTCAGAAGCCAGGAAGAGAAGTCCCCTGGATAAAGATAAAGACAAAGATCCAGATAAAGACAGAGTCAGACTACAGAAAGCAGGGTTCCGCAGAAAGGAAAAGTTTCTATTTAATCCTGACAGCATAGCAGAGCTAGAAAATACAGATGTAGCAGGCCAAATGTGTTTGCCTGCCAAAACTTATGCCAAAGCTTGCTGGTGACCAAGATAAAGTTGGAAGATTGTTTCCTGATGAAAGTTTATTCAAGTAAAGCTGTTTTCAACTTTAATACAAGTCTGGACTCAATTTATTTCTCCATCCCTACTATTAACTACCCCTTGATTTGCTTCACATGACCACGCCTGGGATTCCAGGATATCCAGGGTGGAGCACCGTGACACGTGCACAACCACACCTAAAGGGACATAACAGGCTGTCCTTATACCACTCTGGCATTCCTACACCTGGGTACCACTAACACCATCTACTTAGGGGGACTCCGTCCCTCATTGTTGAAATGCAACTGGCATCACGACAAACACTTTCACCATTTCTTAAAGGGATCCCATGTTGGCCACCCGTGCGTTGCACTGACATAAGTAATCCAATATATTATTGTCAGAGGAGAATCTGTCAAAACTTTTGACCATGTTAAACTGCTGACAGCACTAGAGAGAGCAGTACGAACATTTATTTTGTGGATCTTTTCTCATCAGGAGTAATGAGAATATTAGGTTTTATTCTGCCATATTCTGATCTTGCAAGTGGCCAGGAGGCAGAGCTTTACTGTGAAGTGGTCACTGCATTGGTCTGCTTCACAACCCTTCCCCTCTGCTCTGAGTCACAGCTGTATCATCCAACCTGGAGACCGATGGGAGGGGCTGTGAAGGAGATCAATGCAGGGAGCACTTAACAGTAAATCCCCGCCTCCTGGGCACTTGCAACAGCAGAAGCCAACAGAATAAAACTTTGTGTACACACTTCTCCTGATAAGCAAAGCTCCACTAAAGTTATATTTGTGCTGATCTCCATAATGCTGTCAGGAGTTTACCATGGTCAAAACTGCTGACAGGCTCACTTTAAATCAAAAGTAAAAACCCCTTACTGGGCAAAAAAAAAAAGTTTGTAAAAGTGAAAAAAAACTTGCTGAAGTCGCAGTGCCCCTGAGGACCATTGCAAAGGGTTACGTTTTCCTTTTTGGGATTAATGTATTTTCTGAGCTTTAATGTTATTCCAAGAGCTGAACATGGTAGCACTATTTAGTGTATTGTGCCCTACTCAGAAGGAGGAAGGCTGGACCTGCTCCCTCTAAGGAGTGTAGCTCAAGCAGCCAGAGAGTGAGAAGCTGCTTGTTGCCAGTGCAGTGTGAGGCCTACTCCAAAGACCATCCATCCCTGCACACTGAGGAAAAGATACCATCTTCTGGGAAGGGAAGAAGAACATAATATACAGATTGTTTAGGATCACTTTAAAGGAATGGTGCAAATGACAGACAGTAAGTGCAATTGCTCGTTTACGGCAACAGGCGTTACTGCTAGCTTTTACAAACGGAAGAGCTATCCCTTGGAGGATCTGCACCACACTGTGGGAACTGTAGCACATATTGTCAATATGCACCACTTTGGTCGACTTGGAAAATAGTTTGGAATTAATAGAGAGACTCAGAGTCAGCCATCTTGCAGTTTTCTATTCCATATTCAGCCTTGGAAGTATTGTGCATGTACTGAATGCTAGCGTCTCTGTTTATGAGCTGCCTAAACCACCTCAGTAAAGAACACTGTGTGATAGAATTTAGGTGGTTAATGAACATGAATTGTGCTAATTGTACCTAAATATTAAATATTCTTTATGCTTACCGTATTTTTCGCCCCATAAGACTTATTTTTTACCCCCCAAAAGTGGGGGCGAATACTAATGAGTGCTTCCATTATGGACCAGGAAGCGGTGAAGGCTCTGTACTCGCTACTTCCTGGTCATCGGCTGTGCAGTCCCTGCGCACAGTGTGAGGGCGTTCTGTGACCTCACGCTGTGCGCGCCAGTTCACAGCACAGCCGACAGCAGGAGGAAGAAGATCACGGGCGGTGAGGAGCGGCGACGTCCAGGAGCTGGAGAGGTAAGTGAGTTTTTTATTTTATAAAACACGAGGCAATATGGGGCTGCTGGGGGGGGGGGTAATCTGAGGCAATATGGGGCTGCTGGGGGATGATCTGGGGCAATATGGGGCTGCTGTGGGCTGATCTGAGGCAATATGGGGCTGCTGGGGGATGATCTGGGGCAATATGAGGCTGCTGGGGGATGATTTGAGGCAATATGGGGCTGCTGGAAGTTGATCTGAGGCAATATGAGAGGCAATGGCGGCTGATGAGAGGCATATGGGGGCTGATGAGAGGCATATGGGGGCTGATGAGAGGCAATGGGGGCTGATGAGAGGCATGGGGCTCTTATCTGAGGTATGATTGGGGGGCATTCACATTGGGGTCTGATCTGAGGTCTTGTTGGGGTCTTATTAACATTGGGGGTCTGATTGGGGCTGTTAGCTGAGGTCTGGTTAACAATGGGGGTCTGAATGGTGGTCTGAGCTGAGGTTTTGTCACCACCAGACATCTGAGAAGCTCTGACAGACGTCCTTCAGAACCTCCTCCTTGAGGTTCCTTTTGTTTTGCTTTCATTTTCTCATCTCGTTAGCCTCTCTCAGCTGTCATGTAGTTGCACTGATTGCATCCCTTTAAATCCCTTCCCATACTGCATCACTTTGCAGTTTATATTCCTTCCTGGAGTGTGTGCATGCTGATGCTACTACTGAGTCTTCTACAGATAAGTTTTGTTCATTCATTTGTGTTTTCCTGTTTGCTGGATCCCAGGTGACCCTGACTCCCTCCGTATCAAGGGTAGGGAGCCGGTGGTCGTGTCCCCTCACTATTATAGGGTGTTCAGGTGTTATACAGTCGAGGTACGAGGATATGCGATCATCTACCATTGAGATTTTCGCATAGGCTGAGCAGTTAGGGAGAGAGCCAGGTCTGTAGGGCTCTCCCTTTTGTTCCTTAGTTTTGGATCCAGTCAGTCGGATCTTCA
This sequence comes from Bufo gargarizans, assembly GCF_014858855.1. Taxonomy (NCBI): domain Eukaryota; kingdom Metazoa; phylum Chordata; class Amphibia; order Anura; family Bufonidae; genus Bufo; species Bufo gargarizans. The sequence continues at coordinate 86,408,995 of NC_058084.1, read as the reverse complement.
TTTTGTGTCTTCTAGTTTTCTGTACACCTTCCGTGACAGGTTTAATGAAAAATATTTTTTTCTCATTGTCCTCCTTCAAAATCTATGTGCGTCTTATGGGCTGGTGCGTCTTATAGGGCGAAAAATACGGTAAATGTCTGTTCATCTGCTAACTTATGAGTCATGAAAAGCATGACTTTTACAGACCGCAAGGAAAGAGGAACTGATAAAGTCAGCAATATTGTAGTTTATGTGTTAAGCAGCATCCATGTTGTCTACTTCCTCCACATGTTAAATTATGAGTATATTCCCTGTGTTTTTGTGTCTGTTTTACAATTATCATTTATAAGGAAACTTAATTGTGTTGTATTTGCAAGTTGGAAAACTGCAAGATATTATTAAATGTAGAAATGTTTTTTTTTTTTTCCAAGAACATACGCATAAAGAAACAAACTCATTAAAAAAAGTGGCCTAAACGGGTGGAAATGCTCCAAACCCAAACACTGTAGCGCGTTTATAACCGGGGGAGCAATTCCTCTGCATGCGGTCCGCAGATAACGGCAATCCCCAGCAAAAAATGTGTACAATGGAGGATGCCGGGGCAGACCGCATGCACCACAGGGACATCTTACACAAAACGATACATTGTGCAGATGAAAAAATATACATACAAAAATCACAGCAAAATAATGCACCAAAATGATGCGCAACTGAAATACTAACTAATTCCTCAAGCCCATGTTAAAAGCTGAGAACTTTGCCAATGTGGTCTACCCCAGCATCCTCCATTGTACGCATTTTTTGCTGGGGATTGACGCATTTTGTTGGTAACGTTCTTTTGCACCTGGTAGCTTCTGTGTCGCATGGTCTGTTGTGGGGGCGGCTCACAGCTTTATCCTACCTCACAGTGCATTGGTGATACCACTATGGAGGCATGTGAGAACCTGGCTGTGAGTTTGTTTCTAGCACTGTTCAGACCCTGTTCACACACCACAGTTTAGTGGTAGGACCCCATGCGTGCTGAGACTCCGTGATGTGGTGCATGAGGGGCTCCGATATGTTCCTGACTGGAGGATATTGGCAAAGTTCTCAGCTTTTACGTATTGTTTTATATGTTATGGCAGTTGTTACCAGTAAGGTATGGATGGCAAGGGTTAAATAGGAACACGATTAAAAACACGATTAATCGCCCTGTTTCTTCCCTCTTGGTAGGAGTGGGCTAGTCCTTCTCCCTGACAGAGTGGAGAGGAAGCTCAAGCCTGAACTCCTGCTCCTAATGAGGTCTCTAAAAAGAGAATAACAGCTACAGGAGTCTGCATAAGGGTATAAATTCCTACCTCTCAGTTGGAGTTCCTGAGAGTATGTGATAAGGTGAGTTCCACACCTATTCACATGGTGCAGTACTGCATGGTGGCCATTGTTGCTTTGGTGCTGTTCTGGTGGGTTGGTGGGGTCCCAGTGCCAGGGTGGCTTTGCCAGACAGCGGGGGCGCTGTTTGGCTGCTAGGTGCTGCGGCGTCGGTGGTCGCCGTGCAGCGCTGCGCCAAATTTAGAGTAGGGTCCCATTCAAAGAGGCAACCTTGTCGCGGTGAGTGGGCCTATGCTTTTTGATCAAATTGTATACTAATGCCTCATGTGCGCATGCAGCATAGGGGTAGGTATACGATAAATTGCGCTGAGAAGCGATGTTAATTATGCTGAGAAGCAGTTAGATAAAAGCATAGTAATGAGGATGTGCGATCCAGTTCTTTTTCTTAGATTTTACATGACATCTCCATGTATGCCCTACACGTCCTGCTAATTAGTTAATAAAGTATGGACCCATGAAAGGTCCTCCAGTGGCCAGCAGGGCTCAAGAGGCAGCTGCCTTGGGCCCCTAAGTAGCAACTGGGCCCGGGGCAGCCAGTACACTGGCCTGATTATTGTCTTGCACTGCTGCCATTATCCAGGCCTACACTTGCCCTCCTGCCTTGCAACCTGCCAACCATTCACCATCAAGGGCACCCCATCTACCACCAGGTGGGAGTCCTCAAAAGGCCCAGGGTGTGCCCTAAGGGAATAAAGGGTATGTAGAACCTCAGACCTGGGGGTAGTACAATTCTGCTTATAGTTTGTATTGTGTTATGTATTGTTTTATATGTTAGGGCAGTTGTTACCAGTAAGGTATGGATGGCAAGGGTTAAATAGGAACACGATTAATCACCCGTTTCTTCCCTCTTGGTAGGAGTTGGCTAGTCCTGCTCCCTGACAGAGTGGAGACGAAGCTCAAGACTAAGCTCTTGCTCCTAACGGGGTCTCAAAAAGGGAATAACAGCTACAGAGATACAGCCTCAAGTAAAACCTTGACAGTGAACTGCTACAATCAGCATCCACAGACACTGCTGTGAGGTGAGGGACTACAGCTAAGACACCAATCACCAGACTACCGCTAGAGCTGTAGACAGTGCTAAACTGCAGCCATCCAACCTGCCACCATATCCTTACGGGTGCCAGAGAACTGCTGATTTCTGCTGATTAATGTATTTGAAGTTCGATGTTGCACTTAGTAAAAGAGACTTTTATACGTTTAAAGGGGTTGTCTGAGTTCAGAGCTGAGCCCGGACATACCCATAATTTCATTTCATGCTCCGGTGCTTTTCCTTGCCCTGCGCTAGATCGCTCAGGGCAAGGGATCTTTTATTTACAATAACACACTGCCGGACGTAGGCTTCCGCCCAGCAGTGTGTTCGGTGACACAACCTCCTCTGATGGGCGGGCTTTAGCGCTGCCCTAGCTGTTTTACAGGCTAGGGCAGCACTGAAGCCCGCCCATCAGTGCCGGTAACATCTCCGGACTCACTGCTGGGCGGAAGCCTACGCCTGGCAGCCCTATGGAGAGCCCAATTTGTCACCGGAACTCCAGAAAATGCCTTTAGCACAGGGCAAAGGAGAGCGTCGGAGCATGAACTGATCATAAAAATATACATACCATATGTAGTATCACAGAAATCCTGTGCAATAAAGGTAACATGTACCGTACATTATAGTGCACAGTGAACAGCATTAGGCAAGGGCCACACAGTGGCGCAGCGTGGGCGGGGTCAGGGGGGGGCGTTGCCCCGGGCGCAAAATTTTAGGGGGCGCCAGCACCGCCAATTAGGCAAAGTGAGGCGATCGCCCCAGGCGGCACGGCCCTGCTCACAAGTGGGGGGCAGCGGCAGGGCACAGAGAGATGAGAGCTTTCATTGTGGAAGTGCTCATCCCCATAGTCATCTGCATCGCTGTCCTCAGGACAGTGATACAGATGGATGCTGCGGGGCTGGAGAGAGGCGTCTCCCTTCCCCGTACCTCTGAGAGGCCAGTGCAGGCAGAGATGACGTCATCGCGCCGCCTGAGCCGTACAGCGCGGGATACAGGCCAGAAGAGGCCTGCACCGCTTCACTGAGTGTGCCATGGAGGTAAGTATAAGTGTTTTTTTTTTTTATATGGTACAATACTTGTTACTGGCACATTATTGGGAGCACTATGGGGGGCATCTACTTACTCTGAGGCCACAAAGAAGGGGTATTTTATATGGAGGGCACTATGGGGGAAGGGGGGAGAGGAACACTAAAGGGGCTTCTACTGAGGCCACAAAGAACTATGGGGGCATTTACTGGGGGCACTATATAGGAGTATTTTATACTGGCACATTATGGGGGCACTATGGGGGCATTAGCTCAACTGGGGGCATTAAAAGGGGGTATATTTTTGCACTGGCACATTATAAGCAGAATTATTACTACTGTGGGGCATTATAGTGGGCTTTATTACTACTGGGGGTCTATGGGGAGCATGATCACTAGTATGGGCACTATGGGAGCATTATTACTTCTGGGTCACAGTGGGGACATGTTTGGGGCACTGTAGGAGCATTATTACTACTATGTGTGCTCTAGAAGAGAATTATTCCTATTGGTGGGACTTTTAGGAGCACTATTACTGTGGGGGCACCTTGGTACAGTATCAGCTTACCACAATTATTTTTGGGGGACGTTATGTTTACACTATTAGTATCAGGGGCACTATTTGCTGGGCGCAGTTATTTTAGGACACTGTGTGCCAATAATTATTAAAGGGGGCACTATCTGCATGGTACTAGTATTTTCAGGGGGTTTATCTGTTTCTGCAGTATAATATTGGGGAGCACGGCAGGCAGAGTATTGTGGGCGGTAGGATGATTTTTCCAGAAGATGGGAAAATGATGGAAAAGTTGTAAACTAAGATTTTTGGGGTCAAACTGCAGAGACGAGAAATGACTGAAAAATGGTGGTCTGGTCTGAAGGGAGAAGATGAGGAAAGAGAACATTGACATCAAAGGAGACGTCACTGGATGTAAGAGGTAAGGGGCGCTGTATTACCCTGTATGTTCTGTAGTGATGGGAGGGTGGATATAGGATTTGGCCCACCCTGCCGCGTCCTGGCCCCAGACTTCAGGTCACACTGTGCATGTTCTGAAATCTGGGGGCTCACACCCATCTACTACACAGAGTTATCACCGTGTTATCTGTGGTGTTACATAGGACTGCAGGTGATATCTACTACATTATCTGTAAAAAGGGGCATGGCCACAAGTGGGGGGGGGGCGCAATACTTGGCTTGCCCTAGGTGCTGGCAACCCACGCTACGCACTGGGGCTACATGACTACTTTGGCCGTGCAATGTGCCAGGTGTTGAAACAATGAAAGTGAATGTGGTCAACCCTGTTGGATTTCTGGCAACTTGCATGTAGCAAATTGCAATGAGACCAAATTCACTTTCGTTAGCAGAGACTGGAAGCAGTAGAAGTGGGCTAGGCGCTAGACCCGGAGTGCTGGGAACAGGTGAGGTTTCTTTTTTCCTGGCAGGGGTTCCCTTTAAGGCTACTTTCACACTAGCGTTCGATCGGATCCGTCTGCATTATTTTAGCATATAACAGCTAAGTGTGAAAATAGCCTCGTACGGATCCGTCCAGACTTTCAATGTAAAGTCAATGGGGGACGGATCCGCCTGAAGATTGAGCCAAATTGTGGCATCTTCAAACGGATCCGTCCCCATTGACTTACATTGTAAGTCTGGACGGATCCGCACGCCTCCGCACGGCCAGGCGGACACCCGAACGCTGCAAGCAGCGTTCAGCTGTCCGCCTGTCCGTGCGGAGGCGAGCGGAGCGGAGGCTGAACGCCGCCAGACTGATGCAGTCTGAGCGGATCCGCATCCATTCAGACTGCATCAGGGCTGGACGGCTACGTTCGGGTCCGCTCGTGAGCCCCTTCAAACGGAGCTCACGAGCGGACCGACGAACGCTAGTGTGAAAGTAGCCTAAATTATGTTGTCTGAAACATCTTTTTTGGATTTTTGATGTGGACATAAAGTGCATCAATGTGGATGTAAAGTACATCTGCTTCAGGTAATGTTAGATACTCCTTGTTTTATCTACCGTCATCTCAAAGAAAAGTTATTATACGCATCAAGTACTGTTTATGTACTAGATATAGATAAAAGACATTGTTTTCACCCCCTTTATGATCGCATAAAGCTGTTACATTGTATACAGATGTGTCTTTTGTGAATCAAGTTCTTGGTACGTCGCCATCAGGACTAACATTAACATTATCAGCGAATGTACTTTGAATAAATCATGGAGAATAATATTATACAGGTTGTAGATAAAACCCTCAGATGGACAATAAATGGAAGTGAAAAGATTGAAATCGTTCCCATATTACACTTTCTGTTAATGTAACAACTTTATAACCGGAGGAGCACATTTATGGTTGAGCACATGTTCCGGGTTGATAGAGGCCCATAATATGCCTTTGATGTGTTTTCAAAATCATATCTATTTTATTATATGCTCGCCCCTTGAAATGTTACCATATTTTTATTCTCAAATACTCAGTGATGCTCTACTGCAAAAATAACAGAAGATCATGCATTTATGATATCCTGAAAAACTATTCTTTTGTACATTATGGGACATTTGAGCCACATAAAAATCGACTATGTTTTCATACTTATATTACGGAATGGGCTATGCAGTGATGGGAAAGGTGCACCTCTTGTTCCCTGATGGGAAAGGTGCACCCCTGGGTACGCCCTGATTTTGGGACTTCTGTCTGTTGATTGGGGTGCCCTTGGTATAGATAAGTTTTGAGGTGTAAGGCAGGGGTCTAAGAGACACTGCAGCTGCAGTACCCCAGATCCATAGAGAGAAAACCATCTCTACAGTACTTCACTGTACTCTAGGAACAGAGAAAGGAAGAACTAAGAAGTAGAATCTGCAAGACTGAGCATTGGTATCAGTCAGAAAGGTATTCGCTGTTTAAGGCCTCATGGACACGCATCCTTTACTCCGTTCCGTGGCCCCGCAAAAAAAATATAGCATGTCCTATTCTTGTCCGTTTTGCGGAGAAGAATAGGTATTTCTACAATGGGCCGCCCATTCCGTTCCGCAAATTGGGGAAGGCTCACGGGCAGCTTCCGTTTTGTTTGTGGATCCACGGTTTGCGGACCGCAAAAAACTGCACGGTCTTGTGCATGAGGCCTTAGGCTGTGAGAGGGACATTCCTAAAATACCTTTCACTCTTGCACATGGTCTGGCCCACCGTATCTTAATCCTGTACCCCTCAGCATGGGCATTAAAGCCAGCATTGCAAAAATAATAATGACAGCCTTAGACTCTGCAGAGAGAGAATTTGGAGAGATAGAGTGAAGAAGTACTACAATCCTCATTCCAGCCTATATCATCACATTGCTATCTAGGAAGATTTGCACTGAGAATTGTTTGGAACTCTGGTTTGATACTGTTGAATGTACTACAACTCCTATTCTGCACTTTAGTAAAGAGATCCATTTATTTTCTATAACTGGCTCCTGACTCCAGCACCATACACTGGCTATAGCTTCTATATCTCTGGCATTGCACCTACACCAAACCCACAACACCAAGGCATAGCCAGGACGATGGGTAGGCAAATGTAGGAACCCAGCTAGGGCACCACCTCGCTACCCAAGGGGGAGAGCTATCAGGTCCACATCAGCTTCCATTCAGTAGTATGGCAAAAGAGGCAAATGACATCACTGTGATCACATCATTGCCTGACATCATCGCCGATCCTGGTAATTGCGTCCGGGTGTCTGCTTTATACAGCCAGCACCAGCCATATATGGAGGGAGCTAAGCGTGTGAGCACAGTCCATACAACCCCTTTATACACTCTTATGTACATGATTATGCGGGAAGGGCCTAAGCTCTGCCACAGGCACAGCTTAACGGTAGTGATGAGCGGCAGGGGCAATATATTCGTCATATATTTGCGAATTCTAGAATTCACGATTTTTTTCTTGATGGTGAAAATCGGCAATGTAATATGTGCGCGCAATACAGGCATGGGTCACTGTTGCTGCATATTTTAAGCTGCTAGAAGTTTCCTGAGACTGGAGAAAATGGTTGGCATGGCAGAACATTACAATAGCTTTATATGCAGATAGAGTGCTCCAATATATTCGCGATTGCGCAAACCGGCAAATAATGATGCGCATATTTTTGCGCAATACGTGCAACTTCACATTTTAGCAGGTCCGACTACATATTACTGATTGGTGCACTATGTATTGTCACACTACCTAACACCCTGCACTAGAATCAGCTACACCAGGCATGCTCAACTTGCGGCCCTCCAGCTGTTGCAAAACTACAACTCCCATCATTCCCAGACAGCCTACAGCTATCAGCCTACAGAAGAGCATGGTGGGAGTTGTAGTTTTACAACAGCTGGAGGGCCACGGGTTGAGCATCCCTGAGCTACACTATCACGATCTAACCTACACTGACTATCTCCCACTAACTACCTGTATTATATATATATAAGCTAACTAACTAACTATCTAATGTAATTACACAGTAAAGCACAGAGCACAGCAATGACACTGCTGTCTCTCTCAGAACTCTATAAAACTAAAGAAAATGGCTGCTGGGGAGGTTCTTATATAGTAAGGGGTAGTAAACATTCCTATTGGTTGCTAGGGATGTTGCTAAGCTCAGACAAAGATATTGCAGCCTTCTCATTGGCCCACAAGCAAGAAAGAAGGTTACTGATGAAAAAAAAATCTAGAATATTTGAGAATATATAGCACTATATTACGAATCTTCACAAATTATCGAAGTGGCGATATTTGCAATTACAATTCTCGATTTGAATATTCGCGCCCAAAACTACTTAACAGGCCTCTTTCTATGGCAGGCCTCGGAGCCTTTACAAGGCCTCAGGCTACCATAGTAATCAAACTCCTTTTTTGTACTCATCAGAGGTCAAAAGAAGTTCCTTTGCCTTTGTCTTACACCTTCAGATGCTGTGGGTTAAATGATCAAGAACAGAGTTATCTCCACTGCTGGTCATTACACAGCTGGCACCAGCCGACAGCTGAGCCTGCTCCATACATTCACTTCTGACATACTGTAGCTGGCCAGCTAAGACCTGTCCTAGGTTGCTAATATAGCTTATATGTTTATACAGCTAGACCTGCCAATAACCTAATACAGTTCCTATGTTTGTGTGTTAAAGACAAAAGCAGAGGTATTTACAGTGACTTCATGTTTGGATGTCATATAACTGGTATATATATTGTGTTCACAGAAGCAGAAAAGACAATATGCCTTTAAGATTCATTATATAATGTAAGGTAAGCTCAATGACACAGCAGAAACAACAGAAAGCATAGAGTTATACTGTTGTTGCTGGGCACAAGTTTTGACCAATCACAGCCAGCCTCACACACAGCCTGTGTAGGAAATTCCCCTAGCAGGAGCTGCTAGAATCATTACACCAGAGGTGAGAAGCTGAACAGACACACTGCCACACTGAGATACCTTGACAGTGGTGCAAAAGGGCTCCGATGTGTTCCTGACAGGAATACATTGGCTAAAGTCTCAGTTCTTAACATCAGCTAGAGGGATTAGCCAGTGTTGTCAGTTGCATATCATTGTGGTGCACCTTTCAGAGTGATTTAGAGACCTCAGATACACCTCTCAGAGAGATCATAAAGTGCTTAAATAACTTAAAGGGGTATTCCCATCAAAATGATCACTGCTAAATCTGTTAATGATTTCACAGTGATAATTTTTGTAAATATATTCTATTACCCAATTCCCACCCTTTTTGAGAAAATAAGTCCCCTCTTACCTGATTCGTCTCCCCTGGTTACGAACACCTCTCGTCTGTCGAATCCGGCCGGGTTGTGCTTGCGCAGAAGACTGAAGATTTTCTCCCGGCCGGGCCACGCAATGTCCTGAACGCGCACGCCGCTGCACATGCGCCATAATGACTTCTTCCTGGCCAGTATAGTACAGAGCCACAAACACGCACGCCGGCTCTGTACTATACAGGCCAGGAATAAATCACCATGGCACATGCACGGCAGTGTGCGCGTTCAGGTCTTCTGCGCAAGCGCGGCCCGGCCGGGAGGAGACGTCAATCAAGCCCAGCCGAATCCAGGAACGGAACGTCATGCTGGACGCAGGTAAGTATGAAAACTGATGATGGGAATACTCCTTTAAAGTGAGAGTTCAGATACTGAAGAGAGAAATATATCCAGATCATAAAGTGCTTAAATAACCTAAAGTGAGAGTACAGATACTCAAGAGAGAAATATATCCACCATTTTTTGTTTAATGACAAGATTGAACAGTTGAACCACCATCTTATGCATACCGCCATTTTGTGATACTTTATTCAACATGTGTTATGTACATGGACTATCTGCTGCGGAGGCGGCAGTGTTATATATGAAGAAAAGTTGAAGTTAATAAAGAAGTTATTTCAAGCATTTGGTGTGCTCTTTAAACCTGCTGTTTCCATAGAACGGCGCTAGAGGAATTACAGAGTAATAGACAGTCTGGTTAGACTAAAAAGTCAGAGATATCAAAATTCTTCTAATGCCACAGCGCAAAAGGTACTTCCTAGTGCTGAGCCTGCCACACATACAGTTATGTCAGGGTGCGGAAAGTGGTTAAGTACCAAGCCTATTTTGATGTTAAAATTGTTTTTTTTATCCCCGCCTGCAGTTACAGTGGAAAAATCAATACTCATCTGTTCCCTGCCACTTTGTTACAGCTTCCTGGCTTTCTTCACTGGTCCTCCAGTCCTGTCAATTGCCAGATGGACAGGGTCATGTGCGCCACTGCAGCCAATGACTAGCCTCAGCAGTGACATGTACCAAACCGGCATGTGACCCAACAGTGACTTGTTGCTTGTGGATACATAACCCTTGAGGCCAGTCATCGACTGCAGTGGCGCACATGATCCGTCCATCTGAAAGTTTACAGATGGGGACTGGCGCCACATATCAGTTTTGTAGTACTTATCTTTATGCTTCCCAAGGTAAATAAACAAGTGCAAGAAACTATTATTTTCTCAATTACTTTCAGTTGTTTATGTGATGTGATATCATGCTGCAGCAAGTTGTCAGATTCAAGTTAGAAACTGCTCCTTCTGTACTAATGAAGTTCATGTGTCGTACCCCAGACCTGGGGGTACTACAATTCTGTATACAGTTTTTGTTTTATATTGTTATTAGTGATGAGCGGCAGGGGCAATATTCAAATTTGCAATATTTCGCGAATATTTTGTAGAATATTAGTCGAATATTCACGAATTAGAATATTCGTTATATTCTACATTCTTTTTTTTTTTATTCGAAAATCGGCAAGGTAATGATCACGTAATATGCGAATATTACGCGATCAATACAGGCGTGGGTCAAAAACTAATATATAGCACTATAGAATATAGTGCTATATATTAGATTTTAGAATATTCATCATTTTTTCCATCTGAACACATGATTGGCCCAAAAGCAATTTAAGCAGGGAGGAATCATGACTTCAGATGGAAAAAAAATGCTGAATATTCAAAAAAACTAATTTATAGCACTATATTCAATAGAGTGCTATTTATTTGTTTTTTAGAATATTAGTTTTTTTATTTCCATTTGAAGTAATGATTCCTCCCTGCTTAAGTTGCTTGTGTTCAGATGGAAAAAATTACGAATATTCAAAAAACGAATATATAGCACTATATTCTAAATATTCGCATATTCTCGAAGTTGTGATATTCGAGATAAAAATTTGCGTTTCGAATATTCGCGCTCAACACTAATTGTTATGTATTGTGTTGTAATTTCTATGCTTTGGCCGTAACTACAAGTAGGATTATAGATGGCAAGGGTTAACTTGGAATAAGGCTAAAAACCCTGTTCGTCCTCTCTTTGAAGGATTGGGCTGGTCCTGTTTCCTTCCAGGAGCTCCTTAAAGCGACAGTGTGGAGAGGAAGCACTAGTCGGAGCTTCTGCTTCTAAAGAATGGTGATGAGCGGCAGGGGCTATATTCGAATTCGCGATATTTCATGAATATTTTAGCGAATATTCGCAATTTATTCGCGAATTCGCTATCTTCATTCATAATTTATTTTTCAATGTGAAAATCGCAACGAAAATTTCGCTTACTGCGCATGCGAAAAAGCAGCGTGGCCTAGTTTACCACCTGTTTTCAAACTACCCAAAGTTTGAGGCGATTGGAAAACATGGTTGGCAACAATTTTCGCGACAGTGAGGAAGAGCTGATCACTAAGTAATTTGACATTGCAGCAGTGAATTTGATTACATTTCACATGCATGTCAGAACAATCGCTTTATATGCAGATAGAGTGTTATAAAATATTCGCGATTGTGAAAATTGTCACTTTTGATGCGAATGTTTTTTTGCAATACATACAACTTCACATGTTATTATGTCTGAGTAGATATTACTGATTGGTGCACTAAGTATTGTTGTGACATCACAGCACTATGTCTGTAGCATGTATGTATGGACAGCATAGAAATATCTCTTACATGCACATTGCACATCCATTTTCCTGCCGCACACTATATACACCCCCCCCACACACACACAAACACAGTCTATAGATTAGAGTTTGTGCCCTGTTGGTCATACCAGTATTTGCAGAGTTACCCAGGGTGCACCACTGGGAGGCGAACCAGCTTTACACCCCATACCGTACTGTGACTTTACTAGACAGGTACATCTCTGCTCAGCTGGAAAATATCCGATTGCTCACATCCCACACACATATAATTGCAATACAATCCGATCTTATAACGGTAACATTAAATCTAATATTTCCCCTCCAAAGACTCAAATACCTGTTGATGTTTTGTTGAGGACATTATTTTCAATACTTATATTAAAAAAACTTGGGATTATATGCTTGCATCTTTATCCTGCAGCACATGTTGGAGCGGAGCTATGATAGGACCCGGGTCCAGGCTGAGAAGCACAGGATTGTGAGGGAGATCCGTTTCGAGCTCTTAAAAGGGTTCTGCACTTTGTTTAAACTGATAATCTATCCTCTGGATAGATCATCAGCTTCTTATCGGCGGGGGTCCGACACCCGACACCCCCGCCGATCAGCTGCTTGAGAAGGCAGCGGCCCTATAGCAGCGCTGCGGCCTTCTCACTGATTACCGCTGGCCCAGTGACGTCACGTCTAGTATCAATTGGCCTGGGTGCCTCTAAGCTCTGGTCACTTGAATGGAGCTTAGCCCCGTCCAGGCCAGTTGATACTAGTCGTGACGTCACTGGGCCTGCGGTAAACAGTGAGAAGGCTGCGGCGCTCCTGCAGCGCTGCTGTCTTCTCAAACAGCTGATCGGCGGGGGTCCCGGGTGTCGGACCCCCGCCGATCAGATGCTGATGATCTATCCAGAGGATCAGTGGTGCATCTTGGTTTTGTGCTGCCCTAGGCGAGACTACACTCGGGCACCCCCTAATATAAATTTGACCCACCCCTTCCTGTCACGGCCAAACCCCTTCCTCTGTAAACCCCACCCCTTCCTCTTTAGGCTCCACCCTTTCCTGTTTTGCATAATAATATTCAAAAATTTATCGCGATAACGATATATATATATATATATATATATATATATCACAATAAATACCTGTTTAAAAGAAAAAAAACACAAGGGGACGTTATACTGTATGGGGCAGCCTCAAGGAGACGTTATACTGTATGGGGCAGCCTCAAGGAGACATTATACTGTATGGGGGCAGCCTCAACGAGACGTTATACTGTATGGGGGCAGCCTCAAGGAGGTGTTATACTGTATTGGGGCAGCCTCAACGAGACGGTATACTGTATGGGGGCAGCCTCAAGGACACGATATACTGTATGGGGGGCGGGGGCAGCCACAAGAAGACATTATACATACTGTATGGGGGGCAGACATAAGGAGACGTTATACTTTATGGGGGCGGGGCCAGGGCAGCCACAAGGAGACACTAAACTGTATGGGGGCTGCCACAAGCAAATAGTGCACTCTGCACTGTGTCATAAATAAAGGTGGTATGTCAGACTGTCTATGGTGGCACTGGCCTCTCCTTGAGGCTGCCCCATACAGTCTGTATGGGGCAGCCTCAAGGAGAGGCCAGTGCCACCATAGACAGTCTGACATACCACCTTTATTTATGACACAGTGCAGAGTGCACTATTTGCTTGTGGCAGCCCCCATACAGTTTAGTGTCTCCTTGTGACTGCCCCCATAAATAAAGGTGGTATGTATGTCAGACTGACTATGGTGGCCCTGGCCTCTCCTTGAGGCTGCCCCAGTCTGTATGGGGCAGCCTCAAGGAGAGGCCAGGGGCACCATAGTCAGTCTGACATCATACCACCTTTATTTATGTCTCTCTCACTGTGCACGATTTGCTTTTTAACTCACTCACTCCTGTTTGTTCCTCTGTCTGGACATTCCTCGCAGGGTAGGCCGGGAGTCAGGCAAAGTGGCCAACTCTGTTCTATGAGTCTGACGGACGGTGTGTGAGGAGGGAGCCGGTCTGGACAGACTTTTCCCGGCTGGCTGTGGCTGCCGCTTGTGTTGTGAATATTCTGACCCACTACGCATGCGCAAAAAAGACGACTCGGCGCATGCGCAGTGGGCCGGAATATTCTGCTACAAGGGAATCCTCCACGCCTGCGCCGACAAACCCCCAGCAGAGCCAGTCAGGAGCGGAGGGGAGAGACGCACCTCCCACGTCACTACTGGAAGTGACGTGGGTAGCAAGGCCGGGTAGGTAAAAATTCAGGAAACACCTGGGGTCGGGAGGAGGCGGGAGGAGGAGCATAGTGAAGGATCGGATCGATGTGTACGTTAACTAACTAGGCAAACAAGGCATTTTGCCGCCCCATTGGCAAGTGCCGCCCCAGGCAAATGCCTTGTTTGCCTCGCGATAGATACGCCTCTGCAGAGGATAGATCATCAGTTTAAACAAAGTGCAGAACCCCTTTAAGGAAATTCAATGGCAGGCACCCTAGGATGTCCATATTAAAGAAATAGTCAGATTTGAAGAGGAGGAACTCGGAGCGGATTATAGAGATCTGTGGCAGAATATACCCAGGTACAATGCTCACATTACTTTTGTATGTCTCACCAACACTCTGTGATGTATATATACAGTTATGAAAATAAGTATTTCATCCCTTTACAAATAATTACTTATTACCTTGGTGTGACACTTAGAAAATTAGCAGTTTACATAATACATCTAAAACATAACTTTTACTTAAATATACAAATAAAACACACCACTGTGATGCCAAAATCTAAAAACGTAAGGGGTCCAAGCCTGGTACCACAACAGTACTGGTAGACAAGGAAAAATCCTGCTGCACCTGGTGAAAGATGCGAGCAGTATTACCAGACCAATACGTGTAACGAGACTGGGAGAGAATCTGAGGGAGGTGAATCCAGGGGACGTCAGATGTAGGTCCAAAGGAAAGCCACGGTAATAGACAGGGTCAGTATAGATTGTGGAGCCGTATTACACCCTATTGAAGGTGAAGGGGGCTAGTTTCATTCTACCTATCTACACAGAGCACCCGCCCCAAGAGGGGCGACGCTGTCCGGATACCTGTCCCTACTCGGGCCCAATCCCTAAATCTAAAAGAATTAGTAGCCAGCTAGTGCGCTCCTGTTAACTTTCCGACGTGGCACATTTCTGTCCGTGTCAACTCTTCAGGGGAATTCGTACAGAAGGATAAAGACGCCACAGGTAACAACCTGTAGCAACAACTGGATCAAATATGGGTATATTGATAAATGCCTCTTAAATAGGATGGTGCATGTGACGCCAGATGCCAGCGCTGCGATCACGTGGGTTAGGGCGGTCAGTAGCAGAGTCGAGAGAGGCGGCACAGGTGGTTGCCTGGTTACGGGAGTAAACAGGAACCACTGAGGACGCACAATTCGTGTGCATCCATGATAAATTTGTAAATACAGTCTATAAGACAATCATTGGCATTGTTGACAGATATGAGGACAAAAGAAGAGGACAGAAAGAGACTATGCATACAAAGATGTTAATCAATATACGAACTGTTATATAGGGCATTTGACCGGGTTGCTTATACCATATGTTAAACAATAGATGGAAATAGAACTGAACAGAATATAATCATATGACGCAATCATAACTGAGTCTCTCATTAAGACCCAAGGGGCTGATGTTTTTAGGTAGAAAATCCAACGTGATTCGTGCTGGAGAACATTCCTATCCCAGTTGCCCCCCCCCCCCTTGGGTGGAGGTTTGACTAAGTCAATGCCCATGAATCGTAATTGGGCTCTCCCTTTATGCATTATATGTACATGTTTAGCTACCGGAGTATCTCTTTTGTGTAGGATGTCCCCCAGGTGCTTACCCACCCACCTTCGAAATTCACGTATGGTTTTGCCATGGGGATCTAGGTGTGTCCTCTTGGCTCTTTATATCCTGGTGTTGTGAGCATGTGGTCAGTTGCCTTTCAGCCTTTGTGAGAGCTGGACTGCTGCTCCTATCCTGGATTTACCATCTGTCCAGTGGGAGGGCCTCCTAGCTAGACATCAATGTCTCCTTGATGTCTCCCCTATTTTTCCTATGTCTTTTCCTTCCCTTGTATTTTTGTTTGGTGTGGGTTATGTGCGGGGTCTATTGTATGTCTAGTGGTCGTTACTTGTCTGTCTTCCAGCATGTTTGCTAGACATTTTCCCTGTGAGTCGCATAACCTTCGGAAGGGGGTTTCTGGGTTCCCCAGAGGGGGAATCACAAGTCAATAAGCAGCTATGCCTGAGGCCACCATGCTTCCTCTCCGCATGGTGTCCGGTCGTCGTTGTGGCCGCGGAAGGTAAGTGCGTGTTTCTGGGATCTTTCCTGACGATCCAGTGGCTGTTCACTGGCTGTCCCTTTCCTTGCAGCTGGGATGTCAGGGATGAACAGGTTGTCTCCTGCTCCTAACCTTATTTCGGGGATCTTCAGGGCGACTCAGGGTCAGAGGTTCCTATGTATGAGCCCACCTACCAACTGGGTCTGCTCATATGGTTAGGAGTTAGGGCGGCATTAGGAGGAGACCTGCTCCCTTTTCCTGGTTTCCAGGCCTAGCTGCTTCCCTGTCTTCCTTCACTATACGGTGAGGAGTTTTCCCCCACTCCCCACCTTGACACTCTCTATCCTAACCCCTTCATAAGAAATACAACACTCTAAAGTTGGGGGTGGAGCCAACCACTACTTAGCAGCCTCCTGCAGAGGGTTGTGTCAGAGTTAGTTAATTCTCTCACTACCATACATAACTATACTGGGAGTAATATATGGCATTACATAACCTAACATTATATTACATAACATTTTAACAACAAGCTATTTGCAGATACCTGGGTACTGCATTGGTAACACCAGTTTTCATTTTAGTGCAGCACATGAATAGGTTCATTCTGACATTGTAACCCTCAAACCAGAAAAGTTTGGTCATCCCTGGTCTATATAGCCTGACAGATATGATGTTGAGATATAAGGAAATAGATCTAGGATTATAAGAAATCTTAAGTGTCATGGAAAACAATGGTGCTGCATAGTAATAAGGATGGTTTCTCACTACCAGAAAAATTATCATGTGATGCAAGGGTAGCAAGTCACTGTTGCAGTCAGCGATTGGCTGCAGCGATCACATGCTTCCCCATCTACAGGATGTTGATATTAGCGCACCAGGATGACCAAAGAAAGACCGAAACCAGCTGTAGGGACCAGGTTAGTATGATCAACACTGCAGGTCGGCCACTCTGTAAGGGACACTACCTGAAAATAAAAAAAGAACCTGACAAACTTAATGCAATTACACAACCAAGGTGCACCCTTTATTTTGGGTTCTGCATCAGGATATACAGTGGATATAAAATGTCTACACACCCCTGTTAAAATGTCAGGTTTCTGTGATGTAAAAATATTAGAAAAAGATAAATCATTTCAGATCTTTTTCCACCTTTAATGTGACCTATAAACTGTACCACTCAATTGAAAAACAAACTAAAATATTTTAGGTAGAGGGAAGAAAAAATATAAAAATTAAATAATATGGTTGCATAAGTGTGCACACCCTTAAACTAATACTTTGTTGAAGCACCTTTTGATTTTATTACAGCACTCAGTCTTTTTGGGTATAAGTCTATCAGCATGGTACATTTTGACTTGACAAGATTTGCCCACTCTTCTTTGCAAAAACAGTCCAAATGTGTCAGATTGCGAGGGCATCTCCTGTGCACAGTCCTCTTCAGATCACCTCACAGATTTTCAATCAGATTCAGGTCTGGGCTCTGGCTGGGCCATTCCAAAACTTGAATCTTCTTCTGGTGAAGCTATTCCTTTGTTGATTTGGATGTATGCTTTGGGTCGTTGTCATGCTGAAAGATGAAGTTCCTCTTCATGTTCAGCTTTCTAGCAGAAGCCTGAAGGTTTTGTACCAATATTGACTGGTATTTGGAACTGTTCATAATTCCCTCTAGCTTAACTAAGGCCCCCGTTCAAGCTGAAGAAAAACAGCCCCTTGGCATGATGCTGCCACCACCATGCTTCACTGTGGGTATGGTGTTCTTTAGGTGATGTGCAGTGTTGTTTTTGGGCCAAACATATCTTTTGGAATTATGGCCAAAGAGTTCAACCTTGGTTTCATCAGACTATAACACCTTTTCCCACATGCTTTTGGGAGACCTTTTGCAAAATGTAGCCTGGCTTGGATGTTTTTCTTCATAAGAAAAGGCTTTCGTCTTGCCACTCTACCCCATAGCCCAGACATATGAAGAATACGGGAGATTGTTGTCTAATGTACCACACAGCTAGTACTTGCCAGATATTCCTACAGCTCTTTTAATGTTGCTGTAGGCCTCTTGGTAGCCTCCCAGACCAGTTTTCTTCTCGTCTTTTCATCAATTTTGGAGGGACGTCCAGTTCTTGGTAATCTCACTGTTGTGCCATATTTTCTCCACTTGATGATGACTGTCTTCATTGTGTTCCATGGTATATCTAATGCCTTGGAAATTCTTTTGTACCCTTCTCCTGACTAATACCTTTTAACAATGAGATCCCTCTCATGCTTTGGAAGCTCTCTGCGGACCATGGCTTTTGCTGTGGGATGCGACTAAGAACATTTTAGGAAAGACCAACTAGAGCAGCTGAACTTTATTTGGGGTTAATCAGAGGCTCTTTAAATGATGGCAGGTGTATGCTGACTCCTATTTAACATGATTTTGAATGTGATTGCTTAATTCTGAACACAGCTACATCCCCAGTTATAAGAGGTTGTGGTCCGCATCCGTTACGCAATTGTGCGGAATGGGTGCGGACCCATTAATTCTCTATGGGAATGAATAGATGCGGAGAGCACACTATGTGCTCTCCGCATCCGCATTTCCGGAGCGTGACCCCGAACTTCCGGTCCGCATCTCCGCAAGAAAATAGAGCATGTCCTATTCTTGTCCGCAGCTGCCGGCCATGTGCAGCTTGGTGTATTGCGGATCCGCAATACACCACGGACGTTTAATGGACCCTAAAAGGTGTACCACCTTGTTTGTGTGATTGACACTGCATATGCTTGGCGATCAGCGATGTTATCAGCTGTTTGGATCCACCAGCTTATTATTTCCAGAATTTGTCTTTCCTCCCATGTATATAGTACGTCTGGCCAACAGCCTTCTATCCTGGCTTCCACATACATATTTATGTAAGTTTTGGCTAAGCATGTAGTGGCTTGTCTCCTGGTAGAACAAAAGGAGCAGGGGAAAGTTGGGAGCTCCCAATACACATTACATGTGTATGGGGGCCTTTAGTCATATGGGGAAGCAGTGCTACCGTTAGTGGTATCTGGGTCCCGCAAAGACAAATGTTTAGGACTCCTTTGACTCTCTTCCTCCCATCCATAATCGGACGCATAAACTACCAAAAATATATATTTAGTGATCATTTTCTAGAATGAGAATTATTTTCTAGATCATCAGTGGGATCCATACAACATATTTAGTGGGTCCCTGAAGAATATCGGAAAACAAAACGAATTGTTGCCTGTGCACTTTCACACTGGAGTGGTGGGAACTTTAGCGTTTTGAGTCAAGCGTTTTTCCTTTGTTTTATACGTCTGTCTGCTCCCCTGAAGATCTTACAAACTGTCAGACAACCTCTTCAATGAACATGGTTCATGTCTGGTGATGACCACCTTTGGGACTCTCTTTTGGCTGCGAGCCTCTCATTCTTCAGCCACAATGTTTTGGGATTCTCTATGAAAGTAAAACTGAAAATGATACCTTGATGTGCACTAAATCCCACGTGGTGAAATATACTTGTACGTGTCCTTTCATATCTTCACAAGGGTCAGTCTGCCTTTCCTCGCAAGCAGATTGCCAACTTGAAACTCCCTTTAGTGTGAACTTTAAACTGAGATCAATCCTATGGCATTTACACTGATCCAGACTATGTCTATTTTTGCAGCCTTTATGTAATCTTAATTATTATGCAGAATGGTCCTGAACCTACATTACACTGTTCTCATGGCAACGACTTAATGTTGTCACTTGGCCTTTCCCCTTAAAAAAAAGCCAAAAAATCCTTATTTAACACTCCAGAATTTTTTTTATTCATAAATATCCAACGTTAACACTTAGAAGGTTTAATGACTGCAAGTTACTTAGCAAGAAGCAAATGGTAACATTCAATTCAAGTCTCGAGCTTTATTTCTGAAGGAGTGGGTAAGTCAGGGTCAGTGGCATATTATAATATAGAAGGTTTAGGCAACTGCCTGCGGTCCAAGGTTCCCAAACCATCATTTAAAAAAGCAGACACATGACATTTGGCCCATAGACAGACTCCACTTGTGGTGCTAAATCAACTATAAACTTCTTGTTGCCCTATGGGAGCAACCAGTGGTAGATTAATTGCACCATAGGCCCTGCCCTGCTGTACACAAAATTTGGGCCTCCTGAAATTTACATTCAGTTGTCTTGGTCCATTCAAGAGACAAGGAATGTTTCATACACAGAGTAGTCTGAGAAATTGGCGAGCCCGTCGGTCATTCCTGTTGCCAGTACCTACCCTCACCAAGGCAGCATAAAGTTTATAGTTTATGTAGCATTTCAATCTGCAAAATGTTTACCTTTTAAGATGACGAGTGGCTTGGCTGGTCATCGGCCCCCTAGGAGCCTTTGATCCTGAGAGGCCTCCAAATCTATCACTGCTGGCAATGAGAATGACTACCGAGGTGGGCACGCACTAGAAAGCTATGGACAGTCAATCATACAGGGACTCAGTCTACCACACCATTACAGCCCAGTGGAGGAAGGATCCCCTCTGCATTGACCTAAAGTAGCCAACAGTTTATCAGTTTGTGCTTTGCATTTTGCTGCCAATATAGGACATTTCTGCCTTTTAGTGGAATGGACATACAGATGCGGAAAGCACATGGATTTATGCATCCATATATCCATTACACAAAAAGATAGAATAAATTTCTCAGCACATCTACACAAACCAGTACTTAGAAACAAGCAGTCATTACTGGTAATGGGCCCGATAATCTGTCCCTGCAAATTGGCCCTCATTCATATCCTCTTTGCTACTGGGCGGCCACAACCTATACAGGACTCCCCTTTTCCAGAAGAGCTGCAAATTGTGGTAAAGAATTAGCCTAAGGTTTGTGTAAAGGATGTGGAGAGAGAAATAAATACCAGGTCCTGGGTGGCAAAGTCAAAACGATAATGGCGGGCCCACATGATCTTTGAGGAGGCCCGTCTTCTATTTATCCACTGCTGGAGTACATTCTAAAAAGTCTGTACTTTACAGAGGTCTTAGAGGCCATTCAGATGAAGAATCTTGACAGTGGAATGTGGCACGAATTCTGCACCAAAAGCTGACGGACATTAGCTGTCCATGTGGCTGTGTTTTTTTGCGTGGTCATGGGCAGAAACTGTGGCTTCCCATTGAAAACAAAAAGAGAGGTGGTATCCACCAGTAGCGTAACAGCAAATTTTTCAACCCCCCAAGAATTTTTTTGCAACCCCCTCCTCCCATGCAACCTCCACCCCTGCAGCTAGTCAAGATCGATCTCTCAGACAAAGCCTGTCAGCCGCTATAACACATCTGTTTAATACAGTGTTACTCTATATAATGTCATTATATAATAGTGTTGAGGAGGCCCTGGCAATCAAATCTTTTAGTCCACCTCCTGGGTGGGCTCCTTCTGAGTTCAGGCCCCAAAGCAGCCGCTTCCCCTATAGCTACGCCCCTGGTTTCCACATTGCCACTCGTTGGATTTTCAACACGGATTCTTCTCAAAGTTCCCCTGTCAAAAACCCGCTGTGTGAATGACCCCTTAGTAAAGCAGGAAAAGTCAGGATGGAGGGGTCTCATCAGAGGTGTAGCTACAGGCTCATGGGCCCTGGTGCAAGAGTTCAGCTTGGGCCCCTCTTCCCTCATTGCTTTGTGGACAGGGACAGGTGCAGTGGCCGGTTTTGGGGTGGAACCAACACTACGCTGGGTCCCACGGACACTGTTGAGGAGTCACCACATGTTGCTGCTCTCCTGAAGGGATGGTAAGGCGTGGTGCACCACAATGGGAAATAAGTCCAGAAAGTCAGGGTCTGCAGTAAACCAGGGTGTTTCTTTAGTGGAGGAATTCAGGTACAAAACAATACAAGAGAGGCATTGGGCTGGCTTCCCCAGTCTCCTCCCTGGCAGAAGAAGGGTTTGATGCTGAAGAAAGGCCTGAGATAGCTGTCCCTCTTTCTCTTCAGAAGGCTGGTATCCTGGTCCAAGGCTAGTGATCCAGGGTCTGTGACAGCGTATCCCCGTCTCAGCGTCTTCTTCTGGTCACTCAGTAGTCTGGCAGAGTCTCATCTATCAAGCACTGTTCTCTAAATGCAGCACACTAGAGGCTCTGACTGCTCTCCTTATATACAATTTTTGCTAGACTAGAACCTTCTAGTGGAAGGGGTGGAGTGGAGAAACTCAGCACAAACAGATACATTGTTTCAGCTCCCGTCTGGTATAGATTTACATTAGAGCTTCAATGGCAATGACACAGCAGGTTTTCCAGACAAAAACAAGTTTCCAGACATAACAACATAGCTAAAACCAGACATTTAAAAGGTCAGACTGTCTGCTTTTTGGTGGTAAACAAGTCTGGATTTTTCCCTCCAAAACATGGTCTTTTTTAAACCCTATGGCAGCTGTGAAAAATTACCAACTTCTCAATCAAAACCCTAACAGTCTCTCAGTATTCATTAACCCTTTTCCACAGAGCCATATAAATACAGTGATAATGAACAGGATATTAACACAACATATATATCAAATGCAGTTACACAGTATTAAACAGCGCAAGTTAACCCTTTTAGTTGAAATAAAGTAAGAAGTTTTAACTTTGCATAGGGGAAATAGGCAAATGTCAAAAAATGTCCAAATGTCAAAGTACTCCCTGCTCCAGGGTACAACACAGGGAACCACATAGCCTTCGTGCTGCCTGGGGCAAAAATTTAAACAGCACGTCTCCCCATGCCAAATTCTTGACCTAACCCCTTCCCTCCAGCCAGAGGTGTAACTTGACCAGCATGCACTTTCTATGATACTGGTGTCTGCTTATGTGGCCCAAGGGTCTTTGGACCCTCAGGATCCTGGGCCCGGTAGCAACTGCTACCTCTGCACCCCCTATAGCTGAGAGTGTTCTCTGAATTTCTAGCTTTCCCTGAATGAAGAATTAATTTTACGAATTAATTCCATTTATCCGCAGAAAAAATGAAGTTGATTAATCTCATATATATATATATATATATATATATATATATATAAAATAATTTGTTTCTGTCTGTCTAGACGTCTGTCTTTCTGGATGTTCTTTATTTGCAACCAAACGACTGGACCGATCTTCACCAAATTTGGTACACAGGTACATCAGGTGTCCGGGAAGGTTTTAGACTAGGTCTAGGACTTACCATTCCTGAGATATTCCCAAAAAATGCATTAGCCAATAGAATCCAGCAAGCTTTTCACTTAAATCCGAAACTGCCATTTACATGTCACATGTCTCTTATTAGCCAATAGAAGCTTGCATGTCCTACTCCAGGTTGCCATAACAACTGTTTACAGGTTTCAGCACTTCACTGGCCCTTAAATATTCAGTCATATGACATATGACGGCACAACTACACTGCTACATGCATGTCGGGCAGGGGTCACTATTAAATGGACGGGTGCTGTGGAGTTCACTGTTAAAGGGGCGGGCACTGTGGAGGTCACTGTTCAAGGGACGGCACTGTGGAAGTCACTGTTAAAAGGGCGGGTACTGTAGAGGTCACTGTTAAAGAGGCAGCCACTATGAAGGTCACTGTTGAAGGGGTGGTTGATGTTAAAGGGGCAGGCACTGTGGAGGTCACAAATAAAATTAAATAGATTAAACATACCCGTGCTAGTTTATTATATACGTTGCATTTCATCCCAATTAACATGTCCTTATGGCCTGGTGAGATATCTGTATAAGAAGCAGGTTGGTGATTATAACCTGGATTTGTCTGTCCCTGATGCTATGTCCTCGGTTTTGCGGCTTACATGTTTTCTTAAAAAAGGGAACGCAGAAGTCGCAGTGTCTTCCGGATACAGCAACGCTTCTGTACTGATTCATTAGCAAAATGTAAAAAGGTCGACTGTTACATTTAATCAGAAAGTTTTGCCGCTGCTCTTTGTGCTGAAGTCCTGAACCTTCATTGTAAAAGCTGTTTGACTTGTGACAAAGGAGAAGACTGTTAGCGCTTCTAGTTCTAACCGCCTGTTTGATGGAGTGTGAACCCCACAGTGATCCTTTTATACTTGCTGCCTTTCTTGTTTTAATAAAAACTGGACTTCTTTTAATGCTCCATTTTCTGGCTGTGTATTATTTTTGCTGCTTATGTGTGTCACTGTACTTAACGGCTGTTCTTGCACCTTCAGAAAAATATTTTAGTTTCTTTAACTAAATGAAAAATTGCATTTTATTGTCCTGTGATTTTAGAATTCCCAAAAAACAGTTACAATAAATGGCCACAGATACAAAGAAACATTTTTATCTCTTTCTCAGTACAGGTGTTTTTATGTTCATCTGCTTTGACCCAAAGCGGTTTATTATATATCTTATTTATATCTTCCTGTTGTGATTAGTAACTAAACCACAAAAGTACAAGAACAGTATTTTGCTCTTTATTTGTTCAGAATAATGAGGAGCCGTGACTTGTAGGGTGTTTTTCAGTTTAAGCATTGAGAAAACCATATATTATGTAATCTACGGTCTGTCTGTGAAGGTTCTCATTTATCCAGGTCATGGTGAAGGAGGCCATCTACGTAAAAATGGAGAAGCCAAGCTTGAATAGAGCTGGGGGGGTTAGACATCTATTGTCTGCCACGTATAATGCTGTCTTGACACCTTTTTCTGGGAAGTCTTTATCTCCTACTGACTCCAATTAGGATAATGGAATCAACACCATTGACCCAATGCTGGGTCTAAATTACCAGATGTGGATTCAGTTACATATTTATTCCCAGATTTTTTGTACAATCACTCAGAATTCAGAAAGCTCGTTGGAAGAACGAGTGAAACGTTTTCAAGAAATCTACAGTACGTCTAGTTGCCTTGATTTATTCTTTACTAATCTACGGTCTGCTTAGCAAAATTTTTCATTCTCTGTATGGCAGTGTTATTTAGTCATTGTATGGAGGTATTAGTCTACTTTCACACTCGCGTTTTCGCTTTCCGTCTGTGAGATCCGTTCAGGGCTCTCACAAGCAGTCCAAAACAGATTTGCATTCTAATGCATTCTGAAAGGAAAATAATCCGCTCAGAATGCATCAGTTTGCATCAGTTCAGTCTCCATTACGCTTTGGAAACGGACACCAAAACGCTTATTGAAGCATTTTTTCGTGTCTGTCTGATGAAACTGAGCCAAATGGACCTGTCCTGGCACACAATGTAAGTCAATGGGGACGGATCCGTTTTCACCGACACAATCTGGCACAATAGAAAACGCATCCGTCCTCCATTTACGTTCAATGGTGTTCAAGGCGGATCCGTCTTGGCTATGTTAAAGATAATACAAACGGATCTGTTCTGAATGGATGCAGACGGTTGTATTATCTGAACGGATCTGTCAGAGAAGCCTCAGAAGGACCTCCAGGTCCCAGAATAGATACTGGCAATGCAGACTGAATCATAGTACGGAAGATATCCGCCGAAAAACCCCCTCCATGTTAGAACGGCAGTCTCAATAGCCACGCCGTCATTGAAAAGGTCATGTAAGACTGAACCCCTTGAAAGAGGGACTTCTCTGAGTGGCAGTGACCAAGGGACGTCTCCAGGAGAACAAGGTCGGCATATCATGCACGACGAGTCAGTTTCGGAGTGACTAGGATATGTCTGAATGTCCTCCATGACCTTCCATAGAACCCTGAGAAGGAGGGGAAGAAACTCCCGCCAAGGAGAATCAGGACGTACATGGCGGATGCTACCGGAACTCTGGCTCTGGAGAGAAGGCGGAAGCCCTTGTGCAGATACTGTTAGCACACCCGGACGAATGGAAGAGTCCCTGTAGGAGGAAGAATGTGGAGGGCGTCAC
This sequence comes from Bufo gargarizans, assembly GCF_014858855.1. Lineage (NCBI taxonomy): Eukaryota > Metazoa > Chordata > Amphibia > Anura > Bufonidae > Bufo > Bufo gargarizans. The sequence continues at coordinate 86,383,047 of NC_058084.1, read as the reverse complement.
AGACCACCAGTTGGGACCAGATCGTGTCTGGAATGGAAAGGCACCAAACGAATACCCCATGCAACGCAGGTGAGGGAAGGTAGCAACGTAGGAACCATGAGCCAGAGGGGGAAAGACAGGAGAAGCAATAGGCTAGGTCTAAGCCCCTACCCTGTAAGAGACCGATGCTATACAGAAGTAGCCAAAGATCAAGCAGCCGTGCCAAAAGAACGCCGCCCGAGAAGGAAGCCAGGCAAGGGAAGCCACACTGCAATGCCAGCCCCATATCCCAGCAGAGGAGGGAACACCCGTAGAAGCCACCGATCTGGTGCTAAAGAGTCCACACCTAGCGACGGGCTGTACAGTAAGAACCCAAGCATGTAGGGAAAATAATACCGCTACCACAGTAGTAGCCAGCGCTTGCCCGGGCAACGCAAAAAACTGAGGGAGAAGCCCGATACCATCCGTAGAAACCACGTGCCACACTGCCCCAGTTACGTGGAGCTAACCCTAAAAATTCTACCTGGAAGGGTGCTGAACAGGCGCAACTGCCAAGCTAGCTCCAGGGTAGGACCCCTACCAGAGGGGGATGTCTCACTGCAGCGACCATGAACTCGAACATTAGCGACAAGCCGCACCTGTGGAGGAAAACAAGCTGTAGGAGCTAAATCAGAGTCGCCAGCATAACCACTTCCCCAGAGAATGGGGAGTGGTGGATAGAGAATATGGAGTCAGCGAAAAGAGTCGACCCGCTGGAACGTACTCACTAGGTAAGTGCAACGGGGTATGTATTACGTATTGATGCGGACAATATTAGGATCGACCGGAGCAACAGAGGCCCATGGAGATGGGGGGGGGGGGTCTGTAAGACCCACAAGTGATGCTAGGAACCCCCTGGAAGACAGAGGATGTCATAATCAGGCGGCGAAATCAGCACCAAAAGAAGGATGCAACGATGAATAGCCACCGTATCCACTGGTGGCACCCATATAACACTAGGGTAAGAGTGTCGGGCGCCTGCGAGAACCAACTGTAGCCACGCCCTCTTGGAAATAAGCGAAGGCACCTAGAGCCTTAGTGCCGCAGAAGATGTTATTCACCGCTAGTGGATCACTAGCGGAAGGGGGAAATGCGACAGAAGCACGGTGATGTGCAACACTCCGCCTATGGAAGAATAGCGGACAGTCGGAACCGTATTCAATGGTAGAGTAATTAGCTACCTAAGGAAGGTGAGCATACGGCAAATACTGGTCAGTGGTAGGGAGAATACCCCACCTAAGAAGGGGGACGAATGTCCACAGCGATAACTAGCGCATATGGAGAGTCCTGTACCCCGTGGAGTGCAATAGTGCACCTAAGGGGGTAATGCATACAGCATATAATGTAACCAGTGACATGTCATCGCACCACCGATGGATCTGCATATGGCAGGTCCCGAACCCCAAGTCATTGTACTTAGTCCACCTATGGCAGGGGACAATGTACAGGTCCTTCTAAAAAAAATTAGCATATTGTGATAAAGTTCATTATTTTCTGTAATGTACTGATAAACATTAGACTTTCATATATTTTAGATTCATTACACACCAACTGAAGTAGTTCAAGCCTTTTATTGTTTTAATATTGATGATTTTGGCATACAGCTCATGAAAACCCAAAATTCCTATCTAAAAAAATTAGCATATCATGAAAAGGTTCTCTAAACGAGCTATTAACCTAATCATCTGAATCAACTATTTAACTCTAAACACCTGCAAAAGATTCCTGAGGCTTTTAAAAACTCCCAGCCTGGTTCATTACTCAAAACTGCAATCATGGGTAAGACTGCCGACCTGACTGCTGTCCAGAAGGCCATCATTGACACCCTCAAGCAAGAGGGTAAGACACAGAAAGAAATTTCTGAACGAATAGGCTGTTCCCAGAGTGCTGTATCAAGGCACCTCAGTGGGAAGTCTGTGGGAAGGAAAAAGTGTGGCAGAAAACGCTGCACAACGAGAAGAGGTGACCGGACCCTGAGGAAGATTGTGGAGAAGGACCGATTCCAGACCTTGGGGGACCTGCGGAAGCAGTGGACGGAGTCTGGAGTAGAAACATCCAGAGCCACCGTGTACAGGCGTGTGCAGGAAATGGGCTACAGGTGCCGCATTCCCCAGGTCAAGACACTTTTGAGCCAGAAACAGCGGCAGAAGCGCCTGACCTGGGCTACAGAGAAGCAGCACTGGACTGTTGGTCAGTGGTCCAAAGTACTTTTTTCGGATGAAAGCAAATTTTGCATGTCATTCGGAAATCAAGGTGCCAGAGTCTGGAGGAAGACTGGGGAGAGGGAAATGCCAAAATGCCTGAAGTCCAGTGTCAAGTACCCACAGTCAGTGATGGTCTGGGGTGCCATGTCAGCTGCTGGTGTTGGTCCACTGTGTTTTATCAAGGGCAGGGTCAATGCAGCTAGCTATCAGGAGATTTTGGAGCACTTCATGCTTCCATCTGCTGAAAAGCTTTATGGAGATGAAGATTTCATTTTTCAGCACGACCTGGTACCTGCTCACAGTGCCAAAACCACTGGTAAATGGTTTACTGACCATGGTATTACTGTGCTCAATTGGCCTGCCAACTCTCCTGACCTGAACCCCATAGAGAACCTGTGGGATATTGGGAAGAGAAAGTTGAGAGACGCAAGACCCAACACTCTGGATGAGCTTAAAGGGGTTGTCCAGGTTCAGAGCTGAACCTGGACATCCCTCCATTTTCACCCCGGCAGCCCCCCTGACATGAGCATCTGAGCAGTTCATGCTCCGATGCTCTTCTTTGCCCTGCGCTAAATCGCGCAGGGCAAAGGCATTTTTCTGAGTTCCGGTGACATACCGGGCTCTCTATGGGGCTGACAGGCAGCCCGGTGACGTCACCGGCACTGATGGGCGGGATTTGGCTCTGCCCTAGCCAGTAAAACGGCTAGGGCAGAGCTAAAGCCCGCCCCTCAGAGCCGGTGACGTCACCGAACACACTGCTGGGCGGAAGTTACCGCCCGGTAGTGTGTTATTGAAAACACAAGAGCCTGTGCCCTGCGCGATCTAGCGCAGGGCACGGGAGCGCATCGGAGCATGAGATGCTCCGATGCCAGGCTCAGGAGGGCTGCCGGGGTGAAAATAAGGGTATGTCCGGGTTCAGCTCTGAACCCGGACAACCCCTTTAAGGCCGCTATGGAAGCATCCTGGGCCTCCATAACACCTCAGCAGTGCCACAGGCTGATTGCCTCCATGCCACGCCGCATTGAAGCAGTCATTTCTGCAAAAGGATTCCCCACCAAGTATTGAGTGCAGAACTGAACATAATTATTTGAAGGTTGACTTTTTTGGTATTAAAAACACTATTCTTTTATTGGTCGGATGAAATATGCTAATTTTTGTGAGATAGGAAATTTGGGTTTTCATGAGCTGTATGCCAAAATCATCAGTATTAAAACAATAAAAGGCTTGAACTAATTCAGTTGTGTGTAATGAATCTAAAATATATGAAAGTCTAATGTTTATCAGTACATTACAGAAAATAATGAACTTTATCACAATATGCTAATTTTTTTAGAAGGACCTGTATAAGGCAGGCACTGTATCCTGAAGTAGTGCAGTTAGACCACCAAAGGAAGTGGGTAATGCATACGACAGTACTGCTGGCCACCTAGACGCAATCACTGAAGATTGCTTCGGACTCATATCAAGATCCGAATCAGAGATTCTCCCCTCTTTCTGGACGGACTACGGAGTGCTTTCGTGGTGTTTCTGTCCGTGTCTCCGTACTGCAAAAAAGTAGAACAATGTTCGTGTGCAAGAGGCCTTACTCAAATATAATGCCCTCCTTTGACAACCCATTTAACATGATGCTGCTGCTGACAATGCAGTAAGGCCCCTTTCACACAAGCGAGTATTCCGTGCATTGCGCCCGCACGGAATTCGGACCTATTTAGTTCAATGGGGCTGTGTACATGTCCGTTGGTTTTCACGCATCACTTGTTTGTTGCGTGAAAATCACAACATGTTCTATATTCTGTGATTTTCACTTAACACTGGCCCCATAGAAGTGAATGGGGCTGCGTGAAAATCGCATTGCATCCGCAAGCAAGTGCGGATGCGTTTTTCACGGATGGTTGCTAAGAGATGTTGTTTGTAAACCTTCAGTTTTTTTATCACGCGTGTGCAAGACGCATCAAAACGCATTGCATCCTGACAATAAAAACTGAACACGATCACAGGCAAAACTGAATGACTTTGCCTGCGAAATCGCGCATTTTTCACTGGACGCATTCGCAACACATCCGGACCTAATCCGGACACGCGCGTCTGCAAGGGGTCGAAGTGTGACCCTACACAATATTTGGATTTCATCACTATGTAACATGATGAGCTGCATAACCACATAATAAGCAACAGGAGCAAGCTATTCTTTTTTCCTTCTGCAATTTGGCCCTTGGTCTTGCAAGAAAACTACACGGAGATCGAAAACAGTAGTTCTCTGTTAAGGGCACATTCAGACGGTCGTATGCTGTCCGCAAAAATGCGGATCTTTTGCGGATTAGATGCTGTCCCATTTGCTTCTATGAGGCCTTTTCTTCCATTGCACGGCTCAGCAAAACAAATGCAACATGTCCTATACTTGTCAGTGAAAACCAGGACATGGCCCCATTTAAGTCTATGGGTCAGCAAAAAAACAAAATGCAATCCGTTTTTTTGTGGACATGCTGAACTGTCTGCAAAAAAACGGATCCGCATTTTTGCAGGCAGCATATGGTCGTCTGAATGAGCCTTAAACAGTAAGCCCCAGAGCCAACTTTTCCAGTAAAGAGGCCTAAATGACCTCAACAGACTTTATTTTGAGCACGATTATAGAATCTATAGGATTTTTTTTAAGGAGTTTTCCGGAAGTAAAATATTGATGACCTGTACTCTGATCGGTGAGGGTCCATCACTTGGCACTGCGCCAATCAGCAGTCTGAAGAATCCGCAGAGCTCTGGTTGTAAAACGGCTAGACTTGGTGTCGCAGGTCATCCCCATTCACTTGAATGGGACTGAGCTGCACCTAGACCATGTGACCAGTGAATGTGAGGTCAGTGGCCTAGGAAGAGGCCACAGCACTTGCCGGAACTCTGTGGTCTCCTCAAATAGCTGAGTCAGGCCCCCACTGATCTGACCCATCCTGAGGACAGGCCATCAAAGTTCTACTCCCAGAAAACCCCTTTAAAGGAGTTGTGCAGAGATTTATATTGATCTATCCCCCGCCGATCAGCTGTTTGATGAGGAGACAGCGCTCCATGTGAGCACCTCTTCCTTCGGAAGTGCAATGCAATGAAAAGTGCTCGCTGCGTTCACTTGAATGGAGCGAGTACTTGTAATTACACTACTCCGCCACTCCACAGGAGACGACGTGTAGTGTAATGACCAGGAAGCAGTGATTTCATGGAGCACCACTTCCTTGTCAAATAGCTGATCTGAGGGAACGCCAGTTGTCCAACCCCTGCCGATCAGATATTGAAGGCCTATTCTGGGGATAGGACATCAATATAAATCACTGCAATAAGCTTCTATCAATCTACTTAGCAGATAAAGTTGTGATTTATAGGCTATTGGGACCATTTTATTTTTAATGCTCCAAAGCTTCTAAAATAAAAAAATAACACAGATTTTTGTTAGTCTCCTCTTACACTTTTCTACCGTTCGCTGTCCGGAGTTCATCTATAGACTAGGCATCTCATGGTTTAAAGACTAAAAGCAAACCTCTGAAAACCAAGCAATTTACATGTTATTAAAAGACTTGTTGCCAAATATCACAAGACACGTATGAGTAAGGGGGCGTGTCCCCCAATATGTTGCACGATCGAGGCAGAAAAGTCAGCGTTAACATTTTGTTAGAACCAGCCCTGTACCTCACATGGATCCGGAGATCTCCCCATTCATTGCTCTGCTAGATTTCTATCAAGCTGACAGCTCAGGGGAGTGTCTATTCTGCTGCAGAAAAGGGGGCGTGTCCGTGCTCTCCCTATCACAGCTCAGGGGGCGTGTCCATGCTCTCCCTATCACAGCTCAGGAGTTAGCTGAAGGATGAAACTGAGCATGTGCGGCCATCTCAGTGAGCAGGACAGAGAAATAAGGAAAAAAACAAACAGCAGGTGGCGCTATACAGATACATTTTATTGAATAACTCAGTGGCTATAATAAATTTCCAATACGGGATACAAATACATCCTAGGCTGTCTGTCACTAACTACACAGCAGTTCTCCCTAAATACCAGGACCTGGGTATACCACCCAGTGTCCTCAAAACACGTCACAGTTCATGCCATATGCCTGGTGCTGCGGCTCCTACAGGTCTCGGCACTGGGAGCCCTGTTGGAAAAGCTCAGCCTATATTTACCTGAGCTCATCACCTGGCTGCTAATTTAGCCTCATTAACACCTTAATTACCGGTGAAATGTGTTTTAAAGGGAACCTGTCACCAGTTTTATGGTGTCCTAACTAAGGGCAACATAAATAAGTGACTGATTATCTTAGCAAAATGCTGGGTCACTTTCTTTAATTGACTCAGTCAATCTGCCAACATCGTGTATTGAAAAGTTCCAGCTGATAATGATGAGTCATGAATATTCATGAGCTCCTGACTCTCCCCGCCTACCTGCTGCTGAATGACAGTTATTTTCCCTATAAATCAGCAGCAGGTGGGCAGGGGAGTGGCTATAGCTGTTAATTAAATAAACGCTGGACTCAATGACATCACGCTGGACTCAAATCAGCTCATTAGCATGCGGCATCTTTGTGTGTATATTATGAGGTAACCATCTGTCACACCAGTAAGTGAATACATTTAAGGCACTTTTTAGTAGTTAATGATTGTATATAATTAGTTAGAATATAATCAAATATCCACATGACAGGTTCTCATTAATGTGCTTTATTCTAGACCTGCATGGGTCTCTGATATGAGAGTCCGGCTCCTGCTGTAACTGCCCAGTCCGGCAGGAATGCAGATCTGGGCCGTTTATACCCTTAGATGCTGCAGTCAATAGCGACCTCGACATCCAAGTAGGATGGAAATGAGATTGTGGGGTGTTTATGTCTTTGCATGGCAGCCAGGTGGGCCTAATGAAGGCCCCAGGCCTACCTGCAGTGTTTGCCCATCAGGCTGTGCCTTTCTGGTACAACCTACTGGTGGCTGTCAGTATGGCACTGACAGTATAATACACTGTACTAAATAAGCAGTACTGTGTATTAAAGAAGCGATCAGAAGATCACTTGTTGAAGTCCCCTTGTGGGACTAGTAAAGAGATAACTGCAGTAAAGTAATCTGTACAGACCAAGAAGTGGCGCCTAATATTAGTCTTAGTGGCCACTGCAAAACCTGAAGGATTTTATGGCTTTTGTTTAAATATAGATTTTGACATGGAAAATTTAAAATATCAACAAAAATTATTTAAAAATATGTTGCCATAAAAAATATTAACATAAAAATGTGATTTAAACAATAGATCATTTTCTGATTACACATTGCCTTTATGTCTGCAGTCTAATGTGTAAACAGGATAGTTTCTCCTTGTAGCTGACTTATTGTGAACTACAGGATGACATCATCACCAATAAAATCCTTCCTGGCAGCTCTCAGACTTCTCCTCCTCTCCCTCCATATTCCTCTGTACATCTATGTATTCTGTTGAAGATATAATGTCATGGAACAGTAGTGCAGATATATAGTAAGTGAGTGTACACAGTGATTATCTGCAGTCATATAAACCGCCTGACTCACACTGCCTGTACTATTTGTGTGTACCAACTCTCCAGTATAATTCTTCACACTGGTCCCCCTGCCACCTGCTTGTAAAAGCTGACAGGGAGAGAAAGATGATAGGGCAGACAGGCTGAAGTTGCATCACATAAGAAAAAATGGAGATTCTGTAGTTTGAGGGGGCGGAATTATGAGGAAGTGGGAGGGCCTACAAGTGTTCACTTATCAGAGGAGTAGGCCCGAGTCCAAGAGAATCACTATCTATGATATATTTACTACATCTCTACTATATTTCTACAGTGCTCCAGAGACAGAAATAAAGAACCAAGAAGGTCCAGAATTGGCAAGGCCGAGCATTGGATTCAGTCAGTAAGGTATTAGCTGTTTAAGGCCGATAGAGACTTTACTGCAGTGAGAAGGACATTGCTAATACACCCTTCCACATTTTGATGGTCCTGGCCAGCCTCATCTTTACATAGTTACATAGTTAATATGGTAGAAAAAAGACTCAAGTCCATCAAGTTCAACCAAGGGATAGGTGGGGACGCAAATCCCAGAAGATGATGAGACTCAGATTTCTACACGTTTTCATAAGCATTAATGTTGTTTACTTTTAAGAATTAATCTAAACCCTTTTTAAAACTGTCCACTGTTCCTGCTGTGACCACAACCTGAGGAAGTCTATTCCACAGATTCACAGTTCTTACAGTAAAGAAACTTTGACGCTTCTGGAGACTGAACTTTTACTTCTCCAGTCGGAGGCAGTGCCCCCTCGTCTTTTAAGGGCATTTTACATGGAACAGTTTTTCTCCGTATTTTTTGTATGGACCATTTACAAACCGGATTCCAAAAAAGTTGGGACACTAAACAAATTGTGAATAAAAACTGAATGCAATGATGTGGAGATGGCAAATGTCAATATTTTATTTGTAATAGAATGTAGATGACAGATCAAATGTTTAATCCAAGTAAATGTATCATTTTAAAGGAAAAATACGTTGATTCAAAATTTCACGGTGTCAACAAATCCCCAAAAAGTTGGGACAAGTAGCAATAAGAGGCTGGAAAAAGTAAATTCGAGCATAACGAAGAGCTGGAAGACCAATTAACACTAATTAGGTCAATTGGCAACATGATTCGGTATAAAAAGAGCTTCTCAGAGTGGCAGTGTCTCTCAGAAGCCAAGATGGGTAGAGGATCACCAATTCCCACAATGTTGCGCAGAAAGATAGTGGAACAATATCAGAAAGATGTTACCCAGCGAAAAATTGCAAAGACTTTGCATCTATCATCATCAACTGTGCATAACATCATCCGAAGATTCAGAGAATTTGGAACAATCTCTGTGCGTAAGGGTCAAGGCAGTAAAACCATACTGGATGCCCGTGATCTCCGGGCCCTTAAATGACACTGCACCACAAACAGGAATGCCTCTGTAAAGGAAATCACAGAATGGGCTCTGGAATACTTCCAGAGCCCATTGTCAGTGAACACAATCCACCGTGCCATCCGCCGTTGCCAGCTGAAACTCTACAGTGCAAAGAAGAAGCCATTTCTAAGCAAGATCCACAAGCTCAGGCGTTTTCACTGGGCCAGGGATCATTTAAAATGGAGTGTGGCAAAATGGAAGACTGTTCTGTGGTCAGACGAGTCACGATTCGAAGTTCTTTTTGGAAATCTGGGACGCCATGTCATCCGGACCAAAGAGGACAAGGACAACCCAAGTTGTTATCAACGCTCAGTTCAGAAGCCTGCATGTCTGATGGTATGGGGTTGCATGAGTGCGTGTGGCATGGGCAGCTTGCATGTCTGGAAAGGCACCATCAATGCAGAAAAATATATTCAGGTTCTAGAACAACATATGCTCCCATCCAGACGTCATCTCTTTCAGGGAAGACCCTGCATTTTTCAACAAGATAATGCCAGACCACAATCTGCATCAATCACAACATCATGGCTGCGTAGGAGAAGGATCCGGGTACTGAAATGGCCAGTCTGCAGTCCAGATCTTTCACCTATAGAGAACATTTGGCGCATCATAAAGAGGAAGGTGCAACAAAGAAGGCCCAAGACGACTGAACAGTTAGAGGCCTGTATTAGACAAGAATGGGAGAGCATTCCTATTTCTAAACTTAAGAAACTGGTCTCCTCGGTCCCCAGACGTCTGTTGAGTGTTGTAAGAAGAATGGGAGATGCCACACAGTGGTGAAAATGGCCTTGTCCCAAAAGATAATTGGGGGTGATGACGTGATGACGTAGAGGACGTCGCGCTCTCCGCCTCCCCACGGCTCAGCTGTCCCGCTGGTTTGAACATGCTGGCGTTCTCGTGCCGAACCTTCCCCGCACCTTATCTATGACCGTGTGTTAAGCGCTATTGCGCTACAGCGCTTCTGCCTCTCGTCCAAGCCTACTACCCTACTGCTTCCGACTGCTGGGCTCGGATGTGGGGGCTGCTTTTAGCTTAATGCCGATTTTGCCGTTCCTGCCGCTTCCTCCTTTCCAACCCTCTGAGTCGTTGTGAACAGTTCGCTGTGTGGAGTTTCTTCGTGGAGTGCGTCTCCGGTTCCTGCTGTTCTGCTGTTCCCCTCCTGGTGTCAGAGTGAGTAACACCTCTGTGTTCCCCTTACCCGATGGTTGGTTGGACCAGCTGACAAGTTGAAGAATCATACCTAGGACTGCTGCCGATTCTCCTTGCTCTCTCCTTTTGTTATTCTACACGATCTGGCCCTCTCCTCATGTTTTCAGCTTTTCCCTGATTTGTTACGTCTCCTATTTGATGTTGTGGTGACTAACCTCCCTATGACTGTTGACTCTAAACTAACCCTGACTGCAGATCGATAAGTTGCTGGAGGACTCTTCAGGGGGCTTGTATGAAGTCCAAGATATATTTAACCCCGTTTTGTGCCTTTAGATTTTGTCCAGTATTTCCGATTATTATTTTCCCCCTTTTTCCTCTACACTACTGGGACTAATTTTATTGACCCTATTCTGACAGGCTGTTGGTGTCAATATTTTTGGGGGAAAAAAAAAAAAAAAAGTGAGGTGCCTACGACTTTAAAAGAAATGAATTATAGAGTATAAAGCATAAGGTGGAAAAGGGGGAAAAAAAAAAAAAGAAAAAGAAAAAAAGGAGGAGAAAGAGTATAAAGAAGAGTGGACAAATAAAAAAAAAAAAAAGTGAGGTGCCTACGACTTTAAAAGAAATGAATTATAGAGTATAAAGCATAAGGTGGAAAAGGGGAAAAAAAAAATAAAAGAAAAAAAAATAAAAGAAAAAAAGGAGGAGAAAGAGTATAGAGAAGAGTGGACAAATAAAAAAAATTAAAAAAAAGGACAGAAAAAAGGGGAAAGAAAGGGGGAAAAAAAAAAAAAAAAAAGAGCGAAAAACAAGATATATATACTCAAAGGGGGAGAAAGAGGCGGAGCAAGGGGAAAGAAAGAAAAAAAAAAAAGCAGGAATAAGATATGGCCCCAAAAGCTAGTAGGCGCTCGACTGATCTCTCGAGTCAGAAACACGGGTCTAAAACTGCTGAAGCAACAAAAATAGACCAGTTCCTGAGGTCTCCGAGGGTTAACACGAGGGGCGGACAAAAGGAACTTGTCACAAAAAAAAATGATGACTCAGAGATGACTGAGTTAGAAACACAAAAAGCCGCTAGATACCCCGAAGAAGAAGACGGTATAATGGGGGAAGTTATCCCTAATGACAATTCCTCTCCGCTAGAAGAAATACTGCTAGCGGTTAAACAGAACGGGGATTTAATACAGGCGGTCACAACCCAACTTGGGTTTATTCAAGTTGATGTCGGACTAATAAAAGATGATTTGTCCAAAATGAGAGACAGAGTCAACATCCTTGAGAGTTCCGTCACCCTTATGCAGAATGAATCCAAAAAAATAAATATGGAATTCTCTACATTTAAATCAGAATACAACCTTTTGAAGAAAAAGGCAGCGGACCTTGAGGATAGGTCACGAAGATACAATGTGAGAATAATTGGGATTCCAGAGGGTGTGGAAGAGAAAAATCCAACCCAATTCATACAGAACTTAATCCTTGAGAACTTCGGGAAAGAGTCATTTTCTTCTCTTTTTATGATTGAACGAGCTCATCGGGTCCCAGGGGGAAAACCAATTCCAGGGAGACAACCTCGGTCATTCCTTGCTAAGCTATTGACTACAGGGGACAGAGATATCCTCCTGAGAAGGGCGAGGGAATCCTCACCGGTTGTATATAACGGGACTAGACTGGCCTTTTTTCCCGATTTTTCGAAAGATGTACAAGAAAAGAGACGCACATTTATGATCGTTAAAAAGAGGCTAAGAGAAAGGGATATTAAATATTCTCTCATATTCCCAGCCAAACTGCGGATTGTTTTTAAGGATAAAACTCTTTTTTTTGACACCTCAGAAGAAGCTGCGGACTGGCTTGATCGAAATAATCGATAATTCAATTGGGTTATGTTCTGGCGGGAATAATTAGTACTATAAGGGGCTTATACCCCTAAATGTATTTTCCCTTGCTTCCTAATGGGGTTGGCTGAGTGGGGGGGAAGGTGGGAGGGAAGGTCATAGGAAAGAAATCTACTACAATATGTGGTGGATTGCCTGTAGGAGGGGGGTGAGGGGAGGGGGAGGTGGGGTTGGGCTGTGGTGCGTCAAAGTAGGTGTGGTTTCCCTTTTTTTAGTTTCTTTTTTTTTTTTTCTTTTCTTCGCTCTCCTGTTTCTCCATTTGACCATTGTTGATGATGCTGACTAGAATTTTTGCTTGGAATATACGTGGTTTGGGGGATAGAGGTAAGAGACAAGCGGTTTTTGATTTGACTCAGGCCCACTTACCAGCAATAATATGCCTGTTAGAGACTCACCTCACTGAGGAGACCACTAAAGTGGTCGACAGGGGATGGGCTGCGCACACGTATCATTCTACCCTCTCCAATTACTCGAGAGGTGTTACGGTGTTGATACACAGACTTATTGATTTTGTTTGTGAGGCATCCTCTGTCGACCAACAGGGGAGATTTATTTTTTTATATTGTAGGTTAGGGGGGAAGATATGTATCTTGGCCTTTGTCTATATCCCACCGCCATTTTCTTTTTCGGTTCTTAATTCTCTTTTATTATTCATGGATAAATGGCCAGAATGTCCAACATTGATTATTGGCGACTTTAACTGTGTCATTGATCCTCTTCGCGACAGGGTTTCTACGAGTGCCAGGAGTGACAGTCCTGGTCCAGGGGTCCCCCCTGGCACGGTTCTGCCTGGAGGCTGGATTTGAGGATGCTTGGGAACATCTGGGACAGGGGAAAAGGGTTTTTTCATGCTTTAGTAAAGCAGGTAATCGTTGTCCAATAGATCTTGTATTGATAAATAGTAAACATGTGAAACTGATAAAGCGAATGAAATATGAAACAAGGTCAATATCTGATCACTCTCCGCTATTACTTGAATTATGTTTATCTCAGGAAAGATATACACCAAAATCTCCCTTTAGATTAAATCCTTATTGGTTATCAGTTATAAAGACACATGAAATAATTCGAAATGAAATAGGTCGATTCTGGGATATTAACTATGGCTCAGCAAAAATTCAAGTAGTATGGGATACCTTTAAGGCGTATATGAGGGGATTGATGGTTAGTAATATCGCGAACCTTAGAAGGGAATATGGAAAAAAACATGAAAAATCTAGAAGAACATGTAGTGTCAGCGACAGAATCCTTTCACATGAACAAGACGGAGAAGAATAGGGAAAATATGCAAAGAGCCACACAAATATATGCTAAGTTTTTATTGGATAAGGCCCAACAGAACCTTTTTTTTAAAGGGCAAAAATATTTTACAGAGTCAGGGCGACCTGGTAAACTCCTCTCCAGAGTAATCTCCAATCAACAACCCAAAAAACATATAGATAAGGTTCGATTGAGTGATGGTAGGATAGTCACCACACAGGGCCCGGTGGAGAAGGCCTTTCTTGATTACTTCGTTGATCTGTATAAAGCTGATTCCAACATCACAGATGATAAGATAGATTTCTATCTAGACAGGATCAATTTTCCAACTATTACTGAGACGCAAAAGAAAGCACTAGAATTGGAGGTCTCAATTCAGGAACTTGAGGGAGCTATTAAACTGTGTTCAGCTAACTCCACTCCTGGTTCAGACGGGCTTCCATATGAATTTTATAGTAAATATGGGGACTGTATTCTTCCCAGACTGTTGGAGGTCTTTGCTGAATCAATGGAGGATGGGATGCTGCCAGATTCAATGATGGAGGCTATAATAATATTAATTCCAAAAAAAGGCAAGGACCCTTTAGATTTAGAATCTTATAGACCAATTTCACTGCTCAATGCAGATGTAAAGCTTCTTGCGAGGGTCCTGGCTACAAGGCTTTCTAGGGTCATTTCCTCCATTGTCCATCCGGATCAGAGTGGTTTTATCCAAAATAAGGGTACACATCATAATTTACATCGGCTCTTTTCTAATATTCAGGCCCCGGGGGGGACTGCCCGCTCCATCCTGTCATTGGACGCCTCTAAGGCCTTTGACAGGGTGGAGTGGCGTTTCCTCTGGAAGGTTCTTGCCAGGATGGGCTTTGGAGAAAGATTTATACGCACTCTTAGGCTACTGTATAGATCTCCAAGGGCAAAACTGAGTCTTAATGGAATTCTGAGTAGTAGTATTGATTTAAACAGAGGCACCCGGCAGGGTTGCCCACTATCTCCCCTTGTTATTCGATATTTATATCGAACCCCTTGCGATGGCCATCAGGCAGGATGATCAGGTTAAAGGATTCGGTACGTTAGGAACACAAGACCGTATCTCATTATATGCAGATGATGTTCCTGTTTTTTATAGATCATACGGAAACTACTCTTCCTAGGATTATTCAAATGGTTAAAGTATTTGGTGAGGTGTCTGGTCTTCTTATAAACTGGGCCAAGACCAGTCTGCTCCCAATAGACCCCCTGCCACAGAAAGAGGTTCCTGTCACACAGTTGGATATTGTTGATACTTTTCAATACTTGGGTTTGACTATATCGCCTCGGGTTGAAAATTTTGTACAACTTAATTTGATCCCCATAATAGGTAAAGATCAGAGCTAAAATAGGAATCTGGCTGAAACTTCCCTTATCCAGAGCTGATCGAGTTTCACTAGTTAAAATGGTGATACTACCACAATTTCTTTATGTGCTCAGGAATACACCTATTTGGATACAAGACAAACATTTTAAACTTATGGAAAGAATAATTAATGATTTAATATGGGGAAGAAAGCGAGTTCGAATTAAGCTGGAATATTTGTATAAATCAGTGGAGTGCGGGGGTTTAAATCTCCCCTACTTTAAAGGGTACTTTATTGCAGCCCAGCTATTGAGGTGCTATGAATCAGAGAACAGTGCACTCCTGGGGAAGTTGGTAATTAGCCACGCCCATAATAATATTTTTACCTTGTTGGAATCTGGTTTATTGAAGAGTTATGAGCAAGGCTACAGAGAGACTATAAAACTACTCCTGAAAGTGTGGGCTACAACTAGGACATGGTTGAAGGTTAAGGGTTCACTCACATTTACGCCTCTTTGGCATAATTTGTATTTACAAAGGCTAGATGATATTGCAGCTGACACATTTTGGCAGAAGAATAAAATTTTATATATTTCACAGGTAGTTAAAGATAGAGAAATTAAACCCTTTATAGAAATGACACATAATATAAGAAACCTTTCATGGTTTAGGTATTTTCAATTGCGATCTGTACTATCCAGTTTGGATGATAAGCGGCTGTTGGATATAGATAATTTATCTTTTTTGAATGATTGGGTAGGGGGTACACCTTCTAGAACAAAGATTTCAAATATATATAAGTTATTACTTAAGGCACGGTTTAGTGATACACACTCACCAGGACAAAAAGCGTGGGAGGCGGATTGTCCGAATTTACAAGTAGAAGGGTGGGAGAATATTTTTGGGAATTTGGTCTCATTATCCCAGAACTTCAACCATGTTCTAATACAATTCTATATTTGCCACAGATTATATATTACTCCCCTATGGATGAATAAATGCGGGTTAAGAGACACGTCCAACTGCCCCAAATGTGACACTGCAGGAGCGGACTTTCTCCATATGATATGGACTTGTCCAGAACTTATAAATTACTGGAATAGTATTAATAATTGTATTATGTATAAACTAAAAATTCGAATTCCTTTTGAACCACAAGTATTTGTGCTTAATGATCTTTCCAAACTAAAAAATCACAAGTATCAAAAGATCTTCCTGAGTAGAATATTGATGTTGGCTAGAGTTCTGATCAGTCGGACCTGGTTTGCCCGATCCACTCCAGACATAAATACGTGGATAAATTTAACCGATAAGGTAAAAAATTACGAGAAAATTATATATAAACGGAGGGAAGTTGAGGACCAGTGGAATAGGATATGGGGTGGTTGGAGGATTGACTAGTCGAGATCAAGTTGTTTTATTTATGGGGGTCCTGCTTTGACGCACCACAGACTAGGGGGGAGGGAGGGGCGGGTTTTCTAAATGTAATGAAAAGATGAGTCGAATATATTTATATCTATATATAATTAGCTGGGTCACTAAGAATTGAGAGATTGTAAAAATTTTCTACTGTAAATGTTTTGTAGTTTTCCCAATAAATTTTTGAAATGGAAAAAAAAAAAAAAAAAGAAAATGGCCTTGTCCCAACTTTTTGGGGATTTGTTGACACCATGAAATTCTGATTCAACATATTTTTCCCTTAAAATGGTACATTTTCTCAGTTTAAACTTTTGTTCCGTGATTTATGTTCTATTCTGAATAAAATATTAGAAGTTGGCACCTCCAAATCATTGCATTCAGTTTTTATTCACGATTTGTATAGTGTCCTAACTTTTTGGGAATCCAGTTTGTATATATTTGTACAGGTTAATCATGCCCCCCCTTAAATGTCTCTTCTCAAGACTAAATAAATTCAATTATTTTAATCTTTCTTCATAACTAAGACCCTCCATGCCCCTTATCAGTTTAGTTGCTCTCCTCTGTACTTTTTCCAGCTGCAGTGCGTCCTTTCTATGGACTGGTGCCCAGAAGAATTGCATCTTAATCATGTACCACTCAGCCTGGGAATTACAGTCAAGTTTTGCAAGAAACTTATTGCCAACCTTAGATTCTGCAGAGAAACACTTTGGAAAGACAGAAGGAGTATCACAACCTCCATCATTGCTTATATCCGTACACCATACACATATATTATCTGTGGAGATTTTTGCACCGTTAATTGTTTGGAACTTTGATACCTTTGGATGTACTATTCCCATTCTGCACTTTAGTAAAGAGAGACATATTCATTTTTTACAACTAACCTGGTTCCTAATCCGAGTACCATTCCCCGGCCACGGCACCTAAATCTCCTGCCTTGCATCCATACAATGCTCATAACACCAAGGGCAACATTAACCAACATCAGGCAGGAGCCCCAACATCAGGGAGTACTGCGATGGAAAAAAGGTGAGTGCCGCAGCCTCCTCACAGCTTACCAAGCACAGTGCCATCCATTGGATAGCAGCTATGCTTGGTATTCCTGTTGAGGCTCATTCACTTGAATCGGACTCAGCTGTGCCAAAACCTCTTGACCGATGAACATGACATCGCATGGCCTAGGAAAAGGCCATGGTTGTCAATGGAGCGCTGCAGCCTCTTCAACCAGCCGATCGGTGGGGGTGCCAGGAGTTGGACTCCCACCAATCAGATAATGATGAACTATCCTATCCCGAGGATAGGTCATCAGCATTAAACGGGTTATCCCATGATTAATGTCAAAAAATTAATATCAGACATCATATAGTACATGACAATCTCTTTCTAAGAAAGTTAGAACCAGCCCTGTACCTCACATGGATCCATAGATCTCCACATTCATTGCTCCAATTGTTCTGCTAGATTTATATCAAGCTTGCAGCTCGAGGGGAGATTCCTTTCTTAGGGGGCATGTCTTTCTTCTATAGCTCTCTATAACAGCTGAGGAGTCAGTTGAAGGATGAAACTGAGCATGTGCGACCATCTCAGTAAGTCGGACAAAGAAATAAGAAATAAAACAAACAGCAGGTGGTGCTATACAAATACATTTATTGACTTACTCTGTAGCTATACTAAATGTTTCATTACATGCAATTACAAATTAGCTGGTTTGAAAAATACAATATTTTTTGTGGGACAACCCCTTTAATACCATTCTACTCTATGCATACTTTCCTTTTTCAAGCAAAGGACTTTTCTAACAGTTCAACCTTTTCATATGTGAGAAAATTAGATAAATTTTATTTTATTTCCTTACCCGAGATTCTCTACATTTTCACCTATGTGTCATCCTGCCAAGATTTGGCTTGGAAAGAGCCATAGACATCAGTCTCTGTAAAGGGCTCGGAGGCGGTATTGAAATACAAGCAAAGCTTGAGGCGACACAAGGTATTTCTCAGGTGCAAACATTCACAGAAACCCGTCAACAGTCCTATCCCTCAAGCAAAATATTATTCTGCTGTAACTTTATCATGCCTATAGCTTATTGTTTTAAGCAGTCAGGACACATAAGTTATGAAAACAAACATTTCCTTTCGGCCTCAAATTCCTCTTTTTGGAGGATAGAATACTTTAAAGGAAAAGCGGATAATATCATTGAGCAAGAAGGAATGCAAAAGTATTCAACATGTGCAGAACAGCTGACGGGGACTCACGTGATTTACTTGGATATGTGACTGTTTTTATGGCCAGGAGCAATAGGAGATTTTGGCCTGTATGTAGGGAGCTCCACCTGCGGGAATGTCGTTACTGCACAAGAAAACTTTATAGAAAGCCAAAAGCAACTACCGCACCTAAAAATAACTAACAGAGGCAAATCTGATTGACTGAATGCAGTCGATTGCAAACGTGTTTGCACAGGTTCAAGTCTCCAATAAAAGAGTCTTTTATATGCTTTTTATTGTTTTTGAAATTATTTTTTTCCGAGGGTTCAGGCATTAACGGAGATTGAAAAATCTCACATTTTATTGAACGTATTAAAGCACATGTCAGACAGTTTTTTTTTATTTTTTTTTACATTTTACAGTTCACATTTATAATCTACAGATGGGAGGCTGCATAACTGTGAATGAAGCTGAGGATGACCATGGGTGGTCACCTAGGACCAGGGGCATAACTACCATAGCGACAGACCATGCAACTGCTATGGGGCCCAGTTGGGATCATCCCCTCTTCTACTGGAGGTGAAAACTTGGTCAGGACTCTACCCTCTAAAAAGGAACAACTTTTAGCAAACGAGGCAGTGGGAAAAATGGAGCAAGGGTCATTGAAAGGGGTTTAGGCGGAAACCCTTCTGTCCTGTGTGGGGGGCCTGGTTTGATCCTTGCTATGGGGTCATTATTTCTCTTTGTACGCCACTGCTGAGGACCAGTACATTAGCAATACAGTTACATAGTTGAGCCTCTTTCATACATCTGTGATGACCTCCATGAGAAGATGGTCTGTAAAGATGTGCATGAAGTATCCGTGTTTGGTTTGTGTGTCCGTTTTTTGCCCTCTGTGTCATCCATATTCCATGGACACTGCTTGGCTGAAGATTAATTTCCAATGCATACCCTTGCAATAATCTGTGAAAACCACAGACCAAACACGGATGGCATCTTTGATATGTCCATAATTTGCACTGACTCATTGACTAATAATATGCCTGAGGAATCCGTAATCAGGGACAATTATGGGGCATGCACCCGTAGTGTCACCACGGACCATGAAAAACCACTGACGTGTGAATACATACATTAAAGTCAACGGGTATGTGTGCTGTCCCCATGGAGAAACGTGTCAAATGTTGGGTTTGACCAACGAAAATTGCAAGAAAACTACCCTGAATAAATAAGCCACTGAGTTCAGGCTGGTATGTTAAGGGTCCTGTGCCCCAATATCTGAGGTCCATAAAATATTTGAGGGAGAGACATTGGCCCAGATTTACTAATCCTGTAGATGGCGTAAACTTAGACCGGCACCAGATTTATCTCAGGAGCTCAGGCTGGATGATAGATGTGGTGCAGGGATGGCCACTTTTCTCTTACTCTATACCTACTATTGGTTGGCTTACCTCGAGACAGAATTTTAGGCCAGAATTGTAGTGCAAAACAGCACATCTAAAGCTACACTCCATCCATATGAAGCCCCATCCCTTTTCGAGCAAGTTGGAAAAAGTGTAGAAACCCAAATTGTGCAATTTTTTTAGACAAATTGTAGGTGCAGACACATTAGTAAATATGGTCCACTCAGTTCAGGGATATATATATATGTTTCTACAGAGGTATCGCCTGAGAGTATGTTCACACAGACAAAATCCGCTGCTGAAAATGGCTAGTTTCCTCTGTCTAATCCACTATGAAAACGCTAACAGCAGCTTCAGTTGTCCTCCATGGACTGACATCATGGTGTGTTTTTTTTTCCGTTGCTGACCAATCCACTTTAGAAGCAGCATGTTTCTTTTTTTAATTGTGATTTTCCATAGAAATCTATGGAGAAGCAGAAAAACCTCACTCAAAAACTCTTCTAATATGTTTCTAAAAACTCCTCTTAAAAAACACCACCAAAGATCAATGGGGGAGATTTATCAAACTGGTGTAAAGTAGAACTGGCTTAGTTGCCCATAGCAACCAATCAGATTCCTCCTTTCATTTTTCACTGCTCCTTTGGAAAATTAAAGGTAGAATCTGATTGGTTGCTACTTTACACCAGTTTGATAAATCTTCCCTATTGATGTTCTCAGGAATACTTATCTGAGAAATGCTGAAAATAAAGGGTGCTTCCACCCCAACATGTGTTTGAGTAAATGGTTCCCCATACGGGCCGCAAAAAACCCGGAGTGGACACGGGGCAAAAAAATACATTTGTGTGCATGACCACTTAAGTGCATTGGTACAAACAAACTAATAGTCAATAGTGGGAGCAGCAGCTTCCAAGGTTCAGAACCAGTATAGGATTAATACAGCCCAGAATACAACTCCCAGAACAATATAGGAAGTCCAGCATAATGAATAAAAAACAGAAACATGACAAGAAAACACACAAGCAAAGCAAACCATCTGTCCACGTCCACACAGGGCAGAAAAAAATACAGGATAGGAGGGCTTAGGTATCCTTATATAGGCCCAGGGATCTCTAATAATTAGTGATTAATTTCATTAAATTAAAAATTCCATCTGTCCTCCTAGTACAGAGGACTGATTAGTGCGAGTAGCATGGAGCTTGCACTGCGTGTTGAATTTACGGTTCTAAGAGGATGCTCTGTGGCGGTCTGAGTTCCACCACACAAGAGGGCCCATCTATGGGGATACTTCTTGTAAGTTCCCCATTATTGTGCTGCTGGTTAGGACGCAAAGGAATCGTGGTTTTCTAACGTTAATCTGTTTTCCCTTAGTCCTAACATCAGCACAAGCTTCCCTCCCTAAGTACGTTACTTCTTCATAATAAACACAGGGTAGGAGGGATTAGGTATTCTTTTATAGGCCCAGGGGTCTCTAATCAATTAGTGATTAAGTTGATTACATTAAAAATTCCATCTGTCCTACTAGTACAGAGGACTGATAAGGGTGTAAGGGAAACAGGTTGTATATGGATGGCATCCCCATGCTGTGTATTTTCATAGCCTCATTGACTTGAATGGGCAAGCCTAGCACGAGATGCGGGCCAAAATAGTGCATGCTGTGACCGCTGGTCCGTGAAGAACATGTGAAGTGACCCAATGACTATAATATATCATTCTTCAGTTCATGCTCTGTCCATTCTACACTCTGACAGTAAATGGATGTGAGAATCGCTTGTCTGAATGAGCCCTATGTGTCAGGATTAGTATTTAAAAAAAGCATTAAATCCTCTTTTGGATTTATTTAACAAAATATGTTACAGGGGAGTAGCGAAGGGGGGAAATCAGGGCTTGTGCCCTGGCCGTAGATGGTTGAGTGCACGCCCGTCCGGGCAGGTCATTTTCAAATGGTGAAGCAGGTAGCTGTCAACTCCCCACTTCACTGTTCTGTTGCAGTGCGCCGCTCCCCAGCGGTCCACACATCTTGCTAGGGGGCAGAGTGTGGGCATTATTACTGTGAGGGGTCACAATGAGGGCATAACTACCATGAAGGGGCCACAATGTGGATATTACTACTGTGAGGGGGTACCATGTGGGCATTAGTACTGTGGTAGCACTAAGGGGAAATGCCCTAGAGTACCCTGTTATACACTGGGATGGCTTTGTCTTACAGGCCAGCACATCACTGTGTACCCTATGGTATATCTTATGAGGTAACATATTGGGGGTAATTTACAAAGACCGGCTTTTTGTGCCGATCTTTGTTCCCCCTCTGATGAATTAGGTGCACCTCTGGCAGTTCATGCGCCTGGAGTAAACAAAACTAACTAAACAGGCGAGCTTCAAAAATCTGCCCCAATGACTTCTATGTTAGAGCTTACTAGGCATGCTCTGTGACCAGTGCAGAGGTCAGGAGGGAGTAGATAAGCTGTGATATCACCTATTGTGAATGGTGGATCCTGTGTTATTTATATATAGGTGATAACTATTGTAATCTTGCCTGTGATAATTAGAGATGAGCGAATTTCAGGTTATGAAATTCGTTCACTCTTTGTTTACTGGTAAAAAGGTGAAATGTGTTATGAATTCCGTTACCACGGACCATAACGCAATTCTAAAGGCATTCTGTTATTCATTCCGTCATTACAGAAGTCTATGGGCTCCCCTGCATAACGGGGGGCATAGAAACGAGACTGATCCGTTTTGCAGCCCATAGACTTCTATTATGACAAAATAAATAACGGAATGCATCTAAAGGCATTCCGTCATAGAATTGCGTTATGGTTCGTGGTAACGGAATCCATAACGCAATTCACCTTTTACCAGTAAACAAAGCGTGAACGAGTTTCAAAAAGGCGATTTTTTGTGAAAGTCACCTGTAAAATCTTTTCCTCGTCTTTTCCATTGGGGGGAGGGGGAGGGGGGTGGACAGACACAGACCATGGGTATAGCCTAGGCCATTACCAGGAGGAGACACTATGCAAATAAAGAAGAAAGCTCCTCCTCCACGGGCTATACCCCGAGACTCCCACAGGAGGACCTCAGTGCATGCAAAAGCAGTAGGAGAAGGAGACCAAAAACTTTGCAAAAGAAAACACATAAAGGAATACCGCCAACAGACCAAAACAATAAGGTCCCAACATAAGTGAACCAACCCCTCCTGCAACAGACAAGAATGGGTGGAGCTGTGTCCCCTAATTGAAAAGACGAGAAAAAGATTTTACAGGTGAGTTTCACAAAAAATCTCCTTTTCTCGCCCATTCCATTGGGGGACACAGACCATGGGATGTCCCAGAGCAGTCCATGGGGTGGGAAAAAAATCAACACCGCCAGAGGGGCACATCCAACGGTCAAACAGGAACCACTGCCTGCAATACCTTGCGCCCAAGGGCAGCATCAGCCGATGCCAAAGAGTGCAGTTGGTAAAACCTTGCAAAGGTATGTAAGGACGACCAGGTTGCTGCCTTACAAAGTTGCGATGCAGACACTTGATTACGCCTAGCCCATGAGGCCCCCACTGCCCTGGTAGAGTGCACGGTAACCCCAGCCGGGGGAACTCTGCCACGGGAACGATACGCCATGGCAATAGCCGACCGAATCCACCGAGCCACAGTGACCTTGGAGGCCGCCAGACCTTTACGAGGCCCTTCGGGAACCACGAAAAGGGAATCAGAACGGCGGAAGGGGGCAGTCACTGAAAGGTACACCCTCAAGGCACGGACAATGTCCAGGGAATGCAGAGCGCACTCCTTGGGGTTCGCAGGAGAAGGGCAAAAAGAGGGCAGGATTATGTCCTCATTAAGGTGGAAGGCGGAGACCACCTTGGGCAAAAAAGAAGGGACCGGGCGCAGCACCACCTTATCCTTGTGGAAGATCAAAAAGGGTTCCCTAGAGGAAAGAGCCGCCAGCTCCGACACCCTCCTGATAGAGGTGATGGCCACCAGAAAGACCACTTTCCAGGTGAGCAGAGTCAGGGAAATCTCCCTTAGGGGTTCAAAGGGAGCCGCCTGGAGGGAAGACAGAACCAGATTGAGATCCCAGAAGGGCAGAGGAGGAACATACTGAGGAAGCGAATGTGCCACCCCCTGCATGAAGGTCCTAACAGGCCCAAGCAGAGCCAGGGACCGCTGAAAGAAAATGGCAAGAGCCGAAATTTGACCCTTGAGGGAGCTCTGGGACAATCACATTTCTAGGCCCGACTGGAGAAAGGAGAGGACCACCGGAACAGAAAAACGAAGGGGACAAACGTCTAGTTTCTCGCAAAAGGCAAGAAAGGCCTTCCAGGTACGGTAGTAAATCCTGGATGAAGCGGGCTTCCTGGCCTTGATCATGGTCTTAACGACGGAGTCCGAGAAGCCCCTCTTCTTCATGATGGCGGTCTCAACAGCCACGCCGTTAAACGAAGCGACAGTAAATTCTGGTGTAAGAGCGGTCCTTGAGACAGCAGGTCCTCTCTGAGAGGAAGAGGCCACGGAACGTCCGCCAGCATCCGAGTAACCGCCGAGAACCAGGCGAGGCAAGGCCAATTGGGAGCGATGAGGATGTCCGGAATCCCTTCTATCGCGATCCTGCGAAGAACCTTTGGGAGTAACGGCAGCGGTGAAAAGACATAGAGGAGGGCAAATTCTCGCCACGGAGGCACCAGAGCGTCCACCCCATACGCCTCCGGATCCCGAGCTCAAGCCAGGAATGTGGGAACCTTGTTGTTGAGTCTGGACGCCATCAAGTCCACGTCCAGGTTTGCCCCATTGACGCCATTTTGACCCCGGCACTCGCTCCACTGAGAGACCAGGGCAGCCCCATGCTGCCCTGTGTTCTCTGTTGAGAAAACAAACAAACACGAGTAGAAGAAACAGAAGTGTCAACCTCCTTATCGGACACTAAGCAAAAACTGAGGTCCTCCTGTGGGAGTCTGGGGGTATAGCCCGTGGAGGAGCTTTCTTCTTTATTTGCATAGTGTCTCCTCCTGGTAATGGCCTAGGCTATACCCATGGTCTGTGTCCCCCAATGGAATGGGCGAGAAATATGAAATTTGCTCATCTCTAATGATAATGAGCTGACTGCTGAAAAGTTATCTGAACAGAACAGACCTATAAGGGTACTTTCACACTAGCGGCAGGACGGATCCGACAGGCTGTTCACCCTGTCGGATCCGTCCTGCCGTTATTTTGCCATGCTGCTGGACTGCCGCTCCGTCCCCATTATAGTCAATGGGGGCGGAGCTCCGGTGCAGCACGGCAGTGTGCGGTGAGAGGCCGCCGGACAAAAAAAAAAGTCAGACATGCAGTACTTTTAGTCATGCACTGCTGCGCCGGAGCTCCGCCCCTATTATAGTCAATGGGGACGGAGCGGCAGTCCGGCGGCACGGCGAAATAGCGGCAGGACGGATCCGACAGGGTGAACAGCCTGTTGGATTTGTCCTGCCGCTAGTGTCAAAGTATCCTTATTAGGCTTAGTGGCCAGTGTGAAAACTGCTGAACTTTAGGATTTTCTTTTAAATGTAGGTAGTGAGCTGGAAAATTAACAACGACGTCAACAAAAAAATATTTTAAAATATGTTTAACATACAAATCTAGACAATAGGTCATTTTCTGATTACACATTTCCTGGTCTATAGAAAACCTCAATATGTGAAATAAGGTATCACATTCCCAGCAGTTACCATAGAAGTCAGTGATAGAAGTCAATAGTGGGAAAAGTCAATGGAAAACTACCATTAACCCCCCCCCCCCCCAATGTGAAGCCTCGGCTGACGGAACGCTGCAGTAACAAGCCTCACAGAAATTATTGATTACAAAGTCGAGGAGCAGAACTTGCTCTAAATTGGCTGCTGCATGCATAGAAACATGAACATATTCCGAGAACCGGCGAAGGAAGGTTTTTTTTAAAGCTATTTATTTCAATTCAATGTGACTTTTTGTGTTCTCCGTTCAATCAGGACGAATTCTAAGGTACTTTTGTCGGCTTGCTGTTTTCTTGATTTTCGGCGCTGATGATCTGAAGGTTCTGAATGACATCTCTAATTACAATCATTTTCTGGAATATCATAATAGTGGAAATAACAAGTCTAATAGTAACTCTGGAGAGAGAGGTCTAGCTTTACACAACCAGGATCACACCGGGAGGCGATTACTCACAGCTCAATGAATCCGATTTCATGGGCAAGAAGAAAAAAGCATCAGTGTGAATGGGGGTTTAGTAAGTGGCTTCAGGAAATAAGTTTGTTCTCCAACAGCGTTTCTTCATTCACACCGGATAATAGATAAATGTTTAATAACACCGCTATTCCATCGGGGTTGTGGAGCTTTACGCACGGCTGCTATAGCTTAGGTCACTAGGACCCCCGTATTAATCAGAGACATCTCAGTTATCATGCCTTATAGAACAAATAAAAATGAAAGAATTCACTTCCATAACTTTCATGCAAGGACCAAAGAGAGGACGACTGCATTTATGGCAATGCAAAAAACTGTCCGGTATTGGGGATGGAGGGGGGTCTTTTTCCCCCTAGAAACAGCACTCTTACCCATGGCTACAGTACATCGGATATTGCAGCCCAGTTCCATTCAAGCGAATGTGTTTGAGCTGTAATGCCACCAGACACAGCCTAGGGAAGACACCCAGCACCCCCACCGATCAGCTGTTTGACGAGGCCATGACACTCTAGTGAGCGCTGCGGCCTCATCACAGTGCCATACATTGTATAGTGGCTATGCTTGGAATGGGCTGCAACTAAACCATGTGACCAATGAACTGAACTGGTCCTTCTGTTCCCAACATAAATGAATTCACTGCATTTCCCAGCAGACAACACTAGGGGGAGCTCATTGTTAAGACATTAGTTACAGCTTTCATTGATATCAAGGGTAGTTGTATAAATTCCCGAGTACTGAGCTCCCCCTAACGGTTGCTGCAGGCAAAGGGAAGCAGGAGATTTATCAGTGCATTTATTCCTGTTGTCTGGAGGACATCCATTGAGAAATATGGTGTTCAGGAGGGAGCACCATATTTATGAAGAATATTTATTGAAGCTTTTTGATTACAATTCTTTTAAAATAATATTTTCTTGTTTCTAAGGGCTCGTGCAAATGACCGTAGCCCATTTTTCGGTCTGCAAAACACAGATACTGCCTGTGGCGAAACCAACCTCGCCACTGGGTTTTGGAGAGGCCTGTTTACCAGCCTCTTGCCTCAGGATTATGGCCCATACTAACTTTAACGGAGAAGACAGACCGGCCGCACAGCTTAAATCTGTCTTTGGAATTGAATTTTGTTATGTGAGGGTACCCAGATAGCTAATCTTAGTGTATTTGTGTAGTCTGAGTGCCATTCACCTAATAATATGCACTCAGACTTGAGCTATCTGGGGATATGTTAAATGTCTGTGTTTACTGTAAGGGTTGTGACATTATGTTTAAATGGTGATTTCTGTCCTGTTGTCTCCACATGTGTATTGGCGATTTCCCTTTGTCCTGAGAGATAATTGAATTGCTCCTCGGGTGTCTCCAGGGCAGAGAGGAGGAAACCATGATGCATTGTGGGGATGTATTGTGTCTGTGTATCCTGAATTGCTGCATATCTGTCCTGTGTAACAGTCTTCCTTCTGGTCCCCTAGGGACGTGGCCACCAGATGGGGACCTGCATAAATACGGGCGGGTAGCCCTCAATAAAGGGAGGCTGCTTTTATACCTTCATAAAGTTTTGGCTCATGTTTGGGGAATGCGATAACTACACTCTTGGGGATTGCTATATCACAATACTCCCCTGAGTATAAGCTCTAGTAAGAGCTTGGTCAAGGTTCCTGCTCTCTGGATGTAGGAGAGGTTCCCCCACTGGAAGCTGAAGCCTGGTCTTGGGTCCAGCGTGGGTGGAGGACGGTGAGATCCCAACCAAGCTGCAGTGCGTACGGTGTCAGGTGGAGTGCTTGGAGTCCTCGGAAAGCACTAGGAGCATCTATCGACGGAGGTACCCGGTCGGGGTGCCAGGCGTTCCGTTACACTGACCTTGTGTGTTCCAGCCCATAGTAGAACTGTCCTATCCTTGTCCATAATGCGGACAAGTATAAGACATGTTCTATATTTTAGCGGGTGCCACAAAACAAACAGTACACGGTGTGAAGGCCGCATTTTTTGCAGCCCCATTGAAGTGAATGGGTCCGCATCCGACCTGCAAAAAAAAAAAAGCAGATCGGACACAGACCAAAAAGAAGTTCATGTGCATGATCCCTAATGGAATAACTTGGACAGTTGGGAGATGCTCTTTGCGCTCCATTTTGCCTGGGAGTCTTTGACACACATGTGCTCTGATTTTGGGCTGGGGGACCATTCTATGTTTTTATTGGGGGCTCTTGGAGATCAGATGAAGTATATATTCTTTACAGGGACAGTATCTTTCAGCACAGTTACCTTAACCCAATAACCAGGTTGCCCGTTGCTTGCAGGTTGCAGCATTTCTAATATACCGTGTTCCAGAGGACTGTGTCAGGAGCTCTGCATGGTGCTGACACTTCATATAAAACATACATTTCACAGGTTTCAGCTGCCATCCCCCCGAGCACAATCCTAATTAAAGGAACCTTCCTCTCTTTTCTTTTATTGCTTTGTTCTCTGTGTGCATAAAATCAGCTCATCACAATAACATCTTCCTGAGAGTCGGAAAGGACCTCCGACGTCCTCTCCATCATTGACTATGGCAGAATCAGCATTAAGGGACCTTCTGAATCAGTGCACAGGGCCTAAGAGTCATCAGCTAAAGTTTCATCATTGTAACCGCGAAATCTTGGCGTCTGATCTTATCTTTTCTCTGCAATATTGAAATCCTGCTCATCACCTTATGTGCGGTGTCTGCTCCTTCACGTGGGAAACGGATTGCTATGAGGGTGGAAAGTTCTGATGCTGTTTTACACCATTTATACTGGTGTAAGCTTTATATGTAATCTGTCATTTGCGTGTAGCAATCACCTAACGTTTTAGGGTGCATTCACACAACTATGTATTTTGTGGTCCGCAAAACGCTAAAATACGGATGACGTATTGTGTTACATCCGTTTTTTTTGTGGACCCATTGTAACAACACCTATCCTTGTCCGCAAAACAGACAAGAATAGGACATGTTCTGTCTTTTTCGAGGGGCTACAGAAAGGATATATGGATGTGGACAGCGCAAAAAATGCGGATCAGATGCGGACCAAAAATACGTTCGGGTGAATGGGGCCTTACTGAATGCGGCCATAGACACAAGTGTTCTCATAGGATAAAACAGAGAGATGCTCTGCAGGCTCCGGTAAGAGAGTGAATGGACGGGCGGCTCAGCCATTACTGAGCCTACAGGGAGTGGTCATCAATCACCCAAAGATCGTACCAGTACACACAGACATTTTTACATAATCTCTACGCCTCCCATTCGACTTATACCTTGCCTTGTTGACAGCAGACTTGCACAATCTTAAGGCTGGGTTCACACCTGAGCGTTCCGAAAGGAGCGCTCTGTATGCGCGATTGTACCGGCGTTTACAATAGCGCATACAGAGACAAGCGAACGCCCATTGTCGCACGTTCCCGAATGTCTATGTACGGGAACGCGCGACAAAACGCCCCAAAGAAGCTCATGTACTTTTTTTAGCGTAGGGCGTTTTACAGCGCGATCGTACGCGCTGTAAAATGCCCAGGTGTGAACCATTCCCATAGGGAAGCATTGGTTTCTCCTTGTTGAGCGTTTTACAGCGCATAGGAACGCGCTGTAAAACGCTCAGGTGTGAACCCAGCCTAACAGTTTCTACATTTCACATACATGTACACAGGGGGAAGGGTGTTTGACATCAGGGCTTACACTGTAACTTCTAGAATCAGAGAAACCTCTGTTATCGGCCATTGAAGACCCCCAGATGAAGGGTATTTAATTGTGGGAGGGGGCTCCCTCTGTCTTCCTACTGGTCCCCTGTAATCAAAAACAGACATAAAACTATGCCCTACAGCTTCCTGACTTTCTTCTGTAGTCTCCTGGTCCCATCCTGTAAACATCCAGATGGGGTCATGTATGCCACTGCAACCAATCACTGGCCTCAAACAGACGGGCTCATGTGCCCTACTGCAGCTATTGACTGGCCTCAGTGATGAAGTGCCCCCAATTAGCATGTGGCCCAGGAGTAGCGTGCCATTTGGGGACACATCACCGCTGGGTCACATGCTATTTGGGGACACTTCATCGCTAAGGCCAGTCAATGGCTGCAGTAGGGCACATGACCCCCGTCTGTTCAAAAGTTTACAGGTTTACGGGGACTGGGGAAGACCACAGAAGAGAGCCAGGGAAGCCGAAACAGAGCAGAGGGGAAAAAGCTGAAAACCATTTTTAAAGGGGTTTTCCGAGTGTTTAATACTGATTGCCTATTCTCAGTATATGATCAGTGGGAGTCCGGGTCCCCGGCATCCCCGCTGATCAGCTGCGGTATTCATGGCCTCTTCTTAGGCCAGCGAGACCATGTTCATCGGTCACATGGCCTATGTGCAGCTCAGTCCTATTCAAGTGAATGGGGCCGAGCTGCCATACCAAGCACAGCCACTAATGCGATGGATGGCGCTGTGCTAGGTAAGCTGTGAGGAGGCTACGGCACTCACTGCATGGGCAGAGTTGCCTGGCGTCGGACCCCCACTGATCACATACTGATCATCTAAGGCCCAAAACAAGCCTAAACATAAAGGGTTAAGGGTAATTATATTATTTGTGACTCGCAAAGTAAGATGCATGTAAAAAAATAAAATAAATACAGGACAGACTTTTTTTTTCCCAGTAACAGTTTAATCTGTACCCGAATGATTAGCACAGTGTTGATGGCGTACACACAGCGGCTGGTACCAACTCCCATCTCCTCCAGATTATCAAAACGGCAATTAAGAACCCACTCAAGATTGTGGCAAACAAATCAATGGAGATTGCAGGACAGCTTCTGGAGTGTATTTTGGCATCTTGATGGTGATTTCTCCCACCAGACTGCTCTCTGGAGACTGAGGAAAGGCTATTGAGTGAGCAGAAATGTATTAACATCTAGAAAAGATATGATGGCTGGAAACACGTACAAGTGACAGGATTGCGAATGGAAACACGTAACACTGGCGGAGGAGCTTTGGCCGCCTCAGTTCCAGACCACTTTTAGAAACCGAGGACACTTTGTCATGTTTGGCTTGCGGTGTCTATGTAAGAGCTTAAAGTAAATTTCCGCCTTGAACATTATTCTAAACTAACTAGGTTGAAAATTTAGCGCCAATTAATTTAAAGGGGTTGTCTCACTTCAGCAAATGGCATTTATCATGTAGACATTACTAATGTATTGGGAGTCTCCATATTGCCTCCTTTGCTGGTTGGATTCAGTTTTCCATCACATTATACACTGCTGCAATCCAGCAGCAGTGGTCGTGCTTGCACAGTATAGAACAGGGATCAGCAACCTTCGGCCCTCCAGCTGCTGTGAAACTTCAGTTCTCAGCATGTGAACTTACTCGGCTGTTCTTGTAACTCCCACAGAAATGAAAGGAGGCTTCTGGGAGTTGTAGTTTCAGAACAGCTGGAATGCCAGAGGTTGCGGATCCCCGCTATAGAAAATAAATGGCTTATGCACGGTCCCATGGTCCCGACCACCAGAGAGGCCGACGCCTTTGTCTATAGTGTGCAAGCACGACCACTGCTGCTGGGATTGCACGGTGGTCGTCACCCCTGGATATAAGCAGTGTATAATGTGATTGAAAAATTAATCAAACCAGCAAAGGAGGCAACATGGACAATTACAATACATTAGAAAGTGCCTTGTATTAAAAGCCGTTGGCCGAGCTTATCAGATCAGTAAGAGTCTGACACCCGGCACCCCCGCCGATCAACTGTATGAGGACACGACGTGTGCGGTGTGCACGAGACGTCTCCCTGCTCTCTTCCTGTGTGCTGCTGGATGTCTATGGGACAGCAAGAGAGAAGGTACAGGGCACGTGCACACTGCGCATGCCGCCTCCTCGTACAGCCGATTGGCGGGGGTGCCGGGTGTCGGACCTCTGCCGATCTGATATTAATTACCTATCCTGAGGATAGGTCATCAATATAAAAAGCCAGGACAACCCCTTTAAACTTTGTCTACATGATAAATGCCATTTGCTGAAGTGAGACAACCCCTTTAACATACCTTGAAAGGGATCAGAGCTTTGCCTTTTCTTTATATAGAATCGCCGACACATGTGTAGATTTAAAAAATGTCTGCCTGCAGCTACCACTAGGGGGAGCCCTCTGCAGTTATTTTTAAAAATCCTTTTCTCTGCAGGGGATTTGGAACTCTGTATCAGTATCCGAGCTCCAATCGCTAAAATGACACTTTGTCTCTTACATGCGCTGCATTAAATTTTTTTTTTTTTTACACAATATTAAAAGCAAAATGGAAAAAGGTGAAGTTACAAAAGCAGGTGCGGTCTGCAGCCTAGTTAGATAACGGCAAGACATGAGAGCGCCATCTCCCTTGACCGTTAAAAAATAAATAAAAATAATAATTTTTTAAAGCAGGACATCACACTGACTGCATGTGAAAATTACAAAGAAAGCAAAACCAACAGAAACGTCACACTATACGGTAGAATAAATGCCCATGTAGGGCAGAGCATCAGCAGCGATCAAAGTCAGCAAGAGGCAGACCGATCGGTCAGAAAGAAGCAGCACGTCACAAAAAAAACTTTGCAGGTCAGAAACCTTACTGATGCTCTCAGCCGTGCAACATGGTGCCCGTCACTGGGTGGACTATGAAACCTATTGTCATTGGTTATACGTTACAGTAGGATCCAGGGTCAGAATGGCAAGAATGGTTTGGAAATTCACAGTCACTCAGGATCCTTGACTCACACGAGCCACAAGAGCTGCATCTTTCCGATAACGCGTCCGTCCTGGTGCCTTCTTCGCCGTCGTACACAGAGTAGCAGCACCAGGTTCGGCTTGCACACCTGTATTAAGGCTTGCCTCCATTCTCACAGTTATTTCTTTCCAACTCCATTGGTGACTTTGCCCCTGCGGTTCTTTCTCCTGGACGTTGTAGTACTTTCATTGTGTCTCGCTGGAATTTCTGTTGGAAAAAAAAAAAAGATGGCAGATATTAAAAATGAGAATCAAACATCTAAGTTAAAGTCCCTTTCACACCAGCGAGTTTTCCGCGCGGGTACAATGCGCGAAATGAACGCATTGCACCCGCACTGAATCCTGACCCGTTCCTTTCAATGGGTCTGTGCGCATTTTTTCAACGTATCATTTCTGCGTTGCGCAAGAATCACAGCATGTTCTATAGTCTGAGTTTTTCACGCAGCTCCTGGCCCCATAGAAGTGAATGGGGCTTCAGTGAGAAATGCATTGCAATCGGATACAATGCGTTTTTCACCGATGGTTGTTAGGAGATATTCTTTGTAAATCTGAAAACACTAAAACGCAATTGCAGACAAAACTGACTGAACTTGCTTGTGAAATGGTGCGAGTTTCACTTTACGCATCCAGAGCCGATCAGTCACGCTCGTGTGAAAGAGGCCTAAAGGCTACTTTCATATCTGCGTTTTTGCTGGATCCGTCATGGATCAGGAAAAACGTTAGGATAATACAGCTGGCCACATCCGTTATGAACGGGTCCAGTTGTATTATCTCTAAAATGGCCATGATGGATCCATCACTAAAACCATTGTAAGTCAATGGGGGACGGATCCGTTTTCTTTTGTGTCCGGGAAAACAGATCTGGCACCATTGACTTACATTGTGTTTCATGCCGGATCCGTCTGGCTCCGCATCCCATGACGCACTCAAAAACACAGCTTGCAGTGTTTTTCTGTCTGGCACGGGAACGCAACCGAACAGAATGGAATGCATTTTGGTGCACTCCGTTCCGTCCCTATTGACAATGAATGGGGACAAAACAAGTGTTTTCCTCCGGTATTGAGATCCTATGACGGATCTCAATACCGGAAAGGAAAAATGCGGATGTGAAAGTAGCCTAAAGCAGACAACCTAAAGCTGAACCTACAGTAGTAATGTGTGCTAAAAAGAAGACGATAAAACCACACAACACATTTTATAGGGTAGTTGTCTTATAGTAATACATTGTACATTATTAGATCGCCATCTACTGGCAAGCACAAACAATGCTTCTGAAAGAACAGGGATTACTTGAATTTGATTGGGGATTCCTACTAATAAGACGCCTTAACTCTTTCAGCCTCCAGCGATTTTCCTTTTCATTTTTTACTCCATGCTTTCCCGGAGCGATAACTTTTTTTATTTTTCAGTTCACAAAGCCATATAAGGCTTCATTCACACATCCGCAAGTGTTTTGCGGTCCGCAAAACACGGACACCGGCGGACCGCACATGCCAGGCAATTTAATAGAAATGCCTTTTCTTGTCCGTGTCTGCGGACAAGAATAGGACATGTTCAATTTTTTTGCGGAACGGAAGTGCGGAAGCGGACAGCACACTGTGTTCTGTCAGCATCTTTTCCGGCCCCATTGAAAATGAATGTTACCTTCTCCAGGTCAGTACAATTACAGCTATACCACAAATCTAGTTTTTCTTGTGTTTTAGTACAGACAAAAAAAAAAAAAAAACTTTTGGGAATTTTTTTTCTTTTCATCCCCATATTCTGGCCCCCATAACATTTTTGGCCAGCATCCGAGCCGCAGCTTTGGCGGCTTGGATGCGGACCCATTCACTTCCTATTCTTGGAACAAGAATAGGCAGTTATATTAAAGGCTATACGCGCCGTTCCTTAACTTACGGAACGCACACGGACGCCATCCGTGTTTTGCGGATCTGCGGTTGTGTGCATGTAGCCTTACAGTTATGTTCACAGAGCTGTGGGGGTGAGGAGGGCTCATTTTTCTGCAGAACAAGCTGTAGTTTTTATTGATAACATTTTGGAGTGTGTACGACTTTTTAATCACTTTCTATTCAATTTTTCTTGGCAGGTGAAATGACAAACAAAAAAAAATTGTGAGTTTGATTTTTTTCTGTTACGCCGTTCACCATACACAATAAATATTTTTATACATAAATAGGGCGGGCATTTTTGGACACAGTGATGCCCATGATGTTTAGCATTTTAATTTTTTTTTATTGTTTATCTTTTTTTTCTTTCTAGGAAAAGGGGGGGGGGGGGGGTGTGATTAAATTTAATTTAAAACTTTTTTTTTTTTTTTTTTTACATCGCCCTAGATGACTATAACATGCAATCATTAGATTGCATCTTGTATTCTATAATGCATATCTATGCATTATAAAATACTGGATTCAGTATATTCCAAAGCAGTGCTGCCACCTAATGGCCAGCATTGAAATATACTAGCAATCGGCCTGTAAGCCTTTTACAGGCCTAGGCCTATTACTAGTACAGGCCGCCTTCCCCGATCTCAGCCAGGAGAAGGCAGCCCAGTCCAGGAAGCACGTCTCCCAAATGCCATGCACACATTTGAATACGGCATCTGAGGGGTTAAATATCGGAGATGGTCATTACCGCCAATCGCAGACATTAGCCCCAAGCCTCTACTATGTAAAACAGCAGAAACCCTGCGGTTATGGTGCCTGCGAGCGGGTGTAATCTTTAAAAGACCAGACTTCCGCCATACATGTACTGCTGAGGTCCGGAAAAGGTTAAAAAGAACACCCTCAGAATACTGCTGCTTGTTTGTCATGCTACTGATCCAACTGTGGGTTAGGCCCAATGGCACTGATCCACGTGAAAGCACTGGGGGTCATAGGCCCTTTTTTGTGGCATGGGTTTATACATTGTTTGCTGTAATATCTGTGTTGCATAAATTACAGTGTGGATACCCCTTTGAAAATAATGAGGTGGACTATGAGAAGATTATGTGCGGATTTCGGGGCAGAACACCCACCCCAATCCCCTATAGAAAAAAACAAGATTTTTGTGAACTCACCTGTAAAATCTCTTTCTCGCGTAGTTCATTGGGGGACACAGCTCCCACCCAGTGTTCTGTTTGCCGCACATATTGGCGGTTGGTGGGCCATTATGGTCCTCAGTTCTGGTTCATTCCGACTGAGGTTTGTCAGTTATTGGTTGTTTACTGTATTTTCCTTATTGATTTTTTTTTTTCTCCTACTCCTATTGCTTGGGCACAAACTGATATGCTCTCTCCAGGCTGGAGGGGGTATAGCCTGCAGGGGAGGAGTTATCACTTCTTAGCCTAGTGTCGCCTCCTAGTGGCAGCAAGCAGCTATACCCACGGTCTGTGTCCCCCAATGAACTACGCGAGAAAGAGATTTTACAGGTGAGTTCACAAAAATCTCGTTTTCTCGCTAGTATCATTGGGGGACACAGACCGTGGGACGTCCTAAAGCAGTCCACGGGGAGGGAAACAAATCACACGCCATGGAGAAAAAACGCCCTCAAGAATGCGTCATCCGCTGCCGCCTGCAAGATCTTGCTGTCTGGAGCAGCAACAGTTGATGTCTAGAAAAGCCCCCCGAAAAACTCAGTGAACTTGCCGGAAGACCAAGACGCTGCCCTCTAGAAGCGATGCCTGGAGTAGATGAACCCGAGAAGTGACGACCGCTGGTCGGCCAGGCCATCACTCCGCTAGGAAGCAACCGTCAGGCAGACATCCCAGGAGAAAAACATCCCTTTGGAAGACGCCAGCTATGACAAGGACCTCCAAGAAAATCAGGCAGAAAACCCATACAGAGGAACGCGCCAACGCGCCAGATATGGACCAGCAAATCTCCGAGGCCAAAATAGATGGCTGATGGAGAGCCCGCCCTTAAAATACGAGGGAGAAAGAAGAGAAAACCATTTCTGAGACGACCCGGAAAGCGGCGACCTTCCGCCAGAAAGAAAATTCTGGGCGGAGCACTGCCTGATGCAAATGACGAAGGACAAATTGACATACAAGAAGAAGAAGAAGCCGTCCCAGAGGGGGGCTTGTTTGCTCCCGAAACGCCTCCAGCGTTCCACAGATCGCAGGGGCGAAGCCGGTTGTTGACCACAACTGTGGAAGCGGAACCAAAAACCAGGTTCGCAGGATCCTCCTCTGGGTAAAAGAAACCGGTAATGGAAAATCCCATAAGTGACATATATTGACCTCTGGGCAGAGACCAAGAAAAGAGAATACTCTCCATGGAAAAAAATAGATCCCGGATTCCATAGCTATACAACCCATTGCCACCGGTCGAGACGACCGAAGGGAAAGCTGGTCAGCCATCCAGCTAGAGGAAGGACAGGAAAGAAAAAAAGGGGCGTTCCGTTCCAGGAACGAAATCCCTACCAGTGGTGGCAAAGTGTGACAGACACCCGCTCAGCCTGGCGTGGGGGGACCGTAGTCCACCCCCGGAAGGAGCAGTGAAAGGAATGACCACCATCGCTTGATGTGACACAGAAGTAATCATATCAGAAGGAAGGTATCGCTGTAGTGGTAGACGAGTGCCACAGGGACTAAGCTACCCAGTCGAGCGCACCCAAAGTAAGGTGCTGATAGCTATGGCATTTACGCCAATGCAAAACCCGAGTTGACGACACAAGAACAATAGGTGTCAGAGCAACGGACAACTAACAGTAACGACGACCATTAAGAGGTCAGGGCAAAAGCCCATTGCCATCAGAGACTGGCACTTTACAGAATCTCTTTGTAATGTAATACACCCCTGAGGAGGAGCCCATACCAAGGAAGCCACCAGAGTAACTCAAAGGCCACACTCCAGCCGAGGAGGAGGCCACACCGTACATGATACCAATCCCAGAGTCAGAAGAAACCGCCGTCTGACGAAGGAACTGCGCAATAGGAATGTGCAGTAGGAACCCTAGCACGTAGTGGAGATGCAATACCCCTTGTACAGTAAGAGTTACAGCCTGCTCCTCCCAGCGTAAAACTGAGGGAGAGGCCTAAGGACACCCAGAAGTAGCATTGAACCACGCTATCTCAGTCAACCAGAGCCATCCTGAGGCATGCCGTCTAAAAAGGGAGCAAAACAAGAGCAACTGCCGAAGCAGTGTCAGGGTAGAACCCCTATCTGAGGGGCCTGACCCACTGCCGCGAGTTCGATCTCCGGCCCTTGCGAAAATTACCCCTGCTTTTTGTCAGAAGTGAGATCTGAACCCACGCCTCCCTTTGGTGACCTGAACACCCCATATACGGAAGAGATTAACTCTTGAGTCTGGCACCTCAGACCACTCGCCCATCCTGACTTAGAGAACACGCCGTAGTAGCCAATGCAGAATGCCAGCAAAACACCCTCACCTAATAAGGAAGAGTGGTGGCCCAGAATACAGAGTCAGTGCAACCTTGGGCTCGCTGGATCGTAATCCCAACATTTGTATAATGGCGTGCACACCACACGTTGTAGAGGACCAATTTCTGACCGACCTGAACGGTGGAGGCCCATGGGGATGGGAATCTCTAGGGCACCTGAAGTGTTGCTGAGCGACCCCACTAAGAGAACAAAGGACGACATATCCGCGCCCACGACCAGTACCAGAAGAGACGGGAGGATACAATATGGGAGCAGCCCCATTATCCATGTACCACTAGATGAAGAGTACCAGGCACCAATGGGAACGACTGTTGCCACGGTCCACCTGTGAAGGAAGCCAAGGTATCTAGTGTCATGGCTTAGTTGAATGAAAACATGCATAGATGCCCAGTGATTTCCTGTTAGACGTAGAAGGGGGTAATGCCATGACTGTTGAATATTATTCAGTGGTAGCGCAATCCTCCGTCAAGGAAAGGAGGTAGGGAGATAATCAGAACCGTATCCAACGGTAGTGTAGTAACCCCCTCCGAGGGGGTAACACGTACTGTAAGCACTGCACTAAATGGAAGTGCAACTACTCCACCTATGAAGGGGAGAAAAATATATAGGAAGTACTGTATCCTGAGTTAGCGCAAGTTCCTAACCTATGGCAGGGGGTAATGCACCCAGCAGGAATTGACACCAATGGTAGAGAACTACACCCCTATGAAAGAGGATAATGCATACGAATAGTCCCGTTCCCGGTGGGTAGAGAATTCCTCCACCTATGTAAGGTGGTAATACTAACAGTAAACATTGCCACCCGCTATAAAGCCATAACGCCTCCTATGAGAGAGGCTAATGCATAACGCCAGAACTGTACCCAGTGGAACAGCAAATCCGTCAACAACCGAAAGGGGGGACGCGAATGGCTGGCACTGACCAGTGCAAGTGCAGTCAGTCCACCTGTGGAAGGAGGAAATACAAAGGGTAAGTACTGTCTCCAGTAGTAATGCAAATGCCGCCTAAGGAAGGGGGCAATGCATACAATCAGTACTGCTGGTAGTATAGATGCAGACTAGAAGATTCATATCAGAGTCCGCAGAACTGTCCCCTGTTCCCTCAGAACCAACCCCTGTCAGAAGTGAGGGTTCTGAATGTCACCCTAAAGAGGAAGGGTGGAGGTGCGGTGGAGACCGAGGAGGAAAATGTCCTGTTTGTGCGCAGCTCTACCTCTCAGCATCTAGCCATGGCAGCTGCAGGCTGTGTCGGCGGTGATATAACCATCAAACCACCCAGGAGGTGGAATCGGCATCCCTACATGACCGCTCCTGGATTGTGTGGGCGGCACTCAATCAACCCACGACCCAGGAGGGTGGATTAGGAACTGCCAGAGGTCCTCCGTTGGATTGCGCATGTGGATTAACAACCAAATGACCCAAGAGGGTGGATTGGGAATCCATCAGCTGTGCTCCCCTGGCTTTGTGCAGGTGGAGTACAATCAACCAAACGGCCTCAGCAGGCGGATTGGGAATCCTTCAGATGTGCTCCCCTGGAT
This sequence comes from Bufo gargarizans, assembly GCF_014858855.1. NCBI lineage: Eukaryota > Metazoa > Chordata > Amphibia > Anura > Bufonidae > Bufo > Bufo gargarizans. The sequence goes on along the minus strand of NC_058084.1, from coordinate 86,343,390 downwards.
TTGTGCAGGTGGAGCATTATCAACCAAACGGCCCCGTGCAACCAAACGGCCCCGTAGGGCGGACTGGGAATCCTTCTGATGTGCTTCCCTGATTTGTACAGGTGGAGCATTATCAACCAAACGGCCCCGTAGGGCGGAATGGGAATCCTTCAGATGTGCTCCCCTGTATTTTTGCAGGTGGAGTAATATCAACCAAACGGCCCCAGCGGGCGGGTTGGGAATCCTTTAAGATGTGCTCCCCTGTATTTGTGCAGGTGGAGTATTAGCAATCAAACGGCCTCAGCGGGCGGATTGGGAATCCTTCAGATGTGCTCCCCTGTATTTGTGCGGGTGGAGTATTATCAACCAACAGCCTAGCGGGCGGATTGGGAATCCTCCAGATGTGCTCCCCTGGATTTGTGCAGGTGGAGCATTATCAACCAAACGGCCCGTATGGCGGATTGGGAATCCCTCAGATGTGCTCCCCTGATTTCACAGGTGGTGGCATATACCTCAGACGACCCAGAAGGGTGGTCTGGAATTCCTCATGTGTGCCTTCTCAACCAAACAGCCCCGGAGGGCGGATTGGGAACTGTGAGCAATCCTCCCCTGTCCGGATAGGACATGGGCCCAGTCCCATACCCCACCACCAGGGTGGACATGCCGGCAGGAAGGGGTTAGGGTCAAATTCCTAAATTAAGGTATTTGGCCTGCAGAAGGGGACACCGGATAATCCAGTGCAGATCCCCTGTTCCCTGCAAAAAAACGACTTGCCATAAAGGGTTAACCCAGCTCAGAGGACCGGAGGCGGAGCTCAGCGGGCACCTGGGGGAGGAGGGACAGCTAGTCGGGGAGAATCCGCGCCTAAAGGACGAACCTGCCCCCTCCATAACCGGAATGAAAGTTGCGGCCTAGTAGGCCGCAAAGCCGGGACATAAAGTTCGGCGCACAGCCGACCGGGCGGTACCGCCGGCCGGCTACCACAGCAGGACTTGAAAAGCCACGGCCGATACCCCCTCCAGATCAGTGGGCAGATGTGTCCGCTCGCTGCGGGAACCCATCCCGTGGCCGCAAAAAACTGCACGGGCTGAGTTCCGGTAGGCCCGAAGAGAAGCCGGGGCCTAAATTTTGGCGCCGGCCGGCCGGGAAGTGAAGTGACCGGAGCGGTGCTCTCAAGCGCCCTGGCTGAACACCGGCCGCGGGAGCTCACCCCGCAGGCCGTATAACTGGACCAGTGCCGGCTGCTGGCGGAATATGAGGAGAACCCAGGCCCCCAGTATGGACAGAAGCCCAAAACCTACATTGGGGCCTGAGGTAATGTGGGGCCCTCACCAGGGAATGGCCCACCTGAGGAAAAAAGGTCCTCCATCCATGATGAGGTGACCAAGGAGAAGGGGAAGGGAAAGGGGGGTACTTACCCAATGCGGACTACTCACCCCATCTTCATCCTCTTCTCTTCACCCTTTCTCAGAGTACCAGCAGGGTCACCTCTTCAGCCGCTGGCACCCGAAGTGGCAGCAGACTGGAATGGCGGAGGGTCTCGCCGGATTCAGGTGACCCCTTGGCTGGCGGGAAGCAGGGGAGCTGGGCTGCCCTGGTCCACTTTCGCTTCTTGGGGAGGGCGAGCGGTGAGGGATTCCGACATCGGCCTTGCTCCCGGGGTAGACAGAGTGGCTAGGCGACTCTGTTTCCCCAAACCTAAAAAAGGAAAAAGATAAAATAATAAAAGTAAGCCGCCCTGCAAAAGCAGGGAGGTCTGCCTCCTACGACACTAAGCTAAAAACGGATATGCTCTCTCCAGGCTGGAGGGGGTATAGCCTGCAGGGGAGGAGTTATCACTTCTTAGCCTAGTGTCGCCTCCTAGTGGCAGCAAGCAGCTATACCCACGGTCTGTGTCCCCCAATGATACTAGCGAGAAAAAAAACTGTGTGATCATACCCTACTGGGATTCAGCCAAAAATACAACCATTTTAACTCTATAGGCCAATGCAATCTTCTGTATTAGGCCTCATGCACACGGCCATTGTGCAGCCGTTCTGTGCATTGGGGACCGCAATTGCAGTCTCCAATGCACGGGCAACTTCCGTGCAGTGGGCCGGACCCATTAAACTTGAATGGGTCCGTGGTCAGTCCGCACCGCAAAAAAAAAAAATGACCTGACACTCCGTAGTGCTTGCGGTGTTTCCCTGACTCCGTTCCGCATCTCTAGAATTGCGGACCCATTCAAGTGAATGGGTCCGTATCCGTGATGCACACGGCCGGCAGCCGTGGATTGACGACCCGCTGTTTACGGGCCGCCCGACGGCCGGCCTTACAGCTACATACCTTTCAGTTATACAGTGCCGTAATAATGCAACGTGTAGCACCTGTGTGTGTCCATGCAGGCTCCATGCACACAGCTCTGCAGAAATTGAACCTACGCTTGCATATTAGGGAACTTCTGTATAGAAACATTAGTTCCCCTGTATATCTATTACCAGATTCACTCTGGGGGGCTTTCTCATAGTCACATATAAATTAATTCCCGAGTGACAGCGGCAGATTAATATACTATAGGTCAGTGATGGTGAACCTTTTAGAGACCGAGTGCCCAAACTGCAACCAAATACCCACTTATTTATCGCAAAGTGCCAACACGGCAATTTAACCTGAATACCAATATAGTATATCTTCCATGTACTTTATCATTTAGCTATAATAGCTTAATAGCCTACATTCAGTGCGCTGCCTGTGCTGTTCATAGTGCGTCCTGTGCTGATGAATGGCAGGAAAAGTCTAAAGCATACTTAGTATGCCATAGACATTTTCCAAGGCGCGGGTGCCCACAGAGAGGGCTCTGAGAGCCGCCTCTGGCACCCGTGCCATAGGTTCGCCATCACTGCTATAGGTTGTCTGCTGCTTCCATAAGCAGTTTATCATTTGCTGTTAAAAGGAGTCTGCCAGCAGTTCAATCGATGCAAAACTTCTGACAGACATAGGTAGGTGCAGGGGACAGGGAGGTGACACACACATCAGTCACTACTTTTAGTGCTGTAAAAAGGAACTTTGAATGCTGAGGGAGATGCTTTCGGAAATGCACCAAGAGCGGGCCGGCAGGCTGCAGTGCTTCGGAGAGGAGACACCATGACACACTGCACAGAGGGGAGGCTCAGGCAATACAATTACAATGATAATTAAATATGATTTGGAGCACATGGAAGTGTTAAAGGGCATCTGTTCCATTTGTACCTATGACACCGGCTGACCTGTTACATGTGCACTTGGCAGCTGAAGGCATCTGTGTTGGTCCTATGTTCATATGTGACCGCATAGCTGAGAAAAATTATGTTTTAATATATACAAATGAGCCTCTAGGAGCAACGGGGGCGGGGCTGTTACTCCTAGAGGCTCTGCTCTCTCTGCAACTGCCGCAGTCCTCCACTTTAATTGACAGACCAAGACATTGAAAACTTCATCACACCTGATCCTGTCAAAGTGCAGAGGACGCAGCAGTTGCAGAGAGAGCTGAGCCTCTAGGTGTAACAGCCCCGCCCCCGTTGCTCCTAGAGGCTCATTTGCATATATTAAAACAATTTTTTTAAGCAATGCGGGCACATATGAACATGGGACCAACACAGATGTGTTGTGCACATGTAACAGGTCAGCCAGTGTCATAGGTGCAAATCTGCTGATGGATTCGCATTAACCCCTTCGCGCAAATTTAAGTTGGTGGTCGGGTATTTAAAAATGGCCGCCCACTGTTTTTAAACAGCAGACCCCTGGGACTAATGTATGCAATCAACAAAGTCAATTACACACATTTAACCCCTCAGATACCATGGTCAAATGTGACCACGGCATCTGGGCAGTCAAAAACCGTGAGCTCGCGCTTCTGGCTGTGCACTGGCTTTCCCTAGCGAGGATCACGGGAGTCAGATGATGTGTGCAGCAGCCTCTGTATTCCTAAATGATATGTGGCTGAGAACCTGCCTGTGGCAGACCGGCATCCGAACCTCCGTAATGGACTCAGTTTATGCTGATAGATAGCATAGCAATGAGACTGTAGTTCTATCCGCCATAAAGGGGCCTGTCCGGACAGCAGCACTTATTTCAGGGAATTGCTGTATAGTCAGTCTCCTAATACATAACTGTAGGTTCACGTTCAGTGACCTTGCTCGTTACATATGCATATTTGTCATGGATTATTGCATTACACCGTCCATAGTAGTAATAAAAGTAGATGGACACTTACCCGTCTTCTCCATATGTTGCCAGGGAATATCAGTATTATAAGTGCTGTCTTCACATTCAGAAAAGCTCTGGAAAATAATCAGTTCCATATCACACAATGCTGGTAGATGTCACAGACAAGCACCTATAGACTATTAAATGGTGTATGAGACCAGAGACATCCACAAGTCCAATTCTCTTCTTGAAGAGAAGATCAATGAACCTGATCATGTAGATAAGAGATCAGAATAGTTGTATACTCTGTGGGGTTCCGACCGCTGGGACCTAACACCAATTGCTAAACTAAGCCCAAAGTTTTGCTTTGCCTAAAGGGGTTGTATCATCATAGACATTGGGGGGCATATCAATAGGATATACCCCCAATGTCTGATAGGTGCAGGTCCCAGAGGTGGGATCCATCTGTAGAATGGAGCCCACAAAGTGTGAAGGAGGGCGCAGTGAGCATGCAGATCCACCCCCGCCATACGGGTGGCCGCACATATGCTTTACGCCCCCCTTCACTTTGTGGGCTCTGATCTACAGATGGTTCCCACCTCTGGGATCTGCACCTATCATGGGTTTCGGGTCCCAGAGGTGGGACCCACACCTATCAGACATTGGGGGACATGTCCTAGCGATATGCCCCCAATGTCTGAGAAGATACAATCTCTTTAAGAGACATCATAATGGCCAATTAGTTTCCCAAGTTTGACAGGAGCCAAAAGGGGCACTGCATTTGAAACAGCGGCATAGTCTTTGTTTTAGCAATTGATGGAGTTTACAGCAGTCGGACCCCAACTGATCAAAAAGACATCGCTATGCCATAAACGTGTGCGATTATAAAATGCCTAACCAGCATGGTACAAGCAATAGTAACACATGTAATACTTATGTATTGGAAGAGGAACTCCAGCTAAAAGGAGGTTCTGCCATGTCACTCAGACCTGTCAGAAGGTTACATTGGTCGGGGGTCCATGATATCTCTACCTTTTGTCGTTGTCCGCAATATTCGGCATACCACACCATTCCATAGAGGCAGAGGAAAGTTGTAATCGCCTACAATGGACACAAAAGAATTAAATTTAATGTTCGTTCTAATCAGAGCTACAATCAAAATATCAAGTCATCCAGTATCAAACGTTCAAACCGTAAACTGCTGAAAAGGTAAAAATACATTCAATAATATAAAGGGGGATTTAGAGAAGTTGGAAGTTCAGAGAAGAGGAAATTGAGGAGAAAAAGGTTATACGTTAGAATTACAGAACATAATAAAACTAGGGAATCGTAAGCTGAAGGCTACCAAACAATGCCAGGTGGCTGCTGCCAACGTAATAGGGGCATAGAAGCATGTGACAGGTAAAAGTCACCAGAGAGACCACACAGTGTCCAACTTCTCATACTACATTGTTTATTGGGTCATTGATCCACGGATTTACCCTAATAGCCGTGTCTGAACCGCCCCCCATCTAAGGGACAACTGGCAACTACCTCTTATAATAGGTATAGCACAGCATAATAAGCGCAGGTCAATGATAGACAAGGCTACTGGGGCTCATTTGAAGGGCCTTTCATGCGGGCTGAGGCAAAGTGAAGATCCTAATAACAGGCGTTCGTCCACTCACTCCGCATACTGTCTGTGGCACATCTCTTGTTTACAATAACTTGCCACCGAACAATTATTTTAGGTGCCACATGAATGATGTGATCATCTGACAGACAACCATTTTGCACATTTGCCAGGTGTTCGGCGGCACCTTTACCGGGGCCACTCATCAGGAAAGAGAACACCCGATAACTGACCCTCGAGTCATGTAAAAGTGCAACTGCCCTATCCACACTTAGAGGGGTTGTCTTGTCAAAATCTCAATTTCTTAAATACCCCGTTATGGAATTCTGTTACTGTCCCACATTCAGGCCCCTCATATATTAGCCAGAAGACAGTAACCGCGCGTTTCCCTTCCGTGGAGGAGTCAGGCGTATCCATACATTTCAGCACATGGATGCTTCATTTCTCGTGTGGAGGCAATGCAGGGACACTGAGCCCTTCCAGATTCCCTCACACGTTACGGAGGAGCTTCCTTCTGTGAAAGGTCAGCTGTACCCGTGGGAAACGTACTGAATGATTGGGATCTGCTCATAAACAAGTGGAACAAGCGCGGGCTGAAACTTACCACACACAGCAGCCACAGTACCACATACAGCAAGTGGGTCTTGGAGAACAGATCCTGCCCAAACTTAATACACACTATTGCTTCAAGGAAGGCAATTGCCCTGTAAAAAAAACAAAAAACATAAGGGGTTGTCCACACTACAGATCAGCCATCCTCAGCTTGGTCATCAATATCAGACTGGGGGGGTGGGATGGGGGGTCCGACTGCCTGCAGCCCTGCCTATCAGCTGTTTGGAGGGGCTGTGGGGCTCGGGGAAGCTGCATCCTCTATTGTCTACCTGCACGCTGTCTTCATTGTACCAGCAGCAGTGTAAGTGAATGGGAGAGGAAGCCGTACATACAGCTATGCTGACGGAAAAAATAAATAAAAATGGTATGGCTCTTGGACGGCAGGGAGGAAATAAATGAATTAATTAGATAACAAAACTAGCTTGCATTGAAGGGGTTAATGACAAAGCATTTTTAAGGATTTTGTTAATCTGCACAGCACATTGCAACTTTTATCTTTCTGTTAAAGCCGTATTAGAGATTTTTTTGGGGGGGAGGGGGAGGGGGGGGGGGGGTGGCAAGCTGTGTTTTTCAAGGATACCATTTTGGGTAGCCTGTTAGGTTGTGCCTAAAGCAAGCATCCATGGATCAGTGGTGGAAACGCATTCTTGGGCTGCTGAGGTTACTAAAGGTCCCTTTACTAATTATCGGGGGATGAGTGTTTCTAGAAAGGCTCGTTCACGAAAATTGGCCTGTGTAAAAGATGTCGGTCATTGCTCCGTGTAAAAGCAGCCCTAATCTCTGCTGACAATCAGGCAATTATCGGGAACATTTAGTTGCCTGAAACATTGGTCCATGTGAAAAAGCCCCATCCTCTGTTTAACCGCCTATATGACGTAGTCGCTACTAACCACGGCATCTAATGGGTTAAATGTCTGGAATCTGAGTCATCTCCAATCAAGATAAATGCAACAGAATGTCAGCGGTACATTACAGCTGAAACCCGTTGCCATCCCAGCAACATAACTGTATGTCGAGGTGCGCAAAATTCTCATCCTCTCGACTCACAGCTTATTTAGCCTTCCTTTGTAAGGAATTAAATCACGGAATGAAGCCCCCGATCCCTCACTTTCTTTGTAGACCCCGTCCTGTACTGCACTTGCCATCCTGTCACTTCCAGTGCTTCCATCCGACTAAACTGCTACTGTGTGTGTTGAAGGTCCAGACAACCTGAGTTCTCTAACACTTACAAAATATGCTGGGGTAGGGTTGTCGCGATACCAAACTTTTGATTCAATTTCAATACCATAAAAAAGTATTGCGATACTCAATACCATGCACAAAAAAATAAAAACACAAAAAAAGCTGTGTGCACTGTGCATTTCATAGAACACCTGGCCTGGCCCATAACAGAACACTCCTATCCTATTTTTTTTGGGGGGAGGGAATGGTGACAAAAAAATGGCGAATCGTGTGTTTTATTAAATTTTTTCCCCCTGTTATAGCATTCAGAGAGATATTTTTTCGGAGTTGGCGATATGTTTTATATGTAATATTGGGAAAGGGGGCGATTTAAACTTTTAGTATTTGGTGTTTTTTTTACTTTTTTTTTTTTTTACTTTTTATTTACTATTAGCCCCCTTAGGGGCTAAACCCCTGGTTCTAATCAAACTGATAGAGATCTATTAGGGTGAATAGGACCTCACACTCTCCCTGCTGCCCTGTGCATGGTGCACACAGCAGCAGGGAGCTTACCATGGCAGCCAAGGCTTCAGTAGCGTCCTGGCTGCCATGGTAACCGATCGAAGCCTCGCAATTTCACTGCTGGGGTTCCAATCAGAAGCTGCCACTGTGGCCAATGAAGATACTGCGGGGACCCTGTTCTCACTGCCACCAATGACTTTAATATGGGGGGGGCGCACTGTGCCACCAATGATTATTATTTATAATACTGTAATACTACTGGGGTTGGGGGTGGCGCACTGCACCACCAATGACAATATTTAACACATTAATTCAAGTGTAGGCTGCGGGTGCCAACGGCGGCAACTGAGGGGTTAATTGCAGCGGTTCGCGGAATCAAAGCGACCTGTCATAGAGGCCAGGTATGCGATACCGCCGCCGGCACCCTACACTTTAATGAATATGTTAATTATGGTCATTGGTGGCGCAGTAGCCACAGCCCCTCCTCCTCAGTAATATTGGTGGCAGTGGCAGCAGCGGCACAGTGGGGAGGGAGGGACTGCCTGCCTCCTTCTCACTGTGCTGCTGAAGAAAACATGGAGCGCACCGAGAGCGGCGCGTGCCATGTTCTCTAATTGATACTAGGCTGCGCAGCCTAGTATTGTTAAATAGTAAAACCCGGTATCGTATCGATTGGGTATGGATACTTTGATACCCGGTGCAACTCTATGCTGGGGTAGATAACTTATTGAACAGCCCTCGGTGCAGCATTTTATATACATGTACCAAATACTCACCCAAACACCCAGCACTGTGTACCAACTCTTTTGCATTGTGTATCGGTAAGATATGCGTAGTATTGCCTGTAAAACAAAAAATGATTGACAGAAGTATATTATACTAAAAGGGTTGACCAGGACTAGCAAAAATGCTTCACCGAACCCTTTCTCTCCAGACACAACACCGATCTTGTCCACACAGGCTGCGTCTGATATTACAGTTCATGGACAGGAGTGGCAGTATTTCAGGAAACACAGCAGACAGCAATATCTACAGGGGGCAAACACCACTGCCCCTAAGCTGAAAATGTAAAGCTATCCCCACACAGACGCTTTGCGCTCTCTCCTTAAAGTAAAACTGTACTTGGCAACATTTGCTATCCCAGTGAAATATCAAAAGGATTCGATTGAGGGGAAGGGGGGTCCGAGTGCTGAAACCCCTCACTGATCACTAGAACGAGGAGAAAGAAGCACTCGCACACAGTGCTCCCTCTTTTCGCTGGTAGCAGTGGTTACCCCGTCTGGCCATCTCAACTGCAAAAGGAGGCTAAACGCTGACCCAATGTGGTGGCCCAATATGGAAACTGCCCAGCAGGCCGGCACTCTGCCGTTTCTCTGACTCCCATTGCAGTGAATGGGAGCTACTTAAACAGAGCAGCAGAAAGAGCTCCGCAGCTGTTGTGACTACCAGAATAGCCTAATGTGCAAATTCACTGCAATGGGAGTGAATGTCTATAAGCCAATCTCCTCCAGCGAGGAGAGACCGTGCTCTATGTGAGCGCTTTGTACTCCTTGTTCTAGAGATCGGTGCGGGTCTCAGCACTCAGACCCAAACCGACCTAATCTATGTCACTACGACATATGCCGTTTTGCTAAAATACTGGTACATCTTAAAGAGGCTCTGTCACCAGGATCAACCCTGTTAAATCAGACATACTGTACTGCCTGGCAGGGCGCATCACGCTGATTAAAAGCGGGGCAGCCAATAGCAGGCCGCGACGAGAACGAGCCTCAGTAGCGTCACCCACGAAGCTAGGGAAGCTCGTTCCCGTCGCGGCCTGCTATTGGCATCCCAAACCCGGATGTTTTCATCCGCGAGACGGGGAGATGCAGGTACCGGGGAACGAGGTAAGTACTATCTGTGTGAGGGGGCCCGGGCAAATGGGGGGACTTTATAGAACTTGGATAACCCCTTTAATCCCTATACCGTTGTAGACCGCTGGGAATCCTCAGTATAGATCATCAATATCAGATCAGCGGGTTCTACTCCTGGCATCCTCACAGCTCAGCTGTTTGAAGAGGTGGAGGCGCTCGTGCGAGTGCTGCTTTCACTTCAAAATTACCGGAGCACCGTCTCCTTTGTAAAGGCGGCACTGTGTAATTGCATCTGCTCGTCTAATTCTAGTGAATAGGATGGAGCAGTGGTAATTACACTGCACCGCCTCTACAAAAGAGACGGCACATAGGTCATTTTGAAGAGGAAGCGGTGCTCGCACAAGCGCCGCTAGCTCTTCAAACAGCAGATCAGTGAGGATGCCAGGAGTAGGACCCTGCTTCGCCTCTTCAAACAGATGATGCACAGAGGTGCCAGGAGTAGGACCTCCGCTGACCTGATAGGTTATCAATATCTTAGCACTGCACAACCCCTTGAAGTAAAATATCTGGTAGTGTTCATGTGTCACAGGTTCTTCTACTGGATTTATCTTTAGAAATGTCATAACAATCTCCGGGGGGGGGGGCATGAAGGTAAGAGATATGCACTGGCATTACCTGACTGTTGGAGCTGTAATGATGCCAATGAAGAGAATCCGGCAATAGCTCAGCGGGTGACTGGCTTGGAATACAAAGATATGTTTTAAGAAGAATGTATTGAGCTCCGTCAGCTGGAAGGCAGAGAAGAGACAAGGGAAATACTTAACATATTTATTTAAAGCGACCCTCTACATTTTGGTAACTTCTGCAATAAAATGATTTTGCAATACAGTAGATTCTTATTCTTATGATCCAGAATTCAATAATCTAGAACACTGGCCGTAACGTCAGGCTGTTCAGTGGTCAGTTCTTATTGGTTTCCTGTCTGCCCGCTCCCCCATCTCCCCTCACACCATGGCATTACCAGCGAGGTCCTCACTGAGAACATTACTGCCCCCCAGTGATCAGAACAGCTCTTGTCTGTGTCCAGACTACCATGGCTATTAGATGTTCTCTGACTCAACATAACAACCTGTTTTAAAACTGAAGTAGCCCGACGATGAGCCGAATACTGCGGTGTGGCCTAAGAAACCCAGAGCGATCAGCTGATACTGCGGTGGGGATGCTCCAGGTCTCCGTAAAGTACTCCAGCAGCGCCGGCTGCAGGTAAAATGTAGCGCTGCATGGAGGCCATTCAGGACAAAAGTGGTTGCTCATCCAACCAGTCCAGTATAACAGCTTTCTACTATTGCAAGATCCTGAATGAATATTAAAAGGGAAGGTTCACCACCTTCAGATAAAGACGAGTCTGGGATCTGTGACCCTCTGCGATGGCTAGAAAGAAGGAACTAGGAGGCTCCAAACATTGTGCCCCTTCATCTTCTGACTACTTGCGTGTTACAGGTCCTACAAGATTTTGACCACAGACTTGGAAGTTTGTAGTTAGAAGTTACATTGTGGTCAGGGGCGTCGTCCGGTCAAAACATTCAGGCTTGAGCCCCAGTGCCCCGAATGTTATGCTGGCCTGGTAGCATTTCTTTTTTTATTTGGCTATTCCAGGGTCCTTTAATATTGATTGGACCTGGGCAACCCAACACAGATCATCCCCCCACCCCCCCTTGTACTTGTTCCGCTGATCCGCTACTTGCGGGCTGCGCGGGCATGAATTCAGTCACTTCGGTGCGCAATCCCGTCCTGCGGTGCGTGATCCTGCGAGACCCACCGCAGGAGGTCACGGGTCTTGCGAGATCACGCGCTGCAGGACGGGATTGTGCACCAAAGTAACTAAATTCATGCCCGCGCAGCTCACTAGTAGCAGATCAGCGGAACAAGTACAAGGGGTGTGGGGGGGTGATCTGTGGGGTTGCCCAGGGTCCACTCCCATCAATATTAAAGGGCCCAAGCAAAGATTTCTGCAGTGGTGAGGAAATGAAACATAACAGATATTGGAAAGTTACCGAATGCTGTATTATATAATGACTGCAGTCTGCAGAACGGCACTTCATTTGCATAAACCAGAACACCCCTTTAAGCATGCCTTTAATGTGCAATTTCAACACAGTGGGCTTGTGCCCCGGATGTTTTCAGACCCTAGCAATGCCCCCCTGATTGTGGTCCCTTCGTTCTAGCAATTATCAAGGGGGAGAGAGCAGAGATCTCCACAGATGACATTCTCTGACATAGCTGTGATTTACATTTTATTTTTTTAATGTGTAGGGGCAGTGATAATTAACATTTTTGCAATATACTTTAGTTACTGAATTTGTACATTTCTATTAGAAAAATCATTCTGAAGTAACCCCTTAGGAGCGCCCTCTAAATTAGTGTTACTAAGGAAAGCCTGTCCAAGCTGACTGCTGCGGCCCTCACTGCCTCTACTAATAGAGATATATACCTTCCTGGCTGTGATCTCCACACTGTTAGCGGGGAGCGCTGACAGTATACGTTCCCTCCGTATACCATGTAACCAGCTGACGGGAGATGAAGGACAGCGGGCAGTCAGCGCTCTCTATTGAGAAGGCAGCTGTTCTACACTATAGGGACAGTTATAATATACCGTGTCCCTTTTTCACTGCCCTCTCAATAGAGAGCGCTGTCTGCCCGCTGTCATTCATCTCCCGTCAGCTGGTTACATGGCATACGGAGGGAACGTATACTGTCAGCGCTTACCGCTGACAGTGTACAGATCACAGGAAGAAAACAATTATACATACATACATACATACATAATCATATATACAGTATTTTCCTGCGTATAAGACTACTTTTTAACACATGAAAATCTTCTCAAAAGTCGGGGGTCGTCTTATATGCCGGGTGTCGTCTCATATGCCGGTATACAGCGTGCTGAAACTTACTTCCTAGCCGGACTGGAGAAGCTGTCCTTCTCCAGCTTCAGGGACAGGCGCCCTCTAGCTGAGCCACCGTGTGCTGCATCCCGGCCAGCCGCTCCTGAAGCAGCCCCCTCTCCCTGCTCTCAGTAGTTCTCTCATGCCGGCAGTATCACATTGCAGACTACCGCTCAGATTGTCCTGAAGACAGGGAGGGCTGGGCAGGCAGGGAGAGCTGACCCACCCAATCCAAGCAGGCTTTGTACGCAGTGTGCACAGAAAATACCGGTACATCGCTTGCCGTGATTGGCTGGTTGTTGTGTACTGGGTTGGATTGGCGATTCTGAGGGAAGGCAGGGGGAAGCAGGAGCATCTGCACTTCAGCCAATTCTAATGTTGGTACGGTGGATCTCTAATGAAGTTTGGTGTGCATCTTATCTGGGGAGCAGATGCATGTGGTGGTTCATACAGTCCAGCACCAGCATCTGTATCTGTACATACAGCACCAGCACTAGTATCTGTACCGGTTCATACAGTACAGCACCAGTATCTGTACCGGTTCATACAGTACAGCACCAGTATCTGTACTAGGGCTGCAGTAAACGAATATTTTTGTAATCGAGTATTCTATCGATTATATTTCTCGATTCATCGAGTAATCTAATAAGAAAAAGCTACTTAAAATAACGTACGTAATTAGGTATGTATAAAGTTATTGGTTTGAAGGGGTTAATAATTTTATACATGCCTAATGCCAAGGTGCTTCCATTAACCCCTCCAAACCAATAACTTTATACATGCCCATTGGGTTTGGAGGGGTTAATGGAAGCACCTTGGCATTAGGCATGTATAAAGTTATTGGTCTGAAGAGGTTAATGAAAGCACCTTGGAGGTGCCTTCATTAACCCCTCTCTAAACCAATAACTTTATACATGCCAAGGTGGTGCTTGCAGCCTCCATTAACCACTCTCTCTCCATCTGCCTCCCCCCAGCCTCTGATCTGCTTGCCCCCGCCTCTGATCTGGCCTCCCCCCCCCAGCCTCTGATCTGGCCTCCCCTCCCTCCCCCCAGCCTCTGATCTGCCTCCCTCAGCCTCTGATCTGCCCCCTCTGGTAACGCAACCCCCCCCCCCCTCCCTCCCCAGTATTAATCATTGGTGGCAGTGGCCACAGGGTCCCCCTCCCCCCCCCCCCATCATTGGTGGCAGTGTCGGTTCCGATCGGAGCCCCAGCAGTGTAATGCTGGGGCTCCGATCGGTTACCATGGGAGCCAGGACGCTGCTTAAGTCCTGGCTGCCATGGTATGTTAGTAGTGAGCAGAGAGCAGCGCATTATACTCACGTGCGCTGTGGCCGCCGGTCGCTCCTTCTCATAGGTCTGTGCGGCGCATTGCTAATGCTGTAAGCATTAGCAATCCGCCGCACAGACAGAAGAAGGAGCGACCGGCGGCCACAGCGCACGTGAGTATAATGCGCTGCTCTCTGCTCACTACTAACATATCATGGCAGCCAGGACTTAAGCAGCGTCCTGGCTCCCATGGTAACCGATCGGAGCCCCAGCATTACACTGCTGGGGCTCCGATCGGAACTGACACTGCCACCAATGATGGGGGGGGGGGGGGGGAGGGGGACCCTGTGGGATATGGCCGGCACATTCATTGGTGGCGCAGTGGCCACAGTCCCTCCCCTCCTCTCTTCCCCTCCTCCTCCTACTTGGTCTTCAGCGGCAGCCGCGCACAGTGGGGAGGGAGAGACTCCCTCTCCCTCCTCCTCCTCCCTCAGCTGTGCTGTCCGCTCAGTCCTGCCTCTCTGGCTCCGGAGGACACGGAAGCGGTGAGTGAGACGCTTAATTTCACTCCCGCTCCGTGATCACGTGATCTGAACGATTCCTCGATGCAGGGAAACTGCATCGATGAATTTTTTGACTCGATTTATTCGAATAATCGTTTCAGCCCTAATCTGTACCGGTTCATACAGTACAGCACCAGTATCTGTACCGGTTCACACAGTACAGCACCAGTATCTGTACCGGTTCATACAGTACAGCACCAGCATCTGTACCGGTTCATACAGTACAGCACCAGCATCTGTACCGGTTCATACAGTACAGCACCAGCATCTGTACCAGTTCATACAGTACAGCACCAGCATCTGTACCAGTTCATACAGTACAGCACCAGCATCTGTACATACAGTACAGCACCAGCATCTGTACATACAGTACAGCACCAGCATCTGTACATACAGTACAGCACCAGCATCTGTACATACAGTACAGCACCAGCATCTGTACATACAGTACTAGTATCTGTACATACAGTATAGTATCTGTACATACAGTACAGCACCAGCATCTGTACATACAGTACTAGTATCTGTACCGGTTCATACAGTACAGCACCAGTATCTGTACCGGTTCATACAGTACAGCACCAGCATCTGTACATACAGTACAGCACCAGCATCTGTACCGGTTCATACAGTACAGCACCAGTACATACAGTACAGTACACAAATGGCTGACAGTCAAGACCCCATCATGGCTCTACCAGCAAGAAAGAAAGAAATATGAAGCCAGTTTCAAACTGTTGTAGACTTTGCCATGGAACATAACAACTGCGCTGCTGCAAGACAATATGGAGTAACAGAAAAGATGGTTCGGGACTGGAAAGCAAATGAAAAAGCATTAAAGGGTATGCCAAGGGGCAAGTGTGCATTAAGAAGAGGCACCCCACATTGGCCAGAACTCAAAAAACATGTAGCAGACATGGTGAATGAGCATCGCCAAAACGGTTATGTAGTGACACAAAATAAAATACGTTTGTTTGCACTTCAGTGGCCAAATCTAACCCAGATCACAGCAACAGATCTAAGGCCACTGCATCCTGGTGTACTAGAGTCTTGGAAAGGCATAGTATGGTACTGAGGCAAAAGACGAAAATTGCACAACAATTACCTGCAGATCTTGATGCCAAAGTAAATAGCATCGGAGGGGTAGTCTTATACGGCGAGTATAGCCCAAACCCTATATTTTAACTGGAAAAGTTGGGGGTCGTCTTATGCGCCAGAAAATACGGTATATATATGAGACACACACACACCAGTTTTAGGGCTATATAGGATAGCAGTCAGCCTGGAGCGCGTCCACAGTTCAGTGTGAAGAAGACAGCCATTCCTTAGTAACACTCATTTAGACAGAGCTGCTAAGGGCCACTTCAGAACAATTCAGTAAATAAAGTATATTACAAAAATGTTCATTATCACTGCCCCTACAAAGCAGTTACAGAAGGTGAATCCTCCCTTGAAGGCTGTGGTCACAGCAGCACCGTCTCAATGGCTGTAAATATGCGTCAGTGACGGGAAGAGAGAGGAAGCTGTAGGGGGTTGTCAGAGATTACGGCCAAGTAGACCTTGCACTTTTTTTCTATAAACCAAAGCGGCCATCACTATTAGGACTAGTGCACTTACCTGCCAGATGATCATGAACAGATACACTCCAGCCACTCTTTGAAATGAAGATTTAGGGTCAAACCAACGCACATAGATCCAGCTGGCCGGCGTAAATTGCAGCACAGCCCTCTTTATTTTCCCCGTGGTGGTGTGAATGTCTCTGAGAGAGAGAAAGGTAGGTTACATGTGTGAAAAACATTGGTGGGTATTTCCCAGACAGAGATAAGACTGAGAATCAACCGTGTAAGAGCAGCCCATTACAGGGACTACTACTAGACCCAACAGGACAAAAAAAACATGACTCCATTTTACTGACTGCACACAAAGTATACAGAGGGGAGCGCTGCTCCTGCCCACCTGGCCTTGGATAGCAGCACATTCAGGTGACAGAGGGGCTTTAACATAGAAGTAAAAGTAACATTTCAAAATGGCAGAAGCTAGAGTACAGTGGTCAGTGGACATGCGCAACCACCGCTCCATTCAAATGGGGTACAAGGGATCCCTCATTCTCGCCATCAGTGGGGGTCCTAGCGGCCAGACCCCACAGATCAGACACTTATTCCCGATCCTGTGGATAAGGGAACAATTTTGCTTCTGAGAAAACCCATTTTAAAAAGGGCATCTGTAAGAATATTTGTCCCTCTGACACTGGCTGACCTGTTACATGTGCGCTTGGCAGCTGAAGACATCTGTGTTAGTCCCATGTTCATATGTGCCCGCATTGCTGAGAAAAATTATGTTTTAATATATGCAAATGAGCCTCTAGGAGCAACGGGGGCGGGGCTGTTACTCCTAGAGGCTCTGCTCTCTCTGCAAATGCCATGTCCTCTGCACTTTCACAGGAGCAGGCAGTGAAAACATCATCACACATGCTCCGTTTCATCCTTCAACTGCCGCCAGCCCTATCTACTTTAAGAAGCTGTGACAGTTAGAGGGAGTGAGCTGCAACTGAAAGGATGCACCCCCTGAGCTGCCATAGGGAGAGAGCTGCAGCAGAAAGGACATATCCCTTTGGCTGCCAGGTTGAAATAAATCTAGCAGAGTAATTATAGCAATGAAAAGGGGGGAGATCTCTGGATCCATGTGAGGTACAGGACTGGTTCTAGCTTTGTTAGAAAGAGGCTGTCATGTTCTATATCAGTGATGCTCAACCTGCGGCCCTGGGAGTTGTAGTTTTGCTATAGCTAGAGGGCTGCAGGTTGGGCATTCCTGTTCTATATAATGTCTGATTTTCATTTTTACATGAATCACGAGGCAACCCCTTTATTAACAACGAGACAAAAAAGCTGACCCAAGGTTGAACCTACTTGAAACTTGCCCAGTGATAGCTTCTCATCTCCAAAAAGCGACAGACCACCATACCAAGAAGGATGCCACCTCCATTACATAGGAGGATGTCCAGGATAACTTGGTCCCACCAACACTCAGCAAAATTAGGAAGAAGGTGCATAAAGAACAGCTGAATCAACAGAAAAGAAGGAACAGGTTACAGGGGCCCCAGAACATTTTACACGGGTACACATTGCGATAAGTCTACTTTGGAAACTTCACTCATTTCACGTGCGGCCGCAACCACATCATCCCACAGAATAACTCGGTGGAGATCCAAACTGTTAGGCCCCCTTTGGGACCAAAAACATTTACTGGACATGCCATAAATTTATGACCCTATGGGACACAGACCCAGCAGGAAAATGGGGTTGCAATGGTTAATTTGCAGGAACTTATGGTCAGCTCCAGCAGCCACAAATAGGAGAAGAGGGCCTGCTGAATATCTCGGGTCCGGATTCACACTCATGATACAGCTGCAATACCAGGACCGCTTGGGGCTCTACTATATTAAGCACAAATAACTATAGGGCTCTAATGTGATATAATGGTGCAGTACTGCATGGTGGCTGTTGTGGATGTGCTTGTGGGGTCACCCCCTGCAGCTGCTGTTTTTGCTGTCAATCACCATGTGGTGCCTAACCCAATAGCTTAAAGGCTAATGTACAGCTTTGGGGGTAATTTTTTAGTATTATTGCATTGTACTTATTTTTAGCTAAAAATCATTTTTTTCAATTGATCTTTATTAAAAATATGGAATCCGTTTTTTCTGTACAGAGCTGAGATGCTGTAGTAGCATTGTGGATTTTCTCTCTTTTCCGTCAGTTGGGATCTGAAGGGCTCCTTATCTCTGCTCTCTGACATTATAAACACTCATAGTTCTGTTCTAATCTTACTGATAAGAATGTGGCTCACAAGCGGTCCAAAACGGATCAGTTTTGCCCTAATGCATTCTGAATGGAAAAGGATCAGCTCAAAATGCATCAGTTTGCCTCCGTTCCGTCTCCATTCCGCTTTGGAGGCGGACACCAAAACGCTGCACCTCTGAAAAATGCTGCTTGCAGCGTTTTGGTGTCCTTCTGACGAAACCGAGCCAAACGACCTGGCACACAATGCAAGTCAATGGGGACGGATCCGTTTTCTATGGCACAATAGAAAACGGATCAGTCCTCCAGTGACTTTCAATGGTGTTCAAGACTGATCTGTCATGGCTATAGAAGATATAATACAAATGGATCCGCTCTGAATGGATGCAGACGGTTGTATTATCTGAACTGATCCGTCTGTGCAGATCCATGATGGATCCGCACCAAACGCGAGTGTGAAAGTAGCCTATGTGTTTATATCCTCTTAGTTTAGAGATAAATGACCGGCACAACGTGAAAGGGAAATTACCAGTCATACAGTTTGCAAAAACAGTTAACCCTTTATTTTTAATAAAGATCAACTGAAAATATGATTTTTAGCCAAAAATGAGTTAAAGGGGTTGTCCAGGTTCAGAGCTGAACCTGGACATCCCTCCATTTTCACCCCGGCAGCCCCCCTGACATGAGCATCGGAGCAGTTCATGCTCCGATGCTCCCCTTTGCCCTGCGCTAAATCGCGCAGGGCAAAGGCATTTTTCTGAGTTCCGGTGACATACCGGGGCTCTCTATGGGGCTGACAGGCAGCCCGGTGACGTCACCGGCACTGATGGGCGGGATTTGGCTCTGCCCTAACCAGTAAAACGGCTAGGGCAGAGCTAAAGCCCGCCCCTCAGAGCCGGTGACGTCACCGAACACACTGCTGGGCGGAAGTTACCGCCCGGCAGTGTGTTATTGAAAACACAAGAGCCTGTGCTCTGCGCGATCTAGCGCAGGGCACGGGAGCGCATCGGAGCATGAGATGCTCCGATGCCAGGCTCAGGAGGGCTGCCGGGGTGAAAATAAGGGTATGTCCGGGTTCAGCTCTGAACCCGGACAACCCCTTTAAATACAATCAAACAAAAATTGCATCAGAAGATGTATATAGCCTTTAAAGGGGTTTTCCGAGAGTTTTTTTTTTTTTTTTGACAGATGACCTATACTCTGGATAGATCAGCAGTATCTGATCAGTGGGGCTCCGACACCTGGGACCCCCTCCGATCAGCTGTATTAGAAGGCATCGGTGATCACACTACCTCCACGGCCTTCTCTCAGCTCAGCAAGCACAGTGCCGTGTGTTGTATAGCGGTTGTGCTTGGTATCGCAGATTAGCCCCATTCACTTCAATGTGTGTCTAGGCCATGTGACCAATGAACGTGACATCACGTAGCCTAGAGAAAGCTGGAGAAGGCCCCCGTCGTTGCATTCTCAAACAGCTAATCGCGGGGTCCCAGGTGTCACAGCCCCACCGATCAGATACTGATGACTTATCCAGAGGAACAAAACGTATACTAAGAATCTCATGTCGGTGTTCGTAAATACTTGCTCCATGGGTTTTTTTTCAACTTTTTTGGCTGTACTGTGATATAAATTTGGGTCAGTGGAACTATCAGCAATGTGGGTGTTGCAAATACCAAAATGTAGCCATGTCCTAGCACTCATCATATGCCCCAGCGAGATAAGGGTGAATGGGAATATGATGGACAGTTTGTACTAAAACTGGTCTCCTCAACAGCTAGACAAACCCAGTAAGGCTACTTTCACATCTGCGCTTTCCCTTTCAGCTATTGAGAACCGTCATAGGATCTCAATAGCGGGGGAAACGCTTCCATTTTGTCCCCATGCATTGTCAATGGGGACAAAACTGAACTGAACGGAAAGCACCAGAATGCATTCCGTTCCGTTCCCATCGCGGACAGAATAACGCTGCAAGCAAGACAGTGTAAGTTAATGGGGACGGATCAGTTTTCTCGGATTAATCCTCTATTGACTTTCAATGGAGTTCATGATGGATCCGTCATGGCTATTTTAAAGATAATACAAAACGGGTCCGTTCAGAACAGATGCAGACGGTCGTATTATCATGACGGAAGCGTTTTTGCTGCTCCATGACGGATCCAGCAAAAACGCTAGTGTGAAAGTAGCCTAATATACAAACTGCAATGACCCAATCTCAGGCATTGCCCTTCACTGGATCCCTCATGCCCAGCAGGACACAAGCACTGCACAATTCTATAAATGGATCCCCATTGTGACACTGCAAACAGAGGACTTAAAAGGTCCATGAAACACTGTTATGATTTCCCCTTTAAAGAGGACCTTTCACTAGTTTAAAAACTAAAAACTAACTATATCAGTGGGCAGAGCGGCGCCCAGGGGTCCCCCTGCACTTACTAGTATGTCTGGGCGCCACTCCGTTCGCCCGGTATAGGCTCCGGTGTCTGCAGCTCCTTCTTTTGTACTGGGCAGAGTTTTTGTATTAGGCGTGTCCCTTGCTGCAGCGCTGGGACTCCCAGGCTATAAGCTGTGCGCTACGATTGGCCAGCGCTGCAGCAAGGGACACGCCTAATACAAAAACTCCGCCCAGTACAACAGAGGGAGCTGCAGACACCGGAGCCTATACCGGGCGAACGGAGCGGCGCCCAGACATACTAGTAAGTGCAGGGGGACCCCTGGGCGCTGCTCTGCCCACTGATAGAGTTAGTTTTTAAACTAGTGAAAGGTCCTCTTTAAGTAAATGCAACTATCCAAACAGCGGGAAGACTTTGAGATCGGATCTGCCAAGCACTTACCTCTGTCAGCTCCCAAGTGATGCTAATTGTCCAGCACAGGCCATAGCTGCGGATCAGTAATGCCTTCATGGCCCAACCCCAGAAGTGGCCAAAAGCAAAGACATCAAAGTGACTAAGTATTCGTTCCCAGGTGATCACATGGCAATTGATTGCATATTCCTGTAAAAAATGAAGAAATATAAGAAATCTATTTTTTTTTGTTCCATAGAAACAGTTAAAGGGATTCTCTTGCTTTTCAATATTTTGGGCTAATCCCCTCTCCGTAAGACCTGTGGTGGGGAAGCGTACGTATCCGCTCCCTGCCATTCGGCTGCAGCTCCTTTCCATTCAGCGCCCTCCGATCCCCGCTTGTGAACTTCCAGCATCGACAGGGGTTGCATGTGCCGCTGCAGAGGTGACGTGTCCCCCAAGCGGCATGTGACCCACTGACCGAAGGAGGCAGAACAGAGCGGCAGGCAGTGGTTTTTTTTGTTTTTTTTAAATCAGATAATTTTTAGAAATAAAATAGAAATATCATTGCACATACAAATTACAGTATGAGTATACATAATCTCCGTTAATTGACATATATTGTCTCAGCAGTAATACACATTATGCATATTATTTAGATTTTAGCAAATTTTCCCAGGCACTGCTTGTTAAGATATATTCCCTTTTCTAGGTGAATGATATCATTCCTTCTGTTAATGAATTCTTGCCTCGATGGGGCCTGGGGTCTAAGCCAGTATTTAGCAATCAATGTTCCAGCCTGGAAAAGCCGACGCTGCACTCCCAGACGATAATGACGGTTTTTAATGTCCAGTATTCCCAGTACACATGTCCTTGGATTAGCAGAGACCTCAATATTGTACGCGTCCTTTAATAGTTACCAACACATCAATCCAGAATTAATTAAGCTCTGCACAGTCCCAGAACATGTGCAGCAAGGAAGCAGGACTCACTCCACATCGAGGACGGGATGCATCAGAAATGGTGGAGTCCTGTACACCCTGTGAACAAGAAACAGTTGAGACATGCGTTGGCCTTCACAAAGCAACAACTGAGGTGTCAATGCCAATATCGACTTCCATTGTTCCTCTGATATTGGTCCAACCTCTGCAGGCAGCGGGTTTGTACGCTTCTCTCCACTGGTCCGGCAGGGAGGTGCAAAACATTGTGGAAAATCTAGAGAATCCCTTTAAGCGAACAGAGTATGTCACTCCTGCTGAAGCCCTCGAATCTTAGGCTACATGCACACAACCGTATGTGTTTTGCAGCCCGCAAAAAATACTGATAATGTGTGTGTGACATTTGTGTTGCATCCGTTTTTTTGCGGACCCATTGTAACAATGTCTATAATTTTTGCAGGGCTACGGAACGGACATACGGATGCGGACAGCACACAGTGCGTTGTCTGCATTTTTTTGCAGACCCATTGAAGTGAATGGGTCCACATCCTATCCGCAAAAAAATAAAAAAAACGGACACAAACAAAATACATTTGTGTGCATGAAGCCTTATACCAAGTGTCAAAATATCCTAATAAAATTCCTCTACCAACAGAACTTGCATTTCTGTCAAGAAAACGAAAAGTGAGACTTGCTGCTATGGCAACAACTTGGCACCCTGCAATCACATTGGGAAGGAGCGATGAAGTGAGATAGGGAGCCTCCAATCTCTCTCTCTCCTCTAAACTGCCGCAGTCAGCACTGATCATGGCACCTAAGGGATTAAACTTCCCCTCCCAAATCCCAGTTCCCGATCTCGAGAGCGACAGAAAGGTGTCAGCTGTATAATGCAGCTGGCACTAACAAGTACTGGCACAGGCACTGCACCTGAGCCTTCACTGCCCCATCATAGTATAGTGGCTCGTGGGAAGGGCGCACGTCCCGTGCCATACTACCTTGGAGCTGGGCAGTAAGGGGTTAAACGCGAGTCACAGAGGCACCACACACAGTACTATGAATAATAACAGCTTGATAATTTCCCACCATTATATCAGCTTCTCTTGTAGCATAGCGCAGGTTTGGATCCAGCCAATACATGACTGCTTTCACTTGCTCGACGTTCAGGAAGAGCAGAAATACCATGAAGAGGAAATAGAGAACGCTGAGGCCTAGAAGACAAAATAAGTGAAAACCCAATTAGAATCACACTATTCCAAAAAGTAATACAAATAAATCCAGTATTTTAGGAAAACACAAATACATTATGAACATAAATACTGCATAGAAAAGAGCCTATAATCAACCGTATTAAACCAGCCTTGTGGGGTTGATCATGCTGATTAACATACAGACCAAAGAAAGGTATTGTTTTAAACAGCTGCATTTTTAATTATATGCAAATGAGTATGTTGGAGCACCAGGGGACAGGGCTAAATCCTTGGAGCACTGCTTTTGTAACACCCGCTGTGCTCTGCACACTAACTTTCTCCTTGATTGAAAGGGCTAGACATTAGCACAGTGAGGGCAGAGCGGTGTCCTAGAATGTACATATCATATAGAGTTATGAGCGAACTTGTGTTTTAAGTTCAGCTTACAAGGTTCAGGTAATCTAAGAATTCCGTTTTCAAGAATCATAGCTTATGGTCCGTGGTAGCGGAATCCATAACGGAATTCTTAGATAACCCGAACCTTGTACGCCGAACTTGAAACACAAGTTTGCTCATCCCTAATCATATACACTACTTACTATAGCCTTACCATGTTTAGAAGAGTGAATTTCTATGCTTAGAAACCTAATACTTATTACTGGCACAATATACAATTATGAAGACACCAGTAATATGTAAAAGTAAGGCGGCTTTAAAGAGTCCTCCCAAGATTCTAGAGAATCTCACAAAGCCCCTTAAATACTATTCTCACTTTGTAATCTCATGGAAGTCCAACTTCCAGGACCCCGAGTGATCCTGAGGATGATCAGAGATGAATAATCAGCAGTCCTTAGTTGAATGGAAGTGTGCTGGCGATCCGCTGCACAGCAGATAGGTGGGGCACTACTGTGCAGCGGGACTCCAGCACAGTTCCATTCAATTGGAGAGGAAGCTGTAATTACAGTGCAGAGAATAATGAAGAGAACGCAGAGTTTCCATGAGGATAGGTCATCGATACCTATAGGCCGGACAACCCCGTTAGCGTGTTTGATCACTGTCCTCCTCCCCATAGACTTCATGGAGCTGTATATGGATTTCCGTGATACGGATTTGCTCAGTCATTTTAGAGAACGTGGATCACGGCAAGGAAAGTTCACTCTTTTCACCATTATCTCCTATTTTTCACTAATATCAGCTATACTATTGAATTATGACAAATAAAATAAAAACTTAGATACATTTTAAAGTAAAGTAATGTGTCATCAGAAAATGACCACATTTATTTTTACCAAGTTTTTTTAAATTATTTTTCACATCATTATCTACATAAAAAATAAAAAAATGTACATAATCCTGCAATTTTCACACTGGATTCATTTTTCCCATCACAATATACACTGCTCGTTTCCATGGTTACGACCAACCTGCAATCCACCAGTGGTGGTGCTTGTGTAACACCCCAGAGTTGTGTTACTACACGCTTCTACCCCGCTACTATCTTCTAAGAGCCTTCACACTGTCATCTGATATGATTTTGCTTATGTCTTCACAACTGTGCATTTAAAACTATGTTAAATGTAAATTTCCTTGTAATTTTCCAGGTCAACCAGCAGGTGGCAGCAATGCGTTGGTAAGATATTAGTTTCAGTTTAGTATATCTAGGCTGGAACGGATTATTCCAGCTTACCTCCCCCCTCTATGGAGGTGTGGACTGTTTCCCACATCCTGCACCTTGGGTGGAGAAGGAAGTTAGGTTTAGTGTAGCCCACGCCCTGCTAGGGGAAGTCTGTGTGATAGAGTTCAGGAGTCCCCCTGCATAGGGAAGAAAGCCAGGATCTTGTCTCGGCTGGTACATTGATCAAATACCCAGACTGAGCACTGCAGCCTCAGCTGGAAGACAAGAAAGCAGACAATCTCCAGAGTTCCAGGGCGAAAGCATTTCCTGAGAGAGCCTGAGAGTCAAGTCTAGAGACCTAGGAGAAGCCATATTCCTCCTCAGCTAGTCAGTCCCCACAAAGCAGAAGATATAGAGAAGCGCAAAAGACAAATTCCTGCCACAGTTACAGAGCTACAAAGCAGACGTCTTAGGCTACTTTCACACTTGCGTTCGGAGCGGATCCGTCTGGTGTCTGCACAGACGGATCCGCTCCTATAATGCAAACGATGGTATCCGTTCAGAACGGATCCGTCTGCATAACAGTTTTTTTCAGATCTGATTTTTCACTTCGTGAAAACTCAGATCCGACAGTATATTCTAACACAGAGGCGTTCCCCATGGTGATGGGGACGATTCAAGTTATAATATACTAAAAGAACTGTGTACATGACTGCCCCCTGCTGCCTGGCAGCACCCGATCGCTTACAGGGGGCTTTGATCCGCACAATTAACCCCTGCCGCACCTGAGGGGTTAATTGTGCGTATCATAGCCCCCTGTAAGAAATCAGGTGCTGCCAGGCAGCAGGGGCCAGACCCCCCTCCCTCCCGCCCCAGTATTATGTTCATTGGTAGCCAGTGCGGCCTTCCCCTCCCTCCCTCCCCAATATTATATTCATTGGTGGCCAGTGCGGGCGGCCTCCCCCCCAGTATTATATTCATTGGTGGCCAGTGCGGCCCCCCCTCCCTCCCTCCCTCCTCAGTATTATATTAATTGGTGGCCAGTGTGGCCTCCCCTCTCCCCCCCGCTAATTAAAATCACCCCCCCCCCCATCATTGGTGGCAGCGGAGAGTTCCGATCGGAGTCCCAGTTTAATCGATGGGGCTCCGATCGGTAACCATGGCAACCAGGATGCTACTGCAGTCCTGGCTGCCATGGTTACTTAGCAATTTTAGAAGCATTATACTTACCTGCGCTGTCTGTGACCGGCCGGGCGCTCCTCCTAAGTGAACGGTCTGTGCTATAAGCAATGCGCCGCACAGACCTTTCACTTACCAGTAGGAGGAGTGCCCGGCCGGTCACAGACATTGCCACTGGCCACCAATGAATATAATACTGGGGAGGGAGGGAGGGGGGGCCGCACTGGCCACCAATGAATATAAAACTGGGGAGGGAGAGAGGGAAGGGGGCCTCACTGGCCACCAATAAATATAATACTGGGGAGGGAGGGGGGCCGCACTGGCCACCAATGAATATAATACTGGAGAGGGAGGGAGGGGGGGGCCAGCCGCACTGGCCACCAATGAATATAATACTGGGGAGGGAGGGGGGTCTGAGGGGTTAATTGTGCGGATCACAGCCCCCTGTAAGAGATTGGGTGCTGCCAGGCAGCAGGGGGCAGTTATGTACACAGTTCTCAGTATATTCTAACTTGAAGTGTCCCCATCACTATGGGAACGCCTCTGTGTTAGAATATACTGTCGGATCTGAGTTTCACAATCTAACTCAAATCCGATGGTATATTCTAACATAGAGGCGTTCCCAAGGTGATGGGGACGCTTCAAGTTAAAATATACCATTGGATTGGAGAAAACTCCGATCCGGTGGTATATTAATAGGGACTCCTGACTTTACATTGAAAGTCAATGGGGGACGGATCCGTTTGCAATTGCACCATATTGTGTCAACGTCAAACCGATCCGTCCCCATTGACTTGCATTGTAAGTCTGGACGGATCCGTTTGGCTCCGCACGGCCAGGCAGACACCCGAACGCTGCAAGCTGCGTTCGGGTGTCCGCCTGCTGAGCGGAACGGAGGCCAAACGGAGCCAAACTGAGGCATTCTGAGCGGATCCGCATCCACTCATAATGCATTGGGGCTGTACGAATCCGTTCGGGGCCGCTTGTGAGAGCCTTCAAACGGAACTCACAAGCGGAACCCCGAACGCAAGTGTGAAAGTAGCCTTATCCTGCAAGCTCCAGATTTATAGTGCAGAAGATTTATTCCTGCCAACCATTGCCAAAACCAGCGGGGACCAAGGACCAGAGCTGCATACTGTTTGGATACAAGTTATCATCAGTAAAGAAAAGTTTGAACTTCATCTAAAGGCCTGGACATCATTTCTGCTGCAAAATTCCTCTATTACTCCTACTAACACTCAATTTATTGCAAGTGAGCCAGGAGACAGGAGTCCAGCCGTACCCAGGTAGGAGACACCGTTGACACCATTATCACCACCATACAGAGACATTATAGGCAATCACACCACTCTGGCATTCCTAACCTGGGACGTGCGTTATAACACCTTGGGAGGGCCCTGTGATAGTACCCTGCGCACACTGCAATTGGCATCACAAACAAACTATAGACCATCATCTACACCTGACCCAGTCATTGCATAGTTTGGCGTCAGCGTATACCCGTATCCTGCTCATCGCACTTGCACACTATAGGAAAAAGCGCTGGCCTATCTGCTATCTGGTGGCCGGGACCGTGGGAGCTCACATAGGCTAGTGCTTTTTCCTATAGTGTGCAAGCACGGCCACTGATGGTTTGCAGGGTGGTCGTAACTATGGAAACATTCAGTGTATAATGTGATGGAAAAATGAATTAAGCCAGCAAAGGAAGCAATATGGAGAATCACAATACATTAGTAAGTGCCTTGGGGGGGGAGATGTGCTGCTGCCAAGTGCCATGATGGAGGAAGGAAGGGGGGGGGGGGAGAAATAATGTGACGCGAAGGGGGTGATGTAAAAAGGAGGGGGTGATGTTGTGACATGGAGGGGGAGAAATATGACATTGAGGCCGGGGGCATCATTGGGGGCACTTTTTACTGGCACATTATTTGGTGGCACTATGGGGGCACTTCTTGCCAGCACTATAGCGACATCTACTGAGGCTACAAAAAGTGGTATGTTATATGGAGGGCTCTGTACAGTGGCATTTTATACTGGGACACATTATGGTGGGTACTACGGGGAAGGGGGGAGAGGAATACTATGGGGTTATCTACGGGGGCATTAAGAAGGGGTATTTTATGCTTGCAAATCATAGGGGACACTGAGGGCATCTACTGGGGCACTATATAGGGGCATTTTATGCTGGTACATTAGAGGAGCACTATGCAGCATTTACTGGGGGCACTATATAGGGGTATTTTAATAAATATTAAATAAAATTTTTACTTGTACATGTTGCTTTGCCACTTGCATTTGTTTACAATACGGGCCCCATTTCACCTAGAATCGGCCCTGATGCTCAGTTACAGTTGAAACCAGAAGTTTACATATACTATATAAAAAGATACATCTGCATGTTTTTCTCAATAGCTGACATGAAATCAGAATAAACCTTTCCTGTTTTTGGTCAATTAGGATTACCATAATTATGAGAGATAGAGATAAATTTGAGTCAAAATAATTCATTTTTATTTACAAAGAAAAAAAAAATACTAAAAATTTACAAAACAATTTTCAAAATTCACAATTTTCAAAATGTAAATTTCTCTGCTTTTAAAACAGATAGTGATACCTCCTAAAATAGTTATTACTTTACATTCTCCATATGTCTACTTCATGTTTGGATCATTTTGTAAATTACATTTTTTTTGGGGACGTTAGAAGGCTTAGAGGTTTAGAAAAGCAAATCTTGAAATTTTACAGAAAATTTCCAAAACCCACTTTTTAACTCCTTACAGACCGGGCTCATTTTCACCTTAACCCCTTCCTGACCGCAATCTGTATATATACGTGATAGCTGCACATACCCCGTGCAGCTACCACGTATATATACGTTCTGGCAGCTCTTTAATCCAAGCGCTGCAAAGCGCTTGGATTAAAGCTTCTGCCCCTGCCCTGACAGCATACAGTGCGGTAATGCCGGCAAGGGACCAATCAGAGTGGCCCCTTGCCGGCAATCGATCCGATTGGTTAGTCTGTGCAGACTAACCAATCGGATCGCGGCAGTGTTAAAATGCCGGTTTCAGGCTCTGATCTGCGCTCTGCAGATCAGAGCCTGAAAGCAGTGTCTTTGCAGCCCCCCCATCTGTGCAGCGCGCCCCCCCCCCCCCGCCCCCGATCTGTGCGTGCAGACACGAAATCCCCCCCCCCCCCCCCGATCTGTGCGTGCACTTACCCCCCCCGCCCCGATCTGTGCTTGCCTATCTGTGCCCCCTCCGTCTGTTCCTAGTGCTGCGGCGCTGCCCCCTCCTTGAGTCCGCCCCCTGCTGCCGTGACATACCTCCTTCACCCCCCCCCTTCCAGCGCTGACCCCTGTCTGCCCCCCTGCTGTTTGATGGCGGCGGCTCCATTCCTGAGCCGCCGCCATCATCAGAGTGTCAGCTCTATGCTGACACTCTGCTGTAAATTCTGTAACCCTATAGATGCCGCGGCAGCGGCATCCATGGGGTTAATAGAGGGAGGGGCTCCCTCTCTCCACCATCGGGGCTGCTGCGCTGCGATGGCAGCCCCGATGGTTGCCCTGGCAACCGGACGCTTTGCAAAAGCGTCCGCTGTTGTCACCTACAGGACATCTGAATGTATTACACTTTGCAATGCAAGAGCATTGCAAAGTATAGTACAGCCATCAGCCCCACTGGATCTTCATGATCCAAGAGGGACTTGATAAAAAAAAAAAAAAAAAAAAAAAAGTGAAAAAAAATAAAAGTAAAAATAAATAAAAATTTAAAATTATAAAAAATTGCCTTTTCCTATGAGAAATAAAAAAACTACACATATTAGGTATCACCGCGTCCGTAACGACAGTCTCTATAAAGATATCACATGATAGACCCCGTCCGATAAACACCATAAAAAAAATTAAATAAAAACGGTGTAAAAAAAAAAAAAAAAAAAAAGCCATTTTTGTCACCTTACATCACAAAAAGTGCAACAGCAAGCGATCAAAAAGGCATATGACCCCCAAAATAGTACCAATCAAACTGTCACCTCGTCCCGCAAAAAATGATACCCTATTTAAGACAATCGCCAAAAAAATAAAAAAGCTATGGCTCTCAGACTATAGAGACACTAAAACATCATTTTTTTTTCTTCAGAAATTCTATTATTGTGTAAAACTTAAATAAATAAAAGTATACATATTAGGTATTGCCACGTCCGTAATGATCTTCTCTATAAAACTATCACATGACCTAACTCCTCAGATGAACGCTGTAAAAATAAATAAATGAAAACTGTTCCAAAACAGCCAATTTTTGGGTCACCTTGCCCCATAAAGTGTAATAATGAATGGTCAAAAAATCCTATGTACCCAAAAATGGTACCAATATAAACCTCCACACTTTCTGCAAAAAACGAGCCCCTGCACAAGACGATCGGCAGAAAAATAAAAAACATGGCGTTCAGAAAACCAATCCAGCACAATCTGCCTTCCAAAAACCGTATGGCATTCCTTTCATTCTGCGCCCCTGCCGTGTGCCCGTACAGCTGTTTACGACCACATGTGGGGTGTTTCTGTAAACAGCGGAATCAGGGTAATAAATATTGAGTTTTGTTTGGCTGTTAGCCCTCAATGTGTTAAAGAAAATTTTTTTCGAAAATGGAAAATCTGCCGAAAATGTGAAATTTAGAAATTTCATCTTTATTTTCCTTTAATTCTTGTGGAACGCCTAAAGGGTTAACAAAGTTTGTAAAATCAGTTTTGAGTAACCTGAGGGGTGTAGTTTCTACAATAGGTCATTTATGGGGGGTTTCCACTATGTAAGCCCCACAAAGTGACTTCAGACCTGAACTGGTCCTTAAAAAGTGGGTTTTGGAAATTTTCTTAAAAATTGTAAGAATTGCTTCTAAACATCTAAGCCTTCTAACGTCCTAAAATAATAAAATGACATTTCAAAAATTATGCCAACATAAAGTAGACATATGGGGAATGTTAAGTAATAAATATTTTATTAGGTATGACTTTCTGTTTTAGAAGCAGAGAAATTGAAATTTGGAAAATTGAGAATTTTTCCAAATTTTTGGTAAATTTGGGATTTTTTCATAAATAAAGGTGAAATATATTGACTCAAATATATGACTATCATGAAGTACAATGTGTCACGAGAAAACAATCTCAGAATAGCATGGATAAGTAAAAGTGTTCCAAAGCTATTACCACATAAAGTGACACGTCAGATTTGTAAATTTTGACCTGGACATTGGGGCATCAATGACCCTTGGTCATGAAAGGGTTAAGGACCAGGCCATTTTTTGCAAATCTGACCAATGTCACTTTATGTGCTGATAACTTTAAAACGCTTCGACTTACCCAGGCCGTTCTGAGATTGTTTTCTCGTCACATATTGTACTTCATGACACTGGTAAAATGGATTAAAAAATATAATCATTTTTTTTTATTTACCAAATTTACCAAAAATTTGGAAAAATTTGCAAATTTCCAAGTTTCAATTTCTCTACTTCTAGAATACATAGTAATACCTACAAAAATAGTTATTACTTTACATTCCCCATATGTCTACTTCATGTTTGAATCATTTTGGGAATTACATTTTATTTTTTGGGGACGTTAGAAGGCTTAGAAGTTTAGAAGCAAATCTTGAAAGGTTTCAGAAATTTTTAAAAACCCACTTTTTAAAAGGACCAGTTCAGGTCTGAAGTCACTTTGTGAGGCCTACATAATAGAAACCACCAAAAAATTACCCCATTCTAGAAGCTACACCCCTCAAGGTATTCAAAACTGATTTTACAGATGTCGTTAACCCTTTAGGTGTTCCACAAGAGTTATTGGCAAATGGAGATTAAATTTTTTTGGGCAAATTTTCCATTTGAATCCATTTTTTCCAGTAACAAAGCAAGGGTTACCAGCCACACAAAACTCAATATTTATTGCCTCGATTCTGTAGTTTGCAGAAACACCCCATATGTGGCCATAAACTACTGTACGGGCACACGGCAGGGCGTAGAGGGAAAGGTGCGCCGTGTGGTTTTTGGAAGGCAGATTTTTCTGGACTGGTTTATTTACACCATGTCCCATTTGAAGCCCCCCTGATGCACACCTAGAGTAGAAACTCCATAAAGGTAAAGCAGCCACGATGCCTAAGGGGACCTGATGGCCAACCTGGACCTGCCAGGATACCGCACGTGCCGGAGTCAGCGCTGACCGCAGCAGTGCAAGGGTTAATGCGCCGGCATCTGTTTTTTCATCTATGCCGGCGCATACAGCAAGGGTCGGGCCATCAGTGACTGTTAGACCCCTGCCGCTGATCGGGCGGGCG
The DNA here is from genome assembly GCF_014858855.1 of Bufo gargarizans. NCBI lineage: Eukaryota > Metazoa > Chordata > Amphibia > Anura > Bufonidae > Bufo > Bufo gargarizans. The sequence continues at coordinate 86,310,907 of NC_058084.1, read as the reverse complement.
CAGCACCTGCTCCCGCCCGATCAGCCCGCTGTACATGTACGGTGCTGGTCCTTAAGTCACGTCCAAACAATTCTGGACTGCCCATTTGATGATGTCATGTGTTTGGAAGCATCTGTTAGGTTTGTTGGCAACATCTGAGTTAATTAGAGAGACACCTGTTGATGTATTTATTTGCACACCTGAAACACACTGCTTCTTTGTGTAGCATCATGGGAAAGTCTAAAGAAATCAGTCAAGATATCAGGAAGACAATTGTGGACTTGCACATGTCTGGCTCAACCTTAGGTGCACTTTCATACAGTCCTGATCAAAAGTTTAAGACCACTTGAAAAATGGCAAAAAAATCCTATTTAGCATGGCTGGATCCTAACAAGGTTCCAAGTAGAGCTTCAACAGGCAACAAGAAGAAATGAGAGCTGAGACAGAACATTTTTTGAGCATTCAATTTAATGAAAACAACGAATATACTGAAACAGGCTGTTTTTCAGCTGATCAAAAGTTTAGGACCACACCTCCAAAAAAAAACTAAACCCCCCCAAAACAGAAATCCAACTTCCAAACATGAACTCAGTAATGAGTAGCTCCGCCGTTATTGTTTATCACTTCCAAAATTCGTTTCAGCATGCTTGATGCAAGCGTTTTCATGAGGTGAGTGGGAACATTTCTCCAAGTGGTGAAGATGGCCGCACGAAGGCCATCTACTGTCTGGAACTGTTGTCCATTTTTGTAAACGGCCGCTGGCTATGTCCAGATGTTGCAGAGAGCATTCCTCATGACTGAGGGCCCTCGTCTGTGTGGTAACGACACAACAGGACAACGCTACAGTACACAATGCCCGCAGGACAAGGGACTTCTTCCAGGAGAATAACATCACTCTTTTGGCCCATCCTGCGTGTTCCCCTGATCTAAATACAATTGAGAACCTTTGGGGATGGATGGCAAGGGAAGTTTACAAAAATGGACAACAGTTCCAGACAGTAGATGGCCTTCGTGTGGCCGTCTTCGCCACTTGGAGAAATGTTCCCACTCACCTCATAGAAACACTTGCATCAAGCATGTCGAAAAGAATTTTTGAAGTTATAAACAATAACGGCGGAGCTACTCATTACTGGGTTCATGTTTGGAAGTTGGATTTCTGTTTTTGGGGGGGGGGGGGGGGGGGGGGCGGGGTTAATTAGTCCTAAACTTTTGATCAGCTGAAAAACAGCCCGTTTCAGTTTATTCGTTGTTTTCATTAAATTGAATGCTCCAAAAATGTTTTGTCTCACTCCCATTTCTTCTTGTTGCATGTTGAAGCTCTACTTGGAACCTTGTTAGGATCCAGCCATGCTAAATATGATTTTTTTGCCAATTTTTAAGTGGTCTTAAACATTTGATCAGGACTGTACCTGAAGGTGCCTCGTTCATCTGTACAAACAATTATACTCAAGTACAAACAAGATGGGAATGTCCAGCCATCATACTGCTCAGGAAGGAGACGGGTTCTGTGTCCCAGAGATGAACGTGCTGGTCCGACATGTGCATATCAACCCAAGAACAAAAGCAAAAGACCTTGTGAAGATGATGGCGGAAGCTGGTAAGATTGTGTCAATATCCACAGTGAAACGAGTGCTATATCAACATGGGCTGAAAGGCCACTGGGCCAGGAAGAAGCCATTACTCCAAAAGAAACATAAAAAAGCTAGATTAATGTTTGCAAATGCACAGAGGAACAAAGACCTACATTTTTGTAGACATGTCCTGTGGTCTGACTAAACTAAAATTGAACTTTTTGGCCATAATGACTATCTTTACATTTGGAGGAAAAAGGGAGAAGCTTGGAAGCCTAAGAACACCATCCCAACTGTGAAACACGGGGGTGGCAGCATCATGTTGTGGGGATGTTTTTCTGTAGGAGGGACTGGTGCACTTCACAAAATAGATGGTGTCATGAGGAAAGAAGATTATGTGGAAATACTGAAGCAACATCTCAAGACATCAGACAGGAAGTTAAAGGAAACCTGTCACCTAAAGAACTCCTCCCAAACCACCAGCATTTCCTTAAAGTAACCGACAGTATGCTTTTAAAGATCCTTTTCTTCCTCCGGCCAGATGTACCGAAATCTTGAAAAACGAACTTTATTCCCCTGCACGCGCTATGTAACAGCCGAGTTTGAAATCAAGGGCGCAGCAGCCTCCTCGTTTCACGTCAGGATAACCACGCCCCCTTTCCCTGCCCCTTCGGTTTTGATTGACTGCAGATAGTTTTCGGCTGTTCAGCAAAGCCGGCCGAAGTCTCTCACATGAGCCCCGACGTCAATATTTACGTGCCTGCGCATTGCTGTATACTGCTGTTAGGTAGTTTTCAGAGGCTCAATTCGCAGGCTCCCGGGTGCGAGTGCGCGTCAGACGTTCACGTGCGTGGCTGTCAATCAGAGAAGGGGCTGGGAAAGGGGGCGTGGTTATCCTGACTTACAGCGAGGAGGCCGCTGCCCCCTTGACTTCAAACTCTGCTGTTACATAGTGCGTGCAGGGGAATAAAGTTCGTTTTTCAAGATTTTGGTGCATCTGGCCGGAGGAAGAAAAGGATCTTTAGGAACATACTGCTGGCTACTTTAAGGTAATGCTGGTGGTTTGGGAGGCGTTTTTTAGGTGACAGGTTCCCTTTAAAGCTTGGGCGGAAATGGGTCTTCTAAATGGACAATGACCCGAAGCATACTGCCAAACTGGTTACAAAGTGGCTTAAACAAAGTCAATGTTTTGGAGTGGCCATCACAAGGCCCTGATCTCAATCCTATTGAAAGTTTATGGGCAAAGCTGAAAAGGCAGGTGCGAGCAAGGAGACCAACAAACATGGCTCAGTTACACCAGTTTTGTCAGGAGGAATGGGCCCAAATTCCGACCAACTATTGGGAGGAAGCTTGTGGAAGAATATCCAAAACATTTGACCCAAGTCAAACAGTTTAACCCCTTCTACACCAGGCCAGTTTTCACCTTCCTGCCCAGGCCATTTTTCGCATATCTCAAGTGTCACTTTATGTGGTAATAACTTTGGAACGCTTTTCTTTATCCAAGTCATTCGGAGATTGTTTAAGGCTTAGAATTTTAGAAGCAATTCTTAAAATTTTTAAGAAAATTGCCAAAACCCACTTTTTAAAAGGACCAGTTCAGGTCTGAAGTCACTTTGTGGGGCTTACATAATAGAAACCCCCCACAAATGACCCCATTGTAGAAACTACACCCCTCAAGTTACTCAAAACTGATTTTACAAACTTTGTTAACCCTTTAGGTGTTCCACAAGAATTAAAAGGAAAATGGAGATTACATTTCTAAATTTCACTTTTTTGGCAGATTTTCCATTTTAATAAAAAAAAAAAAAAATCTTTAACACGTCGAGGGTTAACAGCCAAACAAAACTGTAATTTATTACCCCGATTCTGAGGTTTACATACACACCCCACATGTGGTCGTGAACTGATGTAAGGGTACACGGCAGGGAGTAGAAGGAAAGGAGCGCCGTATGGGTTTTGGAAGGCAGATTTTGCTGGACTGTTTTTTAGAAGTTACCCCATTTTAGAAACTAGGGAATAAGGTGACAGTTTTATTGGTACTATTTTGGGGTACATATGATTTTTAATTTCTCTATATTACATTTTTTTGTGAGGCAAGGTAACCAAAGAAATTGCTGTTTTGGCACTGTTTTTATTTTTTACAATGTTCATCTGACAGGTTAGCTCATGCTCTATTTTTATAGAGCAGGTTGTTACGGACGTGGTGATATCAAATATATCTACTTTCTTTGTTTGTTTCAGTTTTACATAAAGCATTTTTAAGTCTCCATTTTCTGAACGCCATTTTTTTTTCTTCTGCCAATCGTCTAGTGCAGGGCACATTTATTGCAGGAAGTTGTCGTTTTTATTGGTCCCATTTGCGGCATTACACTTTCTGAGGCAAGGTGACCCAAAAAATGTGTTGTTTTGGCAGTTTTTATTTATTTTTACAGTGTTCACCTGAGGGGTTAGGTCACGTGATATTTTTATAGAGCAGGATGTTACAGACGTGGCAATACCCAATATGTATACTTTTTCTTATTTAAGTTTTACACAATAATAGCATTTTTTAAAACAAAAAAATATATATATGTATGTTTTAGTGTCTTCGAGAGACAGTCAAAAAAAATATAAATGATTGTCTTAGGAAGGGGCTCTTTAATTGCAGGATGGGGTGATGGTTTGATTGGTATTATTTTGGGGGGGCATACGCCTTTTTGATCGCTTGGTGTTGCAATTTTTTGGGCACTTTTTTTTTTTGACTGTTCACCTGAGGGGTTAAGTCATATGATATTTTTATAGAGCTGATTGTTACGGACGCGGCGATAACCAATATGTATACTTTTTATTTATTTCACTTTAACACAGTAATTGAATTTTTTAAACAAAAAAAATTATGTTTTAGTGTTTCCATGTTGTGAGCTATAGTTATTTTTTTTAGGCGATTATCTTATATAGGGGCTTTTTTTTGCGGGATGAGGTGACTGTTTTATTGGTACCATTTTGGGGGGCATATGCCTTTTTGATCGCTTGGTGTTGCACTTTTTGTGATGTAAGGTGACAAAAAATGGCTTTTTTTTTTTAAACCAGTTTTTATTTTATTTCTTTTACGGTGTTTTACAGACAGGGTGGATCATGTGATATATTTATAGAGCCGGTCATTAAGGATAAGGCGATGCCTAATACGTTTTTTTTTAAAATATAAAATCAGTGGAAAGGGGCGTTTTCTTCTTTTTTTACTTGAAAAGTTATTTTTTTTTTTTATAAAAACTATTTTTTGGACTTTTTTTTTTAAACTTTATTTCTGTCCCACTCTGGGACTTTACTTTTGGGGGTCTGATCCCCTCCGCAATGCATTACAATACATCTGTATTGTAATGCATTGCCTGTTCCTGTATTACACTGAGTCATACACTAACAGGTTGCCTAGGAGACGAGCCTGAGGCTGGATCTCCTCGGCTCCCGTTGAAGGCAGGTCCAGATGCTGTACAAGGCATTGAGCAGCCTCTGCACTGCATCGAGCTGCCGTCGGGTCCCCACCACAGCAGCGCGGGGACTCAATGGGCTCCCTCACCCACCGCGGTCAGCGCTGATCGTGGCATAGAAGGGGTTAATCCGCCGGCATCGGCTTGTACAGCGATGACGGCGCATACAGCAGGGGCCCAGCTACCAGGGACTGCTGGGCCCCTGCAGTGATCAGCGCGCATCGCTGCGGTACCCGCCCACCATGACGTAGTAGTACGTCAAAATGCGGGAACGCACCTGCAGAGATGACGTACTATTACGTCATATGTCGGGAAGAGTTAGGGCAATGGTACCAAATCTTAATGAAATGTATGTAAATTTTTGACATTGCAGAAAGTAATAAAAATGCCTTAAAACATTCTCTCTCTCTCATCATTCTGACATTTGGCAAATAATAATAATAGTAATGCTAATTGGTTTATTCTGATTTCATGTCGGATATTGAGAAAAACATGCAGATGTGTCTTTTTCTATAGTTTATGTAAACTTCTGGTTTCAACTGTATATCCTTCAACTGCCTCCTGAGCTGTGACAGGAAGAGACATGCAGCATAAAGGACACCCCCGGAGCTTCAGCAGGAAGGGCACTCCCCTTGAGCTGCCAGCTTGATATAAATCTAGCAGAGCAATGAATGTGGAGATCTCTGGACCCATGTGAGGAACAGGGCTGGTTCTAGTTTTGTTAGAAAGAGATTGTCATAGACTATATGATGTCTGATTTCCATTTTTACTTTAATAATGGGATAACCCCTTTAACACCCTATAAAACTCAGGCCGTGCAGAGCCCCTCGCAAACATAATTACTCACATGGTTGAGGTTAGACGAGTGGCCACCAAGGAACCACAGGGCCGGAGACCAATAATATCATGGCAGGCCCCAAAAAGTGAGTTCCTAACCCAGGAGATGTCAGGATCTATCTAGGACAGCTGGCTGAAATATTCATGGAAAGTCATGGACTGCGAGGTCATTTCAGGACATTGACAGGGAATATAAAATATGGCAAATTATAATTCGAAAAGGGCTTTTTATGGGTCTGATAATATCAGATATTCCAGTCTTTGGGCTTCATCAAGACAAAATGTGCTCAGGGGTAGACAGACCTGAAAAGTGTTACTTACCGAACACCATCCTCCATATTGCAGGGTGCGGCCTCGTGAAGGGTCCTGCAAAAACAAAAAGACTCATGAGAAGACGCATCCTGGACAGCTCTGCAGGCGGATTCAAAGGGGGTTTACCATCTCAGACAATGGGGGCATAGCGCTAGGATATGCTGCCATTGTCCGATAGGTGCGGGTCCCAGCACCTACAATGAGAACGGAGCGAAGAAATGAACGGGGGACGCACTGTGCATGTATAGCCGCCCTCCATTTATTTCTAGAAATGAATGCCCCAGAATGGGAACAGGGGCCTCGCATGCGCAGTGCGCTCCCATTCACCTCTACGGGAGCAGCGCTTAGTGGTGGACGGGGTCTTCCAGCTCCGCTCTCGTTGTAGGTGCGGGTCCCAGTGGTGGGACCCGCACCTATCAGACAATGGGGACATATCCTAGCAATATGCCCCCATTGTCTGAGATGGGAATACCCCTTTAACCTCTACCTGCCCTATGGCGAACCCTTAAAGGTGGTAGCGATGACATGGTGCGATAGTACATGACAGTGACTGCTCAGGCATGGGAGCGCTGCTCACCCCAGCCGTGTAAAGGGAAACTTCACCGATCAACCAGGCACACTGGGGCAGATTTACTAATAGTGTTGTAGTTTACAATCTCTAAGAATACAAATTATTCTTAAAAGAGTTTTCCTAGAAATTTTTACTGATGACCTATCCTCAGGATAGTAACAAAAAATAATAGTAGTGGAATCGCACTCCCCAGATCTTGAGGTCATCCGGTATGCAACAGCCTACCTGGAGTCCAAGATTCATCAGGGCTCCTACATGATAAGTCCAAGAAAAGAAAATGGAGGCAGCATGTCCGGTATAAAAAAAATCCCTTTAATGGGAACCGCCAAGTGAACAGACGTGCAACAGGTTGTGACGTTTCGGCTGATCCACAGCCTTTATCAAACACTCCTCAGGAAAGGTCACAGTATCTGGTTGGCGAAGGTCCAACACCCAGGACCCCCTCCGATTAGCAGTTTGAGTAGGCTCTTGCAGCAGCACTGCAGCCTTCTTTCAGCTTTGCCTGGGCCATGTGATGTCACGTTTATCAGGCACATGACCTAGGCGCATCTCCGTCCCTCAGAAGTGAATGGGGCTGAGCTGCAATACCAAGCTCTGCCACTATACAATGTACAGCGCTGCGCTTGGTGAGAGGGGAGAAGGCCGAGCCCCGATGCATTCTCACTAATCAGATACTGATGACCTATGCAGTGTATAGGTCATGAGTAAAAATTTCTGGGCTCATGCACATGACCGTAGCAGTTTTTTGTGATCCGCAAAACACAGATACCGCCCGTTTGCGTTCCGCATTTTGCGGAACGGAACATCCAAGCAATCGTAGGACAATCCTTTCCTTGTCCGTAATGCAGACATGTTCTATTTTTTGTGGGTGCCATGGAACGGACACATGGAATTAAAGTGGATGTGTCCGCATACGATCCGCAAAAAATGCGGATGGGATGCAAACAAAAACTCTTAGACAGTACAAAGCATGACACTACTGGTAAATCTGCCTCAATGTGCCTGGGTTATCAGTGAATTTTCCTGGTGACAGGGGGTAGCGCTCCTGTGCCTGAGCAGTCACTGTCATGTACTATCACACCTGTCACTGCAATGACCCCCACTGATCAGATACTCATGATCTATCCAGAGGTAGGTCATCAGTAAAAATATCTCAGAAAACCTCTTCAATGTTAGACAAACTTACTATTCTGTAGCATGGACCCTTGTAGTATCGTAAATCCGGAGCCAGATTTACTCTAGAATTCTGTTCGTACGCCCAAAATTCTGTCCATGCATCAAAATTTTGTCCTTGTGCCCCAAAAAAAACTTGTCTAGTCTTAGTTTACACTGCCTATAAGTTGCTGCGGTTTCACGCAAAAAAAAAAATGCACCAAATTTTTCGCCACACAGAGGTGCATTTAGGCCACGCCCGCTTGCCAGGCAAGTCGTAAAATGCTTAGACAAGAGTGTAAAACAGTTAGTAAACGTGATGCAAAGCCAGTTTTTGGCCACAAAACGAGAACAGCGCATTTTCTATAGTAAATTTGCTCGTGCACACGACTGTCCGTTTTGTGGTCCACAAAGTATGGACGAGGACCGTGTGTTGCCTGCAATTTTTTTGCAGACCCATTGACGTGAATGAGTCTGTGGTCCACAATTAGCAGACATTATCTTTTTGCGGAACAGACATAGAAATGGATGCAGAAAGCACACGGATGATCCGTGGACTGCAAAATACATACGGTCGTGTGCACGAGGCTTAAAGAGGACCTTTCACAGGTCCTGACATTACAATATAAGTATCTGGCACCGTTCTGGTTTTGCGCCCTGTATGCTTCGGTACAGGAAGGAGGAGATGCTAGCTTTTCTCAGGGGGCGCTTCCTCCTCCCTGCACCGATGCTATATATCTTATCATGCAGGGCACAAAACCAGAACAGGGGGCACGGCACCCCAACAGAGTAGCCATGACATCTACTGCCCTACAGTCAGTGGTGTATCTTGGTTTTGTGCTGCCCTAGGAGAGACTAAACTTGGGCACCCCACTAATATAAATTTGGCCCACCCCTTCCTGTCAAGACCAAACCCCTTCCGCTGTAAACCCCACCTCTTCCTCTTTAGGCTCCACATCTTCCTTTCTGTATTTAAAAGTGAATAACGATCAGTGCATTGTTGGTGGGGGCCTGGCCTCAGTTTTCAAGGTGCAGGATCCGTTCTGCACTTGGAGGAGATAAGGCTTACCCTAGCGTTGCCAGCCCGTGACTCCACCTCCGTGTGATGTCACAACGGCAACGTGCGGACGCAAAAGGCAGGGGAGGTCGGGAGGAAGTCAGGAGGAGGAGGAAGTAAGTCTTTCAACTCCTTCACTATGCGGCGCCAACGATGCCGCTCGCATAGTGAAGGATCGGATCGGACAAGGGGCAAAAAAATATATTTAGCATATTGTGTAACTATCACTAAGCAAACAAGGCATTTTGCCGCCCCATTGGCAAGTGCCGCCCTAGGCAAATGCCTTGTTTGCCTCTTGATAGATACACCCCTGCCTACAGTGCCAGGTACTTCTATTGCAATGTCAGAACCGGTGACATGTCCTCTTTAACTGCAGCATCTAGGCGGGGTCTTATATTACCCCATCGCCTGCCGCGCAACAAGATGCCATAGGTTTGCTATGGTAGCTCGTGGATTATCAATGGACCCCATGTGTGCCATCTTACTGGACCTACCGGAAAACCGCTTTAAAAGGGGTTTTCTCATCTCAGAAAAATCGGGGCATATCAATAGGATATATGCCCCAATTGTCTCATAGGTGCAGGTACCACACCTATATCGAGAACGGAGCCCCGCAAAGTGGTGGCTGGAAGACTTCGGTACGGCCACCACCAAGCTCTCTCCCCTCATAAGTGAATGGGAGTGCACTGCACATGACCGGCCACCGCTTCCATTCACTTCTACGGGCGGGACGAAAATAGCCGAGTCAGCGGTTGGCAATTTTCGGCTGCCCCATAGAAAATGAATGGAGGGCGGCTGCGCATGTCAGATGTGCCCTCCACCACTTTCGGGGCTCTGTTCTCGATATAGGTGCAGGTCCTAGTGATATGCCCCCATTGTCTAAGAGGAGACAAACCCTTTAATGTTTATTTTGCCATCACGTAGTCAAATAACGGCCACACGCAGCGTGTAAGCTGAGGTTTTTCCACAGCAGCAAAATCTGCATCAAATGGAGCAGATTTTGTTGTGGAATTTAACGTGAGGGTTTGGCACAGATTTCAATCTCTTCAGTGCAAAAAGTGAAATCCGTGGCAGAAATCAGCACTTTGCAGCTACTATAAAGACTGCAGATATTTCTGAATGCAATGCCAGTGCAGAAAGCCGGCAGCAGTTTCGCCAGGTTTGGCCACAGCCTAAGGCCCCTTGCAAGTGAGCGTGTCCGGATTAGGTCTGGATGCGTTGCGAATGCGTTCAGTATAAAATGCACAATTTCGCAAAGTCATTCAGGTTTTGTCTGCAGGTGCAATAGGATTTAATAAAAAACGGAATGTATACAAACATCTCTTAGCAACCATCCATGAAAAATGCATCGCATCCGCACTTCCTTGCAGATGCGATTTCCACGCAGCTCTATTCACTTCGAAGGGGCCAGCGTTGCGTGAAAAATGGCAGAATATAGAGCTTGCTGCGATTTTCACGCAACGCACAAGTGATGCTTGAAAACCAACGCTCATGTACACAGCCCCATTGAAATGAATAGGTCCGGATTCCGTGTGGGCGCAATGCGTTCACATCACGCATTGCACCTGCGTGGAATACTCGCCCGTGTGAAAGGGGCCTAGGCCTGTCATCTGGCTATTACCTGTGTTGAGGGCTCGGTCCATCGTTTGAGCAGTGTATGTTCTTAGTGAGGAGGTATCTGAGTAAAGCTTATGGGGTGTCAGATGAGAAGATTAATGGTATTTATTTTCCTAGGTGTTATACAGAGGACTTACCTTCCCTCCCTGTCATTTTGACCTTGTACTTGAGCTTACAGTTTCTAGGGTCCTACTGGGTATCAAAGTCTCCATACTTTTTCAGTACTTTCCATACTAAGCTGTGGTATTGCGAAGTGCAGCGGCCGCACAGTGGACAAGGAAGGAGGACGTCGCTCCCTTCCCACTGGGACAGGGGGGCCCACCGCCACCAATGGAAAAACTGAGAGGGAGTCAGAACCACAGAAGGAACCAGCAGAGCCCGGGTGACCCTGTACGTCCCCAGTCCCTGCAGCAGACCCCCGAAATTTGTCCCGCCTCGTTTGCTCTGCTCCCCCTGAAGCCCCCGCAGCCCTAGTCAGCGGGAGAATAGAAGGAAAGTGGGTCCGGCCTAACGTGGACAGCAAGCAGACCCTCTGCTGGGAGACCAAGACCTTCCTGTACTGCCCTGCAGTGTGACTCATTAACCTCAATGCTACCATTATGTGAGAAATGATGGGGGTCACTTACTATTAAAGAAAAACTCCCGCAAAAAATGTTATTCTCTGACCTGCTAAAAATGTACATGATGTAATTTTCTTACCAGTGACTGTATTCGTTATCCCCTCCCTTCTGATCCTCAGCTGTATCATGTGACCAACACTCTGACTCTCCAAATAACACAGCATCTTACAGTGGTATGTGTGGACAGGAAGACAGTTTCTCTATGTATTCCTATGGGAGCCTCAATGTCCATTTCATAGGAATGAATAGAGAAGTAACTGACTTTCCGTCCTGTGTCAGTTGGAGATCAGAGTGTTGGTCACATGACACAGCTGAGGATTAGAAGGGAGGTGATACCTCACAAACACAGTCACTGATGAGAAGATTACATTCACTACAGATTACATAATGCACCTTTCTAGCAGGTCAGAGAATACACATTTTTGTGGGTTACTTTCACACATTAATAGTAAGATGGGCAACATGAGGTTAATATAAGGTACTTGATTTTTTTATTTTTTTTTACTATTAATATGAAGCACATGGAAGTCCAATAGGTAAAACCTATTGCCTCACATTAAGACCTCATGCATAAGACCATATTTTGCATCCATGTCCGATTAAAATTCTCTTTTTTGCAGGGCCTGTTCATTTCTACCGGTCCTCAAAAAAAAAAAAAAAAATGCATCTGTGTGTCTGTTCAAGAGACAAGAATAGTAATTTCTAGTAATGGGAGTGAGAAAAAAAAAACCACTAGATTTTTGCAACCCCTGAGATGGTCGGCCCAATGCCGCAGAGAGCTGAATCACCCTCAACTCCAGAACATTGATTGGAAGGGAGCGCTCCTTGCGTGACCATACCCCTTGAACAGAGATTTTCCAACACTCCCCCCAACCCTTGAGGCTTGCGTCCGTTGTTAACATCTTTCAACAGAGAGGGAGGAACGAGCGCCCAGACGTCAACATCAAAAGAGACCATGCACCATCTGAGGGCCCGGCGCACTGGGGCAAGAAGACGCATTGGCCGATCCAAGAAGGCTGGGGAGCGATCCCAGCTGGACAGAATGGCTCGCTGAAGCGTTCTGATATGGAATGGAGCATAGGGAACTGCTTTGAAGGCAGAGACCATGTGCCCCAGAGCCCGCATGCAGTGACGAATGGGAACCGGAGCTGGCCGCAACAAGGGGAGAATCTGAAGACAGAGAGCGAATAGTTGGCCTGACAAGTGTCCAGTACCATACCCAGATAAGTCAACCGCTGCGATGGATAAAGACAAGACTTAAGCCTGTTCAGGATCCATCCGAAGCGCTCCAGGGTGTCTAGAACAATGTTCAAGCTGTCTGCCGTTCCCTGGAACAACAGACCCTTCACCAGGATGTCGTCTAAGTAATAGATCGCCACAATCCCCCTGGCATGGAGCAGGGCCATGACTGCCGCCAGAACCTTCGTAAAGACCCTAAGAGCCGTGGCCAGGCCGAACGGAAGGGATACAAACTTGTAGTGAAATAGACCAACTGCGAACCGGAGAAACCTCTGATGGACGCATATGGGCACGTGAAGATAAGCGTCCTTGATGTCTATCGAGGACAGGTACTGCCCCAGTTCCATGGATGCAATGACCGACCTCAGTGACTTTATCGGAATCTGTGGACGCGAAGGAAACACATGAAGCCAGTCGCCCACCAGAACGGAGAGCGCCGGGAGCCGTCCGTCATGCAGCGGAGTTCTTAGGGTTAAAGGACTTGGAGCCCTGTTGACGGGAATGCCAGGAAGGCTGAGGCTTGAAGTAAGGTTTGTGCTTCTGATCCGTGGCCAACTTGTCGGAGGCCCTCTTGGGGCTGGAGAAACTCTGAAAGCGGCAAAAAAAAGGCTTCCGCTTTGTTTACCTATTAGACCGCCCCCTGTTCTGTGGTAAATAGGTGCACTTACAACCTGCAGCGTCCGAAATTATTTCATCCAGGCGCTTACCAAAAAGTCTGCTGCTGGTAAAGGGGAGGGCCGTCAGGGTCCGCTTTGAAGCATTATCTGCCGCCCAGCAGGAGAGTCATAGGGTACGGCGAATAGCCACCAACAGAGCTGACGAGCGAGCCATAAACCTGGCCGCGTCCAAAGATGCTTCACAAATATATGCACTGGCATGCAAGAGCTGCAGGGCCACATCTGCAAGTTCTCCGAGGGGACTCCTGAGTCGAGACCCTGACGTAAATTACTTACCCGCTCTCCCATAGCCTTGCTCACCCATGTAGAGGCAAACACCGGCTGCAGCGCTGTGCCCACTGCTTCAAAGGCAGAATTTGCAAACGCTTCCACCTTCTTATCTTTGATATCAGAAAAAGAAGCCCCATCTGCCATTGGCAAGGTAGTATGTTTAGCCAAGCGGGAAACTGGCGGGTTCACTATAGGTGGAGTCGACCATTTCTTAGTCAAATCCTCCAGAAAAGGATAAAAGGACGTTCAAGCGTTTTGGCAATATGAAATGTCTACCAGGGAAATTCCACTCCTTAGAGAGAGAGAGGAATCAAACTCTTGGTGGTTGGGGAAACATTTGTGCGAGCGACAGGACCTTCTAAAAGGTAAAACTCGAGCTGGCAGACGACGGTGCAGGCTCCTAAACCTGCAACGTCTCAATAACTGCCGTAATTAGATTGTCCACCATGGAGGACAGTTTGGACGAAACAACATACTCTCTCTTCAGAACATGCCTCTTCAACTGAGGACACGTCTGAGTGAGACTCTCTAGAAGGAGGAGGAGAGGCCGAGGAAATGGAAGACACAGACACCCTTTTGGGGGAGGATGTTCTGACCCGTTTTGTGGGACGGCCGCGATGGGCATGGGCCCCATGATCCCGAGTCGGACCAGTCAGAGGACTTCCTTGCCGACAAACGCCCCAATATATCCACAATAGCTTTGTTGGTATTGGAGACATCCTGTACCACCGTAGACAAGGAATGCGCACATTCCGGATCTTCCGTAGGTTGGGCAGCAGGAAGCAACGGGTCCGGGGCTGAGCCACTTGATGGAGGCGCAGCACACGCAAAGCAGAGGGAGTCTGACTGAGGGGATGGAAATTTTGTGCGACACGACGCACAAGCAAAATGACGCCCCAAAGGGACCGCCTGCTTCGGGACCTGGGGTCTGGGCTCAGACATTGTGACAATCCTGACGCCGAGGAAGAGGGGAAGGTTAGGCCCTGTAATAAAGGGTCAAACAGCACTTACCCAGTCTGTGTCCCTCCAAGCAGCAAGCCAGTCCATCAGCATCCCGCCAGGTGCTTTTAATCCAAAAGTGGGCTGAGCCCACTCTCCCTCTGCTCTGCTGCTGGTGTGGGGGACAGGGCGAACACAAGCCCCGTCCCAAAATAACTCCGCCCCCTCCAGTAGTAGGCCCCAAATTAAGCGGCAATGTCCTCAACACAGAGGAGGGTAACTCCACCCCCTCCTCTCCCCAGCGTCCCTGAGCTCTGCAAGACGGACGCCCCAGGTGCCATTTAACATTTAAAGGGCTCTCATTACTGCCCATAGTACACGGCGACCACCACACACGAGGAGGAGAGGCACTATGGGCAATCTCCAAACTTTATACTCACTTGTCCGGCGTCTTCTGCCCCCCTGGCTCTAGCCAGATCACCACCTTTGGTGTGCGGCCTCTTGGTGAGGGACTCTACACCGGAAACAGAGGGGACTTGCGGTCGGAGGCCGTGGTGATGTGAATGCTGGCGGGAGACAGTTTTTACAGGAACCTCTGGTCCTGCTTTTCTTCCGGAGCACGGGAAGGAGCAGGGGGTTTGGGTGACCCCCTGGTCTCCCGTCTCCTGGATGGGAGTGCAGGCAGTTTTACGGACTGCCTGAAGATTCCCGCTAAAGAAGGAAAGAAGAAAATAAATAAATAAATAAATAATAATAATCAGCAGACCTGCAACGCAGGGAGATCTGCCTCCTACAGACACTAAGCTAAAACGGATTTAGCTTGGTCCATGTAGGAAGGGTATATAGCTGAAGAGGGAGGAGCTTACACTTTGTGCTTAGTGTCCTAGCGGCAACAGCTATACCCATGGTCAAGCCTGTGTCCCCCAATGATACGGATGAGAAATGCGGATTGCACATGGAAGGTGTCTGAATTTTGCGGATCACACTACAGCCACACATGGAGTGCCCAGCCTCTTCAAACAGCAGATCGGGGACCCAGGTGTCGGATCCCGGCCGATCTGATATAGATGACCTATCCTCAGGATAGATCATCAATATTAATTCCGGGATAACCTCTTTAATGTAAAACTTCCGTTTTTAAATCAATGCATGTGCCGCACAGTAATAGTAAGTGACCCCATCAAGTACCTCCTCACATAAATGGGCAATCCCTACTTTGCAAAAAATTAAAATAAAAACACACCATAAGGCCGAATGCACACGGCCGTGTTCCGCGGCCGAGAGCGGTCCGTGGTATCCCGGCCTGGCATCCTGTTGAGAGCAGGAGCGCACGGCGTCATTGGTTGCTATGACGCCGTGCGCTTCATGCCGCCGCTGGACTACAGTAATACACTATACGAGTGTATTACTGTAGTCCAGCGGCGGCATGAAGTGCACGGCGTCATAGCAACCAATGACGCCGTGCGCTCCTGCTCTCAACAGGATGCCAGGCCGTGTTACCACGGACCGCTCTCGGCCGCGGAACACGGCCGTGTGCATTCAGCCTAAGGTTAATGTTCGGGTATTTTTTTTTGCTTGCATCTAGGATTGCAATACTTTTTCTGGTATTGAAATCAAACTCAAAATTCTGGTATTGCCACAACTGCAATTGTTTTGTGTTATGTACCGCATACTCCTTTCGTATGTACAGCGCCATGGAAGGAAAGGTGCTTTCATAATAAATACTACAGTACACATGGCTATATACAAGTGGTTTTCAAATAAATTATGACACGTGAATAAGTTATTTTTTCCCCAATCGCGCTCCCTTGCAGGTGAAGAAGTGGCAGAGATAAACATAAGAAGGATACGTTACCATTGGGGAAGGCTAAGACACTGATAATCAGGAAGAAGAAGATGACGGACAGGATTCCTCTCCATATATTGTCTTCTGGGCTCGTGTCTTCCCTAGAACGCAAAAGGTTAGAGAAACGTGAAACGCAATTTTTGTGCTGAACCCCCAGGAACATCCGCAGTGTGAACGCTGTGGATGTTTCACTGGTGTCGCAGTTACAACAGTAGCAAAGTCGACGAGATTGTCCGCACATAACTTGAGGTGCAGATATGAAATCCACGGCTTATCAATTTATGCTGCGGATTTCTGCCGCACATTTCATTGCAACGCAGAGGGTTAAATCCGCTATGCACTATTTCAGCCAGATAACACTGCAGAACACCAGCTACACATGGCTGTACCCCAAGGGCCCGTTCACACAGAGGAATTGTGGCACGGACGGTGGCCGTATGGTGTCTGCCTCTCATCATTTTCAGTGCTGCAGTTTCGCGGGCCGGCGGTTTCAATCCGTGACCGCACCAAGAAGAGACAAGTCCCTTTTTGGCGCAGTGTTCGGATGTAGGTGGTTTAGCTCTGAACATGGGGACTTCACCGCGACCAGGTGAAGTGAGTCGCGATGATGTCATTCTACTGCCTCACAGGATTCAGGCCTAGTAGCCTGTGGCCCATGTTCTGGACAGTGGGGACCGGAGCCATAGCCTAGCCATAAATTGGCACCATCCCTCCCAAAGGCAGATTGGCCTCTGCCTGAGGCAAGATGCTCATGTCGCCTCATGGCAGATGCGGCCCTGGGCAGAGGAGGTCCAGGCCTTACTACCCGGGCCTCCTTGACAGTGCCGTCTCCGTAGCAGGTGCCATGGCAGTAAGTCAGCAGCTGTACTGCAGGAGGCTGGCAAACCGCGAATAGTACGTAGCCGTAAATGTGATTTCAGTGAAAGTATCAATCCCCCCCCCCCCCCCTGCAAAATCAGCTTATCGCTTCGTCACATAGCTGCAAAGATTACTGCGATCCTGCTCAGTGATGAGACACAGCGGAACAGCGTAATCCTGTTACGTAATTGGGAAAAATCATCCTGGGCCTGGGGCCCCAGAACAGCTGGCCGTAGAAATGAACGGGTGCTCTCAGCACATTCAGGGGGTACCAGGTTCTAGAGGAGGGATTTATCATCTCCTTTTCATCTGAAAAGTGGCAAACTATGTGTCGCACCTCTGGTTTTTAGGCCGCCCTCGCCACTTTTCCTAAAGGGGGCATGGCAAGGGCAGCAGGGGGCGCGACGAGCAGCCATGACAAATTTATCTTCATTTACGGCAGTTTTCTGATGCAGATGAAGCTAGAAATGTACTGCAGCGCCGATGTAGATTTCCGTTTAAGCGCACGGACTGCCGCAGGAGGTGCTTAATGTATGATGAGGCCTCCGGCAGCGCAGGCGTATCAAGACCGGCGCAGAAAGCAGCGATCTTGATAAATCTCCCCCTAGGGCAGGGGTCAGCAACCTCTGGCACTCCAGCCGTTACAAAACTACAGTCTCCAGCATGCTCCCTGCCCTTCCATGGGAGAACAGTTGAGCAGGTGCGCATGCTAGGAGTTGTAGTCGGAGGTTTCTGATCCCTGTTCTAGCCTCTACTGATGACGCATTAGTGGGTGCAGATAGCGGTCCGAGCCCCCCGACAGTTCTCACTGGTGTCACTGGGATATTTAGCGTCATAACCTCATTGTTCTGCACGGGGATGGAAAAAAATGGTGAAAGGCAGGCAAGAACTGTTCTGCTGTCAGTGAGTAGTAGTACATCACTGAGAGTAGTAGTACATCACTGAGAGTAGTAGTACATCACTGAGAGTAGTAGTACATCACTGAGAGTAGTAGTACATCACTGAGAGTAGTAGTCCTTGCGATGCCGCTTCCCCACATGCAGAATACATGGATAAGCACAGAGCAGACGAGATGTGTCACTGCAGGACTAGATGGCACTGCTGGGAGTTGTAGTGCGCTTACCTGGTGAAGGCGAAGTACATAAGACTGATGATGGTGAAGGTGAGCAGGGTGATGGTGTGCGGCCTGTAGAAGAAGTCTATGGTGATGTCCTCCACTTGCTGTTCGTTGACCATCCTGAAATGAAGTTTATAGTTGACATCGTCTTTGCTCAGGGTCCTGGAGCGCAGACAAGACGCCATGTCCCCTCTGCGCACAGGAAGTCAGCGGCCACACTCACAGCCCGGAGCGTACCAAGCAGAAGCGTGCGGGAGGGGGGTGGCGCTCTAAGCACGCAGCATGCCCGCCTGCTCCTGACTGTGCGGTGTATAGGGTATATCTGTACCGTGTATCACTTATGCAGTGGTTCTGATAGTAATTATCCATCCTCTGAGCTGTAGCTGTATACGAGGACAGGAAGTACCCCCCCCCCTGTGGTTACAGAATGGTACAGGCCAAAGAGGAAGTGCTTGGCTGTGCTTGGTACCCACGTGGGTAGTGACCTGCGGAGGGGCTGAGGTGACAGGTAATGTGTACAGGCGGCGGCACTACTGGCACTGCCAGGCACAATACGGGATAATTATGGCGCAATGGCATTCATAACTCTGTACTATCTCTGCTTGCTGCCAGTGAACAGTAAGCCTCATTCACACGTCAGTGTTCGGTCAGTGATTCCCATCAGTGATTGTGAGCCAAAACCAGGACTGGAGCCTCCACAGACATCAGGTATAAGGCTAGGTCTACATGACGACATTTGTCGCGCAACAATTTTTATAATGGCAGTCTATGGTGTCGCACTGCAACATGCGACATGCTGCGACAGTCGCAGAAAAATCCATCTCGAATGGATTTTCTGCGACTGCTGCGTCGCAGTCGCAAGATGTTGCAGTGCGACACCATAGACTGCCATTATAAAAATTGTTGCGCTACATATGTCGTTGTGTAGACCTAGCCTAAGGGAAAGATTTCCTCCTGTTCTGTGTTTAGAGCCGCACTGGTTTTGGCTCACAATCACTGATGGAAATCACTGACCGAACACTGAATGAGGCAAGGCTGGAGTCATATGTGATGGAAAATCCAGTGGGGAAAAAACGCACAAAAAAAGGCAGGTATTACATGTGGTTTTTGCTGCGGTAAAAACATCAGCTTTCACTCTCTGTATTGAGAAGGGTGAAATCCGCTGGATAAATTGACAAGCTGCAGATTTCAAATCCGCCATATCGCAGTTTTTCTGCTGTGCGTTTTTTTTGTTTGTTTTTTTTTTTACGCACCCTTCTGAAACTCTCATCCACTTTGCTGATAATGTACAACGCTGCGGATTTTTTTTTTGCGGATCCATTGTGTGTGCCTATACTTGTCCGCAAAACGGACAAGAATAGGACATGCTCTCTTTTTCTTGCAGAATGGAACCACATAAAATGGACGCGGAAATCAAACGATGACTATCCGCATTTTTTAACAGCTCCATAGAAATGAATGGGTCTGCATCCTATCCGCACAAAAAAACGGAACGGACACGGATACAAAATACATTCTTTTTTTTACCTCATGCTTTTTAATGGTGTTTTTAAGTGGCTTTTTATAAAAAAAAAAAAAGGTGTCCAAAAAGTCATTTTTTTCCCTCCTAAAGAGAAGATCCAAAATTGCCTGACAAAAAGCCAGAGACATGAACCGTAAAATTTTTAACAAAAATGCCACTGGCCAAAACACACTTGTATGCCCTGTGTTCCATATTCCCCGCAGACTTTAACATCTGAAGCCAGTGATTTTTAAAGCAGGAAACGCACCTCACAAAAATGCAGGTGCGGAAAACTTATAAAAAAACGTGAAAGTCCCAGAAAACAACACAGAATATCTATGTGGGAACAGCCCTGACCCCTTTGAGGTCCATCTGATTTTGTGCCAAAAAAAAGTGTATCTCCTTGAAAGTTTTCCTGCATTTCACTAAGGCCACCTGCACACGACCGTATGTATTTTGCGGAACAGGAATGAAAATACGTTCATGTGCAAGAGGCCTAAGACCCCTTTTAGACAAGCGAGTGTCTCGCTGCGATCTCCCAGCACTGCCGGGGTCACATAGCATTATATTGATTTTATGATGCTATGTAACCCTGAGAGGTCTGGAATGTACTGGATATGGGCTCATGCACACAAATGTATTTTCTTTCTGCTTCCATTCCGTTTTTTTTTTTTTTTTTAGACGGTATGCAGAACCTTTCACTTTAATGGGTCCGTAAAAACAACGGAAGGTACTCCGTGTGCATTCCGTTTCCGTTCCGCAAAAAAGTAGTGCATGTCCTATTATTGTCCGCAAATCGCGGCCCAAGGCCCCATTCAAGTCGATGGGTCCGCAAAAAATACGTAGCGCACACGGAACACATCCATATGTCATCTGTATTTTGCGGATCCATACTGTAGAAATGCTATGTCCAGCCCATATTGCTCATGTGTTTGGTGATTTAATAAGTTACTGTTTCCATTTACGATCCGCAAAAAATAAAAAATAAAGATCAAATACGGAAACCATACGGATATGTTTTGTGGAATAACGGAACTTAAATCGGAGAGAAAAAAACAACGGATCCGTGAAAAACAGACCGCAAAACAACAACGGTCGTGTGCATGAGCCCTAACACTGACATAATGCTGTCAGTGTTATACAATACATTCCAGAACTGGTCCTATGTGACCCCGGCAGTGCTGGAAGTTCAGGACGGGTGCTGCACTGCGAGTCCGGAGCGTGACACCCGCTCGTCTGAAAGGGGCCTAAGGCTAGGTCTACACGACGACGTTTGTCGCGCGACATTTTGTTGCACCAATGTTGCGCGTCAATTTTTATAATGGCAGTCTATGGTGTTGCACTGCAACATGTTGCGAGTGCGACGCAGCAGTCGCAGAAAATCCATTCGAGATGGATTTTTCTGCGACTGTTGCGTCGCAGCATGTCGCATGTTGCAGTGTGACACCATAGACTGCCATTATAAAAATTGACGCGTGACAAATGTTGCGCCCTATGTGTCGCGCGACTTATTGTCGTCGTGTAGACCTAGCCTAAAGGTATGTTCACACATGAAACATTTCTGTGATTTAAAATCCGTTCTCTCCATCTGAATGGGGTTATCTCTGCAGCAGGTGCAGGACAGTCACAGAAATCTGCTGTGTGTGCATTTACCCGTAGGCCTCACTCGCATTCATCTGTGTGCTATCTGCATTTTTTGCACACTGACTCATTCATTTCTATGGGGCCGCGCACATAGCCCTTATTTTTGCAGATCTGTGTGACCGTTCCGCAGATTATAAAGTGTGTCCTATTGTGCTTCCTACTGCAGATGAGGGAGTGGGAAAAGTCACAGGGAAGGCCTCTGCAGATCCATTGTTTGTCCATGTGCACAAAGCCTCATGGCTCATGCACACGACCGTTCTTTGGGTACGCATCCAAGCAGCGGCTGAGATGCGGACCCATTCACTTCAATAGGGCCGCAATAGATGCGGAAAGCACTCCGTGTGCTGTCCGCATCCGTTGCTCGGTTCCGTGGGCCCGCAAAAAAATAAAAAAAATAGAACATGTCCTATTCTTGTCTGTTTTGCAGAAAAAATAGGCATTTCTATTAGGCCTTCACAATATATCGCCAAAGCAATCGCAATTAATCGCCATATCGCAATCGCCAATTGGCCGACCCAAAAATGCTGCAATTATATTACCATATTTTTCGCTTTATAAGACAAACTCCCCCCAGTGCGTCTTATAAAGCGATGGTTGACTTTTTACGTGGTTGACACGGATGTATCGTCGGCCGCTATGCTGCACAGCGCGGCCTGCGTTACATCAGTTACAGTGCGGGGAGGGAGGAGGGGCTGGAGGCAAGTCGTTATTTTAATGAACAAATGTTCTTTTATTTATTCTATTTTATTTCTCTGTTCTGTGCAGTGCGATTAGGAAAATGGCAAGTTTTGTATTTTGTACTTTTGCAGTAATGCAAATATGTTATTTAATTTAGTAAAAGATGTTTTATTTTGAAAAACACTGTGCATTTCAGTTCTTGAGTTAAGCATAACTACATTTCAGCATTATCAGTAATTTGTGTGTGCTTTTGCCTTGAAAATCCAAGCAAATAGACCTCAAGCACAATTCCCTTAAAATATCGCATCGCATACCGCTATCGCAATTTTTAGGGCCCTAATCGCAATCGCACAAAATTCCCATATCGTGCAGCCCTAATTTCTATCATGGGCTGTGCGTTCCATTACGCAATTTGTGGACCACAAAACATGGCGCGGCAGAGAACAGCCTGTCTGAGTTCCCCGGATCCGGCCTAGCCAGATACTGCCGTTCACCGTTTCGGCTGGACAGGTTTTTGTTTTAACGTTCCATGAAAAACAAACCTAGTTTCAGTTTTCACACACTGAAATCGGCATGTTTGGTCCAGAAAATGAAGTAAATTGAAGGGTATTCTGGGTAAATTAAGTTATCCCCTCTCCACAGGATAGGGGCTATTTATTAGATCGGTGGGGTTCTACCACAGGGACCACCCCTGATCACAAGAACAGGGACCACATACCCCCTTGAAATGAAAGGAGCTGCCGCGCACGTGCCATAGAAATTAATGGAGTGGCCGCATGCATGCCTGACCGGCTGCTTTATATATTTCAGGGGGGCTGCAAGGAGTACGTGGCCCCCGTTACCGTGACTGGTGGAGGTTCCAGTGGTAGGACCGATCTAATAGTTATCCCGTTGATAGGGGATAACTTAAAGGGATTCTTTCACCTCTTGTTACGCTATAGAGATGCGGACATGCACGGCTAGATCGCCGCTAGCATGTCCGCTATATACCTGTCCCATAGCGCTGTCTGGTTTTATTGAGTGTAAAAAATGATTTTATATATATTTAAATCAGCCTGGTAAGGACCCCAAGGGGCTGCACTAACCGCTCTGGAGCCCAGCACCGCCTGCGTCCTCCGAATCTCCTCTTTGCTCACAAAGTTAGATCGCCGTAATCTCGCGATGCGCGAGCTAGCGCATGCGTAGTTCGTTCCCTGTGCTGATGCCAGTACAGGGAATGAACATGATGCCGACACTGCGCGTGCGCTAGCTCGCGCATCGCGAGATTTCGGCGCTCCAGCTCTGTGACAACAGCCAGCAAGGAGGAGATTCGGAGGACGCGGTGCGGTGCTGGGCTCCTTTCCGCTGGACTCATCTCCAGATACAGGACTCATATCAGGTCATTTGCATATGGATCAAAACTGTTTTTTAACACAATAAAAGCGCAGAGAGCTATGGGACTGGGTATTGCGGATGTGCTAGCGGCCATCTAGGAGCCCATGTCCTCAGCTCTATGCGCAAAATCCTGGTGACAGGTTCCCTTTAAAAGATCACAAGGGAGTGTATTTTGACAATATCGCCTTCTAAAATGCTACCATGCCCCTTTCACACACTTCTTTATCCACTTACGGACACTGGATATTTTAGGTCCTAAAAGACACCATTTTTTAAATTTTGGTTCTTTTTTATTTTCGGGTATTTTTTTCATCGATTTTTTTTTAACTTTATAAGGAATCATTTTTTGCATTGAAGTTAAAAATAGTTATTTTTATGCCATAGTTTTTTTTGTTTTTTGTTTTTAAAGAGGTTTTCCAATATCTGATCGTCTGACATCCCGCAGCCCCACTGATCAGCTGTTCTGCAGCTGCCCCAGCATCGGAACAACACAGCGCCATCCATTGTGCTGCAGATGGTGGTTCTGGTCCGCATACGATCTGCTTTTTTTGAGGATCGGATGCGGACCCATTTATTTTACACTGTGTGCACCGTCTTCATCCTTGTGTCCGTTCCACAGCCCCACAAAAAACATAGAACATGTCCTCTTCTTGTCAGTTTTGGAGACAAGGAATGGACATTTCTATTGTGGTGAAAAAAGAAGATGGCAGCATGCACATGGCCGTGATCCGCGATTTGCAGACCTCAAAGCAATTACAGCCTTGTGCATGCTTACTCTGTGGTTTATTACAATACACATGCTTGATAAAGGCTAGTCATAGCCGAAACGTCGCTGTAATTTTTATGCCTTGCTGTGAGGCGTTCGTTTGAATAAAGAGGATTTCGTGGATATGCTGCTGTGGCCTCCTATCTTTTTCATATTACAATACACAGGGATCAACAAAATTTTTTAGCTTTCCATTTTATTCCATCATTTATCCTCTGCCAGGTATAGTATATAGCCATGGCAGTCCTTGGGGGCCTTTACTATGCCTTATTACTATTACATTTTTTTATTATTATAATTTTTTTGTTCTATATTATTGTTGTTATTATTATTATTATGTTTATAAATAATGTTTTTATTCTTAAGGCTACTTTCACACTGGTGTTTCGGGGCTCCGCTTGTGAGTTCCGTTTGAAGGCTCTCACAAGCGGCCCCAAACGGATCCGTACTGCCCTAATGCATTCTGAGTGAATAAGGATCCGCTCAGAATGCATCAGTATGGCTCCGTTCCGCCTCCATTCCGCTCAGCAGGCGGACACCAAAACACTGCTTGCAGCGTTTTGGTGTCCACCTGGCGATGCGGAGCCAAACGGATCCGTCCTGACTTACAATGTAAGTCAATGGGGACGGATCCGTTTACATTGACACAATATGGTGCAATTGTAAACGGATCCGTCCCCCATTGACTTTCAATGTAAGTCAGGACGGATCCGTCTAACTTACACTTAGACTTAGACTTTTTTTTTACATTAGTAATGCAGACGGATCCGTTCTGAACGGATACCAACGTTTGCATTATAGGTGCGGATCCGTCTGTGCAGATACCAGACAGATCCGCACCTAAACGCAGGTGTGAAAGTAACCTTATTTGTATTTATTATTATGATTATTATGTTTGTAATTACTGTTTTTATTCTTTATTATTTGTATTATTAGTATATCATGCCTTTATAGGACCCTATGAATAGAATAGAATATGGTACCATGCTAGTGCTCACCGCAGACTATAAGAATTACAGGAATTTTACTTTATTTCTTTTTATAGATTTCTTTGGTGAAGGATGGCTCTGTGTATGTGTCAGAGGGGCGCTAGATGTCTGCTGTCCGCTCTGCGTCATTCTTTGGCCACAACCCCTCGGCAGCTGAAGAGCGATGATCCTTTCTCGTCACATCAGTTTTCCCGTCAGTTTTTTATGATACAAAACACAGTGTGGAAAAGCATTTTTCAGTCAAGAGCAGCCTGTACACAATCCAGCCCTGAGAATGGTGTAATGGTCACCCACCCAGCGAGCAATCTGCCTTCCATCAGCCAAAGTCAACACAAGACCATTGTAATATCCAGAGTGGAAATGGATCGCCTCCCAGAAGGTACGACAGTGCTTGTCACACCCTGAAAGCCACGAGCCCAAATCATAACACAAATCTTTTGCTGTAAGTCTACTTTTGGCTTTCCGTTTGTGAGATCCGTTCAGGGCTCTCACAAGCGGTCCAAAACGGATCAGTTCTGCCCTAATGCATTCTGAATGGAAAAGGATCCGCTCAGAATGCATCAGTTTGCCTCCGATCTGTCTCCATTCCGCTCTGGAGGCGGACACTAAAACGCAGCTTTTTTTTTTTTGGTGTCAGTCTGACGAAACTGAGCCAAACGGATCCGTTCTGGCACACAATGTAAGTCAATGGGGACGGATCCGTTTTCTATGACTCAATCTGGCACAATAGAAAACAGATCCGCTCCCCATTGACTTTTAAGGCTACTTTCACACTAGCGTTCGGGTTTCCGTTCGTGAGCTCCGTTTGAAGGAGCTCACGAGCGGACCCGAACGCAGCCGTCCAGCCCTGATGCAGTCTGAATGGAGGCGGATCCGCTCAGACTGCATCAGTCTGGCGGCGTTCAGCCTCCGCTCCGCTCGCCTCCGCACGGACAGGCGGACAGCTGAACGCTGCTTGCAGTGTTCGGGTGTCCGCCTGGCCGTTCGGAGGCGTGCGGATCCGTGCGGATCCGTCCAGACTTTCAATGTAAGTCAATGGGGGACGGATCCGTTTGAAGATGCCACAATGTGGCTCAATCTTCAAGCGGATCCGTCCCCCATTGACTTTACATTGAAAGTCTGGACGGATCCGTCCCAGGCTATTTTCACACTTAGCTTTTTTTTGCTAATATAATGCAGACGGATCCGTTCTGAACGGAGCCTCCGTCTGCATTATTATGAGCGGATCCGTTCAGAACGGATCCGCCCGAACGCTAGTGTGAAAGTAGCCTAATGGTGTTCAAGACGGATGGCTGTGTTTGAGCTCATGCCGCTCTACAGAGCACTAGTGAGACCTCATTTGGAGTATTGTGCGCAGTACTGGAGACCATATCTCCAGAAGGATATTGATACTTTGGAGAGAGTTCAGAGAAGAGCTACTAAACTGGTACATGGATTGCAGGATAAAACTTACCAGGAAAGATTAAAGGACCTTAACATGTATAGCTTGGAAGAAAGACGAGACAGAGGGGATATGATAGAAACTGCTAAATACATAAAGGGAATCAACAAGGTAAAAGAGGAGAGAATATTTAAAAGAAGAAAAACTGCTACAAGAGGACATCGTTTTAAATTAGAGGGGCAAAGGTTTAAAAGTAATATCAGGAAGTATTACTTTACTGAGAGAGTAGTGGATGCATGGAATAGCCTTCCTGCAGAAGTGGTAGCGGCAAATACAGTGGAGGAGTTTAAGCATGCATGGGATAGGCATAAGGCTATCCTTCATATAAGATAGGGCCAGGGACTATTCATAGTATTCAGTATATTGGGCAGACTAGATGGGCCAAATGGTTCTTATCTGCCGACACATTCTATGTTTCTATGTTAAAGATAATTCAAACCGATCCATTCTGAACGGATGCAGACAGTTGTATTATCTGGACGGATCCGCACCAAACGCGAGTGTGAAAGTAGCTTAAATTGGAACCAAAAAAATTCACAGATGAGCGTTTGTCAGTCTAGTAAAATAATAATCCTTTGTATAAAAAAATAAAAATAAAACCTACCCATTTAACAAAAAAAAATGAGTGGCTTAAAGAAACACTCTGGGCAAACCATTTTATACCTGGTGGAGGACCTGAGGGGCGGTGCATGACAAAGGGGTTCAAAGAACATTAAGAGAGGCTACCAGTGTCTTGTGCCGCCCTTCTAGAGGTCGCACTACATTTTTTCCTAGAACATGCTTGTCAAGGACGCATGACGGCAGGGCCAGCCTAAACACAGCGTTAGTACGTAGTCTACGCATGGAGACTCATAGCTTTTCCTAGAAGCTGTGTACACAGAATGGATATTTTTAGTCAAGGCTATCTGCAAAATGTCTTCAATTTTGTGTATTTAGTGGCCTTGGAGGAAAGAAGTAAAATGGGTGCTAAAGTGCACACACACTAGCGTCCAATGTATAGTCAGAATCGGCCTAGTTTCACACTGGCATTGTTTTCCGCTACTGAGATTCCGGCAGAGGATCTCAATACCGGGGGAAAAAACCATTTCCGTTTAGTCCGCATGCACTCTGAATGGAAAGAGATCCGTCAGCCATTCCTGATGTGCAAAATCAAAACGGATCAGTTTAATTCCGGTATTGAGATCCTCTGCCGGTTCTCAAAACCGGAATTAACAACGCAAGTGTGAAGCTGTCCTCACTTGTTTCACAAGCACTCGAGGTTAAGAACCTGTTCACACCATCTTTTCTGTGTCCGTTCAGCACTTATGCCAAGAAATACTCCTGATACAAGTCTATAGATATGCCAAAAGTGTGTCCGGACAGGGAATTGTTCTTGGCATGTAAAGGGAGTCTGTACCGTAGGTGCCCGAAACATAACCATACCTTTGTTTTGAAAATCTGGTCCTCTAATCCTGAGATGTGCTGCCCGGACACGGGCACTTCCGGGTCCTCAATTCTTCCCGAAAAAAATAGAACAGGTTCTATTCTTGTCTGCAATTGCGGACAAGAATAGGCATATTCTATTAGTGCCGGCAATGTGCGGTCCGCAAAGTGTGGAACGCATATTGCCGCTGTTCGTGTTTTGTGGATCCGCAAAACACAATGCGGACGTGTGAATGGACCTAACGGCTGCAAAACATCAGGGACTGCCAATTAAGGGGAGGAGCTGGGTGGCGGTACTGTCAGAGTAGCAGTGCACCCAATGGCGTGGCCCTGCCCGTGGTGCACCAGAAACCTTATTAGTATAAAAAGAAGAATTAGGATTAGAGGACTGGAATTGGAATGGTTATGTTTGGATGCACCGGCCCCCCATAGCGGTGTGTTTACTTTCAAACAGATTTTGGAAGTGGCAGACTTCGTTTAACATTGCTGACACTTGCATTTAAGGCTACTTTCACATTAGCGTTTTTGGCGGATCCGTCATGGACATGGTCCGTTACCATAATACAACCGCATGCATCCATCATGAATGGATCCGGTTGTATTATGTCTTCTATAGCCATGCATTCCGTTTTGTTCAGTTCAGTTTTGTCCCTATTGACAATGAATGGGGACAAAACTGAAGCATTTTCTTCCGCTATTGAGATCCTATGACTGATCTCAGTAGCAGAATTGAAAACGCTAATGTAAAAGTAGCCTAACTCTTATATGTTTTTATTTTATTTTTTGACAAGTGCTGGAAGATGTTCCTCCTATTTCTCCACTGGACGTGCTCACGGATGAGGAAACTGCTCTGGTGACACCACCTCCTCCAATCCCGCCAGAGTCTTTTACGCTTCAACACTATGTGGCTAGTTCAGAAACTCTGCAAAAGCTTGTCATGCTCGGTGAGTGGGTACACGCCATGGTGTTATCAGTCTGTTTTCTACGTCTAGGCTTCTTTATAACCTGATTTATTATATTCAGACCCCCAACGATAATGTTTCAGTGACATGTTAGAAGATTTAGAGGTGGATCTTGGGTTGATCTCAAATAGCAGTTTCACACAGTAGCCACATTTATGAGGAGGGAAGACTGTCAATCAGTGATAGGACCGTCTCCTCATAGAGGGAAGGCTGTCAATCACTGATAGGACTGTCTCCTCATAGAAGGAAGGCTGTCAATCAGTGATAGGACCGTCTCCTCATAGAGGGAAGGCTGTCAATCACTGATAGGACCTCCTCCTCATAGAGGGAAGGCTGTCAGTCACTGATAGGACCGTCTCCTCATAGAGGGAAGGCTATCAGTCACTGATAGGACCGCCTCCTCATAGAGGGAAGGCTGTCAATCACTGATAGGACCTCCTCCTCATAGAGGGAAGGCTGTCAATCACTGATAGGACCGTCTCCTCATAGAGGGAAGGCTGTCAGTCACTGATAGGACCGTCTCCTCATAGAGGGAAGGCTGTCAATCACTGATAGGACCGTCTACTCATAGAGGGAAGGCTGTCAATCACTGATAGGACCGTCTCCTCATAGATGGAAGGCTGTCAGTCACTGATAGGACCGTCTCCTCATAGATGGAAGGCTGTCAATCACTGATAGGACCGTCTCCTCATAGAGGGAAGGCTGTCAGTCACTGATAGGACCGTCTCCTCATAGAGGGAAGGCTGTCAGTCACTGATAGGACCGCCTCCTCATAGAGGGAAGGCTGTCAATCACTGATAGGACCGTCTCCTCATAGAGGGAAGGCTGTCAGTCACTGATAGGACCGTCTCCTCATAGAGGGAAGGCTGTCAATCACTGATAGGACCGTCTCCTCATAGAGGGAAGGCTGTCAATCACTGATAGGACCGTCTCCTCATAGAGGGAAGGCTGTCAATCACTGATAGGACCTTCTCCTCATAGAGGGAAGGCTGTCAATCACTGATAGGACCGTCTCCTCATAGAGGGAAGGCTGTCAATCACTGATAGGACCGTCTCCTCATAGAGGGAAGGCTGTCAATCACTGATAGGACCGTCTCCTCATAGAGGGAAGGCTGTCAATCACTGATAGGACCGTCTCCTCATAGAGGGAAGGCTGTCAATCACTGATAGGACCGTCTCCTCATAGAGGGAAGGCTGTCAATCACTGATAGGACCGTCTCCTCATAGAGGGAAGGCTGTCAATCACTGATAGGACCGTCTTCTCATAGAGGGAAGGCTGTCAATCACTGATAGGACCGTCTCCTCATAGAGGGAAGGCTGTCAATCACTGATAGAACCGTCTCCTCATAGAGGGAAGGCTGTCAATCACTGTTAGGGCCGTCTCCTTATAGATGGAAGGCTGTCAATCACTGATAGGACCGTCTCCTCATAGAGGGAAGGCTATCAATCACTGATAGGACCGTCTCCTCATAGAGGGAAGGCTGTTAATGACTGATAGGACCACTTCCTGGACTTCAAAGCCCAGAATGAGCAGAAATTTTAATGAATGAAATACACATTTTACTAAATCTTTTCCCATAATACTATACATCAGTCTGCTCATCTCCTCCTGCTCTATAACATGCTGCCTGTATATTACATTTTCATGGTGACTGGTTCCCTTTAACATAGCTAACTAGGCCCACTTTTCTACCTACGGTACTTTTCCAAACTGTAGTGAGTGGTGGAAAAAATGCAAAAGGGTGCAAAAATGTTTGAACAAGTGACCTCAAAGAATCACAAAAGCCTTATTTTGCGACTTCTTGAAGACAAAATTCTGGAGTGCAGGACATGATAAATTCTTCCCTATGTGTAAATGAAGCCTAATGGAATAATAAACTTAAAAAGGTGTTATAAGTGACTAAGTGAATATAATAATACTTTATTAGGGTTGTTTCACACTTACAATGTTGATTTCCAGTATTGAGATCTCAATTCCGTGAAAAAATTGTTCCGTTTAGGTCCTCATGCATTCGGAATGGAAAGAGATCCGTTCAGGATGCATCAGGATGTCTTCCATTCCAGCAGCATTCCGTTTTATGACCGGACACAAAACCGCTGCAAGCTGCCGTTTTGTGTCCGGTTAAAAAAACTGATCCGTCACTGAAAACAATGTAAGTCAATGGTGACGGATCCTAAAAAAAATGTATCCATCACCCATCCAAGTCACCCGGATCCGGTCTCTTCCATTTTGATGTCACACAACCGCATCCTAATGGAACAGATGCATCCTGATGTTGAAAATCAAAATGGATCAGTTTAATTCTGGTATTGAGATCCTCTGCTGGATCTCAAGACCGGAAATAACAATGCAAGTGTGAAAGTAGCCTTATTGAGTAATGTGCCCAGGTCTGCTGGTGGACGAGGAACAAGTGAAAGGCATCTTTAATTGCTTAGGCAGGATACTGGCAGTCCTTAAAGGGACCATCCCTGTATAGAGACTTACTGGAAGTGCTCCATGGGAAAACAACATGCAAAGAGGCGTCTCTTGACAAAAGAGAAACATGTCACTAGCGCCACCTTGTGGAAGTTGCTCCCTATGAGTCAAAATCCTACTTGACATGACAAAGGAAAATAACCAAGCCAAATATTCATCCGTAGACAGCTGTTTCGGGGTGCTGCCCCTCATCAATAAGACTCCATACCATGGAGCACTACCAGGGAGTCTCCATACAGGGCTGGTCTCATTAAGGAGATTCAGCACCCTGCCTAAGCTGCATGCATGGCATTGCACTCAGCCAGCCAGAATCCTACTCCATACTGATGAGGGGCAAGCACCCCGAAACAACGGATGGATATCTACCTTGGCATGTTCCCTTGTCATATCCCAAGACTAGGGATGAGCGAACTTCTGTTTTAGAAGTTCGGGTTCAGGTTACCGCAGAATTGCCTTATGGATCCCGTGGCCATAGACCATAACTTATGGTCCGTGGTCACGGGATCTGTAATGCAATTCTCCAGTAACCCGAACTCGAACTTCTAAAACAGAAATTCGCTCATCCCTACCCAAGAGTTATTAAAAAGTCTGATTTTTTTTTTAACTCCTATGGAGCCACTTCCACAAGGTGGCGCTAGCGAGATGGTTCTCTTTCCTTGGGAGATACCTCTTTGGATATTATTTGCGCATGAGCATGGTGACATTCTGACGCTACTGAAGAAGAATATGGCCTGACAGTTGAGTAATGATGCACCATGGATGTCTCCGCTCTATGTAGGGAACAGTAAATGAGACTGCGCACTTTCTGCACTGAAACCATTTCATGTGCGGGATACTGCTTGTTGGTGGTTGTCTCATTCGTATAACTTGTTTTTTCCAGAACATATATATTATATATCGGGAATTTGTGTGATATTTTCCCAGCACCCCACTGATTTCATTGACGGGTCACCAGGCACATCTTTGTACATTTGGTATTGGGTATGTCTGACTGAGCAGCGGGGAGCTGCAGTACCAGACACTACCAGATGTACTGACCTGCGCCTGGTGTCCCTTCAATCAGCTGACTGGTGGGGGTGCAGAGAGTCGAACCCCCCACCAATCTGATATTGATAGGCTATCCTGGAATCAAAGTCCCAGAAAACCCACTTTACAATTGATGGTGTATTTGAAGGGTTTTCCAAAACTTTGACCCCTTAAAGTGGTTAAACCATTACTAATGTAAAAAAAATATATGAAAATCAGACATCACATAGCACATGACAACAGCACATGACAACAGCTCAATGGGAGTGTCTATTCTGCTGCAGCTCAGGGGGCGTGTCTCAGCTCTCCCTATCACTGCACAAGGGGAGTGTCCTTCCTGCTGCAGCTCAGGGGGCGTGTCCATGTTCTCCCTATCACAGCTCAGGAGGCAGTTGAAGGATGAAACTGAGCATGTGCGGCCATCTCAGTGAGCAGGTCAAAGAGATACAATTGCTTAATTTTTAATTACATGCAATTACAAAAGTATTCAGATCCAGGTGCCTGTTTGAAAACTGTAGAATATTTTATGTGGGACAACACCTTTAAGGACCCTGCCATTTTTCGCCTTAAAGACCAGGTGTTTTTTTGGAAATCTGACATGTGTCAATTTATGTGGTAAAAACTTTGGAACGCTTTTTCTTATCCAAACCATTCTGAAATGTTCACGTCATACATTGTACTTCATAACCGGGGGAACTTTGAGTCCATATAATTCATCTTTATTTACAAAAAAAAATACAAAATTTAACAGAAAATTTAGAAAAATCTGCAATTTTCAAAATTAGAATTTCTCTGCTTTTGGCCTCATGCACACGGCCGTTGTTTGGGTCCGCATCCGAGCCGTGTGCTGTCCGAATCCGTTGCTCCGTTCTGTGGCCCCACAAAAAAAATAGGGACAAGAATAGGCATTTCTACAATGGGCTGCCCGTTCCATTCCGCAAATTGCGGAAGGCACACAGCGGCTTCCGTTTTTTGCGGATCCACGGTTTGCGGACCAGCAAAAAACGGAACGGTCGTGTGCATGAGGTTTTTAAGGCAGATAGTGATCCATCATAAGAGTTATTACTTTACATTTCCCATATGTCTACTTTCATGTTTGCGTCATTTTGTAAATGTAATTGTATCCTTTTTTTGGATGTTATAAGGCTTAGAATTTTAGAAGAAAATTTTTACAAAAATTTTCGAAACCCACTTTTTTAAGGATCAGTTCAGTTATGAAGTCACTTTGTGGGGCTTTACATAGTGGAAATGACCCATAAATGACCCCATTTTAGAAACTACACCCTTCAAGTTATTCAAAACTGATTGTGCAAACTTTGTTAACCCATTGTGTTGAACAAGAATTAAAAGAAAAAGGAAATGAAATTTTAAAATTTTCACTTTTTTGGCGGATTTTCCATTTTAATAAATGTTTTCCTGTAGCACATCAAGGTTTAACAGCCAAAGAAAACTCAATGTTTATTACCCCGATTTTGCAGTTTTCAGAAACCCCCCATAAGTGGTTGTAAACTGCTGTATTGGCGCACAGCAGGGCACAGAAGGAAAGGAGCGTCATGGATTTTGAAGGGCAAATTTCACTGGGATAATTTTAAGTTGCCAGGTGACATTTAAAGACCCCCTGAAACTCCCAAAAAGTGACCCCATTTTGGAAATTACAGGATAAGGTGACAGTTTTGTTGGTACTATTTTGGGTTACATATAATTTTTGATTGCTCTATATTATGCTTTTTATGAGGCAAGGTAACAAAAAAAAATGGCACAGTTTTTATTTTTGTTTTTTACGGCATTCACCTGACAGGTTAGATCATGAGCTACGGACATGACGAGACAAAATATGTGTGGCGGGAGGGAGCGGGCGGTCAAGCGCTATGCCTGCGGGTCCCATAAATCCCACACCGTCGCAGTTCAGTCCCTGATACATCGCTGACTGTGATGCTTCACAGCGCAGCGATGTATCAGCCGGGAGGGAGGAGGGGCTGGAGGCGGAAAATCGCGGTGGGGTCGGTGCAGTCATTGTACTCTTACACCGGCCCCGCCGCTCACAGCAGTTTAATATCTAAAGACTATTCCTTAACTGGCAGTAACTTTAACTTTAAATCAGCGCTATGATCTTTATTACCTTCCAATGAAGCTTCGGTAACAGGCAGAGCGGGCGGTGGCGTAACGTCTCCCACTCATGTGACACGCCTGCTTCATTCATAAAGCATATACTGCTGTGAGCGGCGGGGCCGGTGTATTGGGGGACACTGTTATGGGGGAGATCTGTGGATGACACATATAGCATAAGATGCTATATAATGTCATCCACAGATCCCCCCCTATAACAGTGTCATCCACAGATCCCCCCCCTATAATAGTGCCATCCACAGATCCCCCCCCATAACAGTGCCATCCACAGATCCCCCCCCCCATAACAGTGCCATCCACAGATCCCCCCCCCCCATAACAGTGCCATCCACAGATCCCCCCCCATAACAGTGCCATCCACAGATCCCCCCCATAACAGTGCCATCCACAGATCCCCCCCCATAACAGTGCCATCCACAGATCCCCCCCCCATAACAGTGCCATCCACAGATCCCCCCCCATAACAGTGCCATCCACAGATCCCCCCCCCATAACAGTGCCATCCACACATCCCCCCCCTATAACAGTGCCATACCTAGATCCTCCCTCCCCATAACAGTGCCATCCACAGATCCTTCCTCCCCTATAACAGTGCCATCCACAGATCCTCCCTCCCCTATAACAGTGCCATCCACAGATCCTCCCTCCCCTATAACAGTGCCACCCACAGATCCTCCCTCCCCTATAACAGTGCCACCCACAGATCCTTCATCCCCTATAACAGTGCCATCCACAGATCCTCCCTCCCCTATAACAGTGCCATCCACAGATCCTCCCTCCCCTATAACAGTGCCATCCACAGATCCTCCCTCCCCTATAACAGTGCCATCCACAGATCCTCCCTCCCCTATAACAGTGCCATCCACAGATCCTCCCTCCCCTATAACAGTGCCATCCACAGATCCTCCCTCCCCTATAACAGTGCCATCCACAGAACCACCCTCCCCTATAACAGTGCCATCCACAGATCCACCCTCCCCTATAACAGTGCCATCCACAGATCCACCCTCCCCTATAACAGTGCCATCCACAGATCCACCCTCCCCTATAACAGTGCCATCCACAGATCCACCCTCCCCTATAACAGTGCCATCCACAGATCCACCCTCCCCTATAACAGTGCCATCCACAGATCCACCCTCCCCTATAACAGTGCCATCCACAGATCCACCCTCCCCTATAACAGTGCCATCCACAGATCCTCCCTCCCCTATAACAGTGCCATCCACAGATCCTCCCTCCCCTATAACAGTGCCATCCACAGATCCTCCCTCCCCTATAACAGTGCCATCCACAGATCCTCCCTCCCCTATAACAGTGCCATCCACAGATCCTCCCTCCCCTATAACAGTGCCATCCACAGATCCTCCCTCCCCTATAACAGTGCCATCCACAGATCCTCCCTCCCCTATAACAGTGCCATCCACAGATCCTCCCTCCCCTATAACAGTGCCATCCACAGATCCTCCCTCCCCTATAACAGTGCCATCCACAGATCCTCCCTCCCCTATAACAGTGCCATCCACAGATCCTCCCTCCCCTATAACAGTGCCATCCACAGATCCTCCCTCCCCTATAACAGTGCCATCCACAGATCCTCCCTCCCCTATAACAGTGCCATCCACAGATCCTCCCTCCCCTATAACAGTGCCATCCACAGATCCTCCCTCCCCTATAACAGTGCCATCCACAGATCCTCCCTCCCCTATAACAGTGCCATCCACAGATCCTCCCTCCCCTATAACAGTGCCATCCACAGATCCTCCCTCCCCTATAACAGTGCCGTCCACAGATCCTCCCTCCCCTATAACAGTGCCGTCCACAGATCCTCCCTCCCCTATAACAGTGCCGTCCACAGATCCTCCCTCCCCTATAACAGTGCCGTCCACAGATCCTCCCTCCCCTATAACAGTGCCGTCCACAGATCCTCCCTCCCCTATAACAGTGCCGTCCACAGATCCTCCCTCCCCTATAACAGTGCCGTCCACAGATCCTCCCTCCCCTATAACAGTGCCGTCCACAGATCCTCCCTCCCCTATAACAGTGCCGTCCACAGATCCTCCCTCCCCTATAACAGTGCCGTCCACAGATCCTCCCTCCCCTATAACAGTGCCGTCCACAGATCCTCCCTCCCCTATAACAGTGCCATCCACAGATCCTCCCTCCCCTATAACAGTGCCATCCACAGATTCCTCTCCCCCCCCCCCTATAACAGTGCCATCCACAGATTCCTCCCCCCCCCTATAACAGTGCCATCCACAGATTCCTCCCCCCCCCCCCATAACAGTGCCATCCACAGATTCCCCCCCCCCCCTTAACAGTGCCATCCACAGATTCCCCCCCCCCCCCCTATAACAGTGCCATCCACAGATTCCCCCCCCATAACAGTGCCATCCACAGATCCCCCCCCCATAACAGTGCCATCCACAGATCCCCCCCCCCCCATAACAGTGCCATCCACAGATCCCCCCCCCTATAACAGTGCCATACCCAGATCCTCCCTCCCCATAACAGTGCCATCCACAGATCCTCCCTCCCCTATAACAGTGCCATCCACAGATCCTCCCTCCCCTATAACAGTGCCATCCACAGATCCTCCCTCCCCTATAACAGTGCCATCCACAGATCCTCCCTCCCCTATAACAGTGCCATCCACAGATCCTCCCTCCCCTATAACAGTGCCATCCACAGATCCTCCCTCCCCTATAACAGTGCCATCCACAGATCCTCCCTCCCCTATAACAGTGCCATCCACAGATCCTCCCTCCCCTATAACAGTGCCATCCACAGATCCTCCCTCCCCTATAACAGTGCCATCCACAGATCCTCCCTCCCCTATAACAGTGCCATCCACAGATCCTCCCTCCCCTATAACAGTGCCATCCACAGATCCTCCCTCCCCTATAACAGTGCCATCCACAGATCCTCCCTCCCCTATAACAGTGCCATCCACAGATCCTCCCTCCCCTATAACAGTGCCATCCACAGATCCTCCCTCCCCTATAACAGTGCCATCCACAGATCCTCCCTCCCCTATAACAGTGCCATCCACAGATCCTCCCTCCCCTATAACAGTGCCATCCACAGATCCTCCCTCCCCTATAACAGTGCCATCCACAGATCCTCCCTCCCCTATAACAGTGCCATCCACAGATCCTCCCTCCCCTATAACAGTGCCATCCACAGATCCTCCCTCCCCTATAACAGTGCCATCCACAGATCCTCCCTCCCCTATAACAGTGCCATCCACAGATCCTCCCTCCCCTATAACAGTGCCATCCACAGATCCTCCCTCCCCTATAACAGTGCCGTCCACAGATCCTCCCTCCCCTATAACAGTGCCGTCCACAGATCCTCCCTCCCCTATAACAGTGCCGTCCACAGATCCTCCCTCCCCTATAACAGTGCCGTCCACAGATCCTCCCTCCCCTATAACAGTGCCGTCCACAGATCCTCCCTCCCCTATAACAGTGCCGTCCACAGATCCTCCCTCCCCTATAACAGTGCCGTCCACAGATCCTCCCTCCCCTATAACAGTGCCGTCCACAGATCCTCCCTCCCCTATAACAGTGCCGTCCACAGATCCTCCCTCCCCTATAACAGTGCCGTCCACAGATCCTCCCTCCCCTATAACAGTGCCGTCCACAGATCCTCCCTCCCCTATAACAGTGCCGTCCACAGATCCTCCCTCCCCTATAACAGTGCCGTCCACAGATCCTCCCTCCCCTATAACAGTGCCGTCCACAGATCCACCCTCCCCTATAACAGTGCCGTCCACAGATCCTCCCTCCCCTATAACAGTGCCGTCCACAGATCCTCCCTCCCCTATAACAGTGCCGTCCACAGATCCTCCCTCCCCTATAACAGTGCCGTCCACAGATCCTCCCTCCCCTATAACAGTGCCGTCCACAGATCCTCCCTCCCCTATAACAGTGCCGTCCACAGATCCTCCCTCCCCTATAACAGTGCCGTCCACAGATCCTCCCTCCCCTATAACAGTGCCGTCCACAGATCCTCCCTCCCCTATAACAGTGCCGTCCACAGATCCTCCCTCCCCTATAACAGTGCCGTCCACAGATCCTCCCTCCCCTATAACAGTGCCGTCCACAGATCCTCCCTCCCCTATAACAGTGCCGTCCACAGATTCCTCTCCCCCCCCCCTATAACAGTGCCATCCACAGATTCCTCCCCCCCCCCCCTATAACAGTGCCATCCACAGATTCCCCCCCCCCCCCCCTATAACAGTGCCATCCACAGATTCCCCCCCCCCCCCTATAACAGTGCCATCCACAGATCCCCCCCCCCCCCCATAACAGTGCCATCCACAGATCCCCCATGGCAATGGACCCAGCCACCATCTTTTCCCAGCCCCTAGTAGTTCCTATGTGGGAAACTGGGAATGTGAAAAGAAGATGGATTAGGTCAGGACAGGTAATTAAAGCAATGCCCCCCTTGCCCTTGTCAGCGCAGCCCCTGGCCCTTGTCTGTGCCTCCCCCTGGCCCTTTCAGCACAGCCCCTGACCCAACTGCGCCCCTCTGGTCCTTATCTGCGCCCCTGGCCCTTACCTTTGCCCCTTGGCCCCTGTGTGAGCCACCCTGGCCGTTTCTGTGCCTCCCCTGGCCCCTGTCTGCGCCTCGTGGCCCTTATCTGCACCCCTTGTCTACGCCCCTGGCCCTTATCTGTGCCCTCACCCCCCTGGCCCTTATCTGTGCCCTCACCCCCCTGGCCCTTATCTGTGCCCTCACCCCCCTGGCCCCTATGGGACTTCAACATTTCAGGGTCTGATCCCTGTTTCAATGCAGCACAATATATCTGTATTGTACTGCATTGACTATCAGTGTATTACACAATGTAATACACTGACAGTTTGCCTATGAGATCCTGATGGATCAGCAGAGGGAGCACGAACCTCCCTTATGCTGCGGTCAGCGCTGACTGCGGCATATGAGGGGTTAATCCACCGGCATCGGTTGATAGAGCATGGGCCCGGCTGTCAGTAACAGACTGGCCCCTGCTGCTGATAAAGACACCGGGTGTGGGGCAGGAGGAGGACTGCAGGGCGAGAATGCTCGTCCTGGTGCGCTAAG
The DNA here is from genome assembly GCF_014858855.1 of Bufo gargarizans. Lineage (NCBI taxonomy): Eukaryota > Metazoa > Chordata > Amphibia > Anura > Bufonidae > Bufo > Bufo gargarizans. The sequence goes on along the minus strand of NC_058084.1, from coordinate 86,271,287 downwards.
TACCCACAGTTTAGGACGAGCATTCTTATCTTAGGTCCTTAAGGTGTTAATACTGATGATCTATCCTCAGAATAGGTCATCAGTATCTGATCGGTGGGGGTCCGACACCTAGGACCCCCGCCGTTCAGCCTTCTCCAGCTTTCCCTAGGCCAGTGATATCACGTTCATCGGTCACATGGCCTAGGCGCAGCTCAGCCCCATTGAAGTGAATGGGGCTGAGTGCGACACCGGACACTGCCGCTATACAATGTAATGTGCTTGATAAGCACAGAGAAGGCTGCGGCACTCACAGGAGCGCCTGTGCCTTCTCAAACAGCTGATCAGCAGGGGTCCCAGGTGTCGGACCACCAATGATCAGATACTGATGACCTATTCAGATAGTCTCAGAAAAGCCCTTTAAAAGGATACGCCTTTAATATTTCATTGGTGTGGGCACAGCTCTGTTCTTTTGGCATTGACTTTACCTGGCATTACAACTAAATCCCATTCGCTTTAATGGGACAAGGCTGTGGTAATCTGTAATTCCACTTGTGTGCCATGGATTGGCACTGCCCAATAAACAATATGATGCACAAACCACCACACCCAAGGAAGTAAAACGCATAAAACACACACCAAAGAAAAATAGGGTGTGTATAGAAATGGTGAGCACATCACATGGATTCGAGTGAATAAATCCTTATCACAAAAAAAAGATATAATACAGGCAAGTGATTTAAAAGTGAGTTAAAAACAATTAAAAAGACACAAAAAGTATAGAAACCCATATATAAACATGCTAAAAGTATGAAGCTGTGCCTGCTAAGTGCAGCAAGTTCCACGTCCCTTTCAGACAGCTCATCGGCTGAGGTGCAGAGAGTCAGACCGATCTGATATTGATGGCCTATTATAAGGATTTAAAAAAAAAATTAAAACCTTTCTATACGTCTAAGTGGTGAAGTCTTTAAACAGATTGCAGCTGCGCCCTAATCATTGAGGAGCATGCCGTCATCCCTGCCTTTTTTTTCTTCGTATACACAGCAATAGACGAGCATAGCGTATACAGATCAGGAAGCGGTAGTGCCACTTCCTGCTCCGATCCTGGCAATCATGTGATCACTGGGGGCCTTGTAACTTCACAAGCTGCTGGGTCTTAGGCTAGGTCTACACAACGACATTTGTCACGCAATATTTTGTTGCACCAATGTCGCGCGACAATTTTTATAATGGCAGTCTATGGTGTCGCACTGCAACATGCGACATACTGCGACACGACAGTCGCAGAAAATCTATTCAAGATGGATTTTTCTGCGACTGTCGCAGTCGCAACATGTCGCATGTTGCAGTGCGACACCATAGACTGCCATTATAAAAATTGTCGTGCGACATTAGTGCGACAAATGTCGTCGTGTAGACCTAGCCTAAGCAGACCCAGATCTGCTGTGTAGTACATACCAGGAGGCTGTATTTCCCCTGTAACTGGGGCTAATATGTCAGCCCCATTTACAGGAGAAATCAGCATGACCTTATGGGGGGCACAAAGTGTAGGATGGAAAAAAAACATCACAAATGGCTTCTAGCCCTGCCCTTGTTCACAGTAAAGGGAACATTATATATTTTAGTTAAAAATAAAATTTTAAAGACAATTTTTCACTTTTTTTTATATTTTCTCAGGTATCAAAAAATACTATAATAAAATGTCATAAAAATAAAGCCCCATCTAACACCAAAAAAAGAGGCAAAAATTATTTAAATGACCAAATGAAAAACGAAGTTACAGCTTTTTAAAACAGTGTATGCAAAAAAATAATTTTTATATATATATATATATATATATATATATATATATATATATATATATATATATATCTGGTTAGGAAGGAGGGGGAAAGGGACCCGGTCTTGAACTGGTTAATTTGAGTCAAGTCTGTAGAGAAGACGTGGTTTGTGTTTGTCCTTTTTTTCTGAATTATTTTATAGTTTGTGTTTAGGATCCCCTTTTCTTGACCAGAGGACAGAGCAGTTACTCGCTATTGAGCACCTCTAATCCTGCATTACACAGACCTTCAATTAATGTGAACGAGCGCCGCGTGATGGTTAATTTCTCTGTGGCGGTGCTACAGGGAAAGGGAACACTGACTACAGGCTTCCCCACAGAAAACAGCAAATCGCTGGGGATCTCAGCAAGGGGCACACTTTGCCATCTGTTTACTTTCAAGGGAATCTTCCAAAAGGGATTTTCCAAAACAAGCAAACCCCGTTTACTCGCCCATCCTCTGCTGGCTGTGGTCCAGCCTACACAGCACAGCTGACAAGTGAGCTACAGAGAACAGAATGTGTCAGTCTATATTGTGCCTGCTCAAGTGACCAGCGTGACAATTGGAATCTTTCAAGTTATACAAGTACGGTAGTTAAAAAAAAATATATATATATATAATCAACAACATAAAAAAAAAAATATGTTTAGAATTAAACCTGTTTTTAATAGTTTGCAAGTTTTAGAAGATACACTCCTTTAAAGGTTTTTTGGGACTTGGATATTGATGGCCTATCCTCACCCCGCACCCCCACCGATCAGCTATTTCAGGCAGCCACCAGGAAGCTACACAGTGGACGGAGCTGGAAATACTGGTTTCCATGCAATGTATAGTGGCCGTTCCCAGGATACCTCAGCTCAGCTCTGATTCAAGTGAATGGGAGCTGCAGTCCACTGTCACCTGAAATTACACAATGAAAGGAGCATTCTGGTAATTTTATACTTCATGTCACCAACAGCCCCCATCGGTGGGGGGTGCTGGGTGTCGGACCCCCACTGATCTGATATTGATGACCAATCCTGAAGATAGGCCATCAATATCTAAATCATGGACAACCCCTTTAAAGTGCGTATATGAAGTGCATATTCCAATAAATTTGACTGGAGGTTAGTTTTTAAAGGGTTTTTCCAGGAGTCAGACACAGATGTCCAATCCTTAGGATCGATCTCAGATGTTTGATTAGTTGGGGGTCTCTCTTTTGGACCCCTGCTGATCAGAATTAAGGGGCTGTAGGCACAGTGGCTTGTCTGTAATGGGCCCTTTTCATTCTGCTGGTTGTCCGTGATTCTCAGAAAAAAAAACTTTTATGTTAAGCTTTAGGGAAATGTCCACCTAGGGAAACCCTTTCTCTAGTTAGTTCCCCTAATGGGGAGTTGGTTATATATAATCTAATGTATGGCCATGCATGGCCACCTATTAGTTCTCCTCTTTGATGGAGAAAGGGGTTGTCCCACAAAAAATATTCTGCAGTTTGCAAACCAGCACCTGGATCTGGATACTTTTGTAATTGTATGCAATTTAAAATTTAGCCTAGCTACTGAGTTATTCAATAAAATGTATCTGTATAGCACCACCTGCTGTTTGCTCTTCTTATTTATTTGACCTGCTCACTGAGATGGCTGCACATGCTCCGTTTTATCCGTCAACTGTGATGGGGAGAGAGCGGCAGCAGACAGGACACGCCCCCTGAGCGGCAGCAGACAGGACACGCCCCCTGAGCGGCAGCAGACAGGACACGCCCCCCGAGATGACCGCTTGATGTCCAAGATTACAAAAACATGGCTGCTTTCTTCTAAAAACTGAACCACCCCTGTCCATGGGTTGTGTTCGGTATTGCAGCTCGGCTCCATTGGAGTCAATGGGGCAGAGCTGCATTACCAGAAATAAACTGTGGATAGGTGTGGTGTTTTTGGAAAAAAAGCAGCCTTTGTTTTCTTATCTTGAACCACCCCTTTAATGATTATGATCTCTCTTGCCATATTGAAATGCACGTCTTTCCTCAGGTGTGGATTTGTCTAAGCTAGAAAATCGGCCATATGTGGGAACGTTCCTCCTGAAGTTAGACTTTGAAAGGGATATCAGCAAAATTCTCTTTTTCCTAAAGGATGCGGGTGTAGAAGACAGTCAGCTGGGACCTCTCCTGACCAAGAATCCATTCATCCTCAGTCAGGATCTGGACAATCTGCACAAAAGGTATGAAACACTTGTATTGGCAATTCTGGCTCCTCGTCCGGGCTTTTAATCCTCAGGATAGGTCATCAATATCAGATTGGTGGGGTTCCGACACCCAGCACCCCCGCCGATCAGCATTATAAAGAGACAGCCAGTCTCTCTTCCTGCTGCTGCTATGTCTATGGCAAAGCAGCAGCGAGCAGGAAGAGAGACGGGAGACGGCAGGTGGTGCAAGAGTTCAGCTTGGGGCCCCCTTTTCTCACTACTTTGTGGCCAGGGGCAGGGAAGCACATAGCCTTCCTGCTGCCTGAGACAAAAATTGAAACGCCCCCTTCCCCCCAATGGCAAATTCTTGACCTAACCCCTTCCCTACAGCCAGAGGTGTAACTTGACCCGCATGCACTTTCTATAATACCGGTGTCTTCTTATGTGGCACAAGGGTCTTTGGGCACACTCAGGCTCCTGGGCCCGGTAGCGACTGCTACCTCTGCAACCCTATAGCAACCCCCCCACGTCCGGCCCTATTAACTATAACGGGGATGCGAACAGATCCAGATGCAACCTGGCAAATATGCACGCAGCGGTTTTCATCCAGCTGATTCTCAGCAAATTTGCCAGGTTGCGGCTGGACCTCCGGCTATCCCAGTATAGTTATTATCGACGGGTATCCGGTAGCGTCTGGCAATGCCGGATCCAGACATCTTTGTTTTATAATCTACTTTCTGTTACAATAATACTCCAGTTGCGAGATAGTCCTTTCAATTCATTATAATGGTGCCCCTTGGTGTTTAATCTGTATAATAATGTGTGTGTCCCCCTACTGAGGAGGTCGCACATGCTCAATTCCATTCTTCAACTGCCACCAGCTGTGACGGTTACAGGGAGAGAACTTGTCACAGCGAGGAGTGGATGAAACCCCCACCGTGCGGTGTATAAGGGTAAAAGGTGATTAGCCTGGCCAAAAGGAGTAATAAGGGAGCAGGTCACCTCCTACAGCTTCTCTAATCCTCTCCCTGACTCCTCACCGTATGAGCAGACCCCGATGGTAGGACGACTCCTACTCAGGATTCCTAGAAACCCTAAGTCGCCCTGGTAATCCCTCACCAAGGAGCAGGGAAGAGATGACCTGTTCATCCCAGTAATGGAGGAACAGGAGTCTCTATCTGAGGCCAGGCTGCAAGGAGAGGGGAACACATACAGCATAAGGAGATGGCAGGTAAGCGAAACCAATAACACACTTACCTGCCACAGACACACTGACTGGAACCTGTGCACAAGTGCTGGTGTCCACACCACAAACCACACAGGAACCCAGGACATCCATAGCTGCTATAACATGAGACAGTGGAATGTCTAGTAAACATGACACCAAACACCACCAGACATGTAACACCAAGCTAGACATATAAACATCCTGAACATAACCCACTCCATACAAATAGGGACAGGAAGGGAAGGAGACACCGGGATGACATTGAACATCTATGACCACAAGGGTGGCCCTCACTGGAAAGATGGTAAAGCCAGGAGCAGTGAACCACCAGCACTCACCAAGGCTGGAGGAACACTGAGCTACAGGCTTCCAGCAGAGACTAAATAGCCCAAGCAGCCACACCCACAAATACAGTTAACCCTTCCAACACCAGACAGAGGAAGAAAGCCACTTAAAGGGGAAGTGCACACACAAGCAAACTAAGCAACACGTTACCACCAGCAACAGCATGCATGGCAACCATGTAACGGCAATCACCCAGAAGGCCGAGACACTGCCACCGCATGCTCACAACACGTTGCCGCTGGCAACCGCAAGTGTGGCAAAAGTGTCACAGCGCAAACAAAAGGCCGTGACAGAACTGCAGCAAAAAAGACATGCCCCCTGAGCTGCCAGCCCGAAGAAAATCTATCAGAGCTCCTGGAGCAATGAATGGGGAGATCTCTGGATCCATGTGAGGTCCAGGGCTGGTTCTAGCTTTGTTAGAGATTGCCATGCACTATATGATGTCCAATTTCTTTTTTGTTTGGGGTGGGGGAACTACTGGACTCCTGAAGAGTTGGGAGACCACCTGGGACAAGCATGGAGGGCTGCTTTCTTTTTGAAAGCAGCGCTCCATGTATGGAAACTGTATGTGGTGCCAGGGTGCCGCGTCATTAGATACAGGGGGGCAAAAATGGCAGAGTTTTTAATGAAAGGGGCAGAGCTACATAAAAAGAGTGCAAGGGCTTTAAAGGGCTGTATGGCGCCATCGCCATCATTCTCCAAGAGATCAAATATTAGCAAGTGTGTGTATATTAGAGGTCTGTATTTAACCTGCTGAACTCTAACAAGTGTGCACAGTGTATAATATGCTCTTGAATAACCCCGGCATTCTCATCACAGCATTGTCTATTGCAGTCAATAGGGAACCCTTAGTAACCTTCTTAGTGACAGCACCGAGAGCGCGGCAGTCACTTTTACAAGGCAGGTGACACTCCGCTTTACGTATGCAGAAGAAATGTTCACACAAGAAGTTTGCTCAACATCTCACCTGACTCTGCGTGACTCCTCTGACTCGAGAGCATTTGGATGTGATATTAAAGGGGTTGACCAATCTCTATTCATTTCTATGGGCTCCTGAAGAACAGCCGAGTGCGCCGCTCGGCTATTTTCGGCAGTCCCATAGAAATGCATAGGAAGCGCACCTCGCAAGCGTGGCCAATAGTCTTTTCAGTTCTGTGAGGCTGACTGAAATTGCTGAGTGAGCATGCGCGGTCCGCTCTCCTTCACTTTGCGGTGGGACCCACACCTATCAGGCAATGGTGGCATATAGTAGCGATATGCCACCAATATGGCCCAACCCCTTTAAGCGTGACAATAATGATATTGAGAGGTTGATTATTAACCCCTTACCACCATAATAGCACGTCACAGTAAGTTGGGTCATCACAGAGCAAAACTCAACTGTAATATACAGCCAGGTTGGGAGAAAACTCTGATCCCTGGCTTTTAACCCATTAGATATCAGAAGCCTATGTGGCACCTAAGTGGGTTGACAGAAGTAGGGGACACCCCATTGGTGCCCCTTCAAGGCAGTTGCTGGGTGCTGATGGGTTACCATGAAAGCCACTGTCTAATAAAGGTCCCCAGGCTTGCCTTGGCTTTATGAACGGCAGGGCCTAATAGGCTGCCAGTGTTACAGCTGATTGGTGGGGGTGCCGTACCCCTGCCATTCAGATATTGATGACCTATCCTGAGGATAGATCATCAATAATATGTGGGCTGCACAACCCCTTTGAGAAGTCAGTGTCCCTTTAAATTGTCAGCCTGGTGGTACAGCATTTTTAGCACTGTGCTGCTGCACAAACCCATGCATCACAGACTACAGACTTTTTCCATCATGAATTTGCTGTGAAATCTGCTATGAAATCTACGTGTGCTCCATTTGTTTTTTTTAATCTTTTTTGCTAAAGCTCTGTATTTAAAACCCGCAGCTTGTCCTGAATTCCACGCAGACCTTTTCCCTGTCCACATACGTTGGATTGTAAATGATTGCAGCTTTTGAGAGCAGAACAAATTCCCCCTTGCTGAACACACACGCTCTGTCACTAGAATATGAATTAACTTCCCCAATGGAAACTTCCATGTGACGCACAGCAATCGGTTTATCAGTTAACCTTGGCGCTGAAGCGTGTTCCTTGCTTTTCTTTGGAAACTGATTTTTTTTGTCTTTTATGGAGTTCAGCAGCTGCTGTTCTGCAAATAGTAATTTCTTATCTCTGTGCTTCGTTATCTATTTAGGGTGATTGCAATTAACATCCACGTTAATATTTAAAAAATAAACTAACTCAGTTTTTTTATATATACGCAAATGTGCCTGGTCACATAAAAAAAAAGAGAAAAAGAGAAATCAACGAAAATAATAGCACTTACACAACAATAGATACAAAAATGATGACAAATTACTATAACCCCTCATTCTGACATAATAAAAGCTGAGATTTTGATCAAAACACATCTGTGCCCGCCTACCACGGCAAGGTGATCTGTCATGCAGAAACCTACTCCATTTGACACTGTGGGCAGTCTAAGGCACACCTGTGCAATATTCATGCTGCCTAATCAGCACCTTGATATGCCACACCTGTGAGGCGGGATGGATTATGCTAACTAACACAGATTTAGACAGATTTGTGAACAATATTTCAGAGTATTGGGTCTTGTGCATGTAGAAAATGTTTCAGATCTTTGAGTTCAGCTCATGCAAAATGGGAGCAAAACCGAAAGTGTTGCGTTTATATTTTTGTTCAGTGTAGTTCCTGAAGACATAGCGAGAAGGTGTTTTTGTCCGACAAAGTTTCCTATATTCACCTGTTCTATTGATCTATGCAGAGTTGAAACAGCAGTGAACATTTATATGTACCAGTCATCATGTAAACTATGTAAATTTATTGTGTGTTTTTGACACGTTTTTTAGGACTGCCTTTTCAAGGAAAGAGTAGTGGCTAAGAGAAGGTGGAAAACGTGGCACATTTATTAAAAGACTATTTGGCAAATTAAAGGGAACCTGTCACCTAGAAAATGAATATTAAACCGCCAGCAGTACCTTATTGCAGCCTGTAGCATGATTATAAGGGTGTCTGTGTCTTTTCTGTACAATGCGCCAAAAGTCTGAAAAAATACTTTTATTTAACTTGGTGGGCTATGAAAAGGATAGTCTTGAAGTCAGGGGGGCAGCGGCTTTCTCGGCTGAAGTCAAGCGTGCCCCGCCCCCTTTGCGTTTGATTGATAGGAATTCCCATTCCTTCACCACTTTTATTCAACTGGCCTTGTTATGTTAACAATAGTCTCGAAGTCAAGGGGGCAGCGGCTTTCTCGCCTGAAGTCAAGCGTGCCCCTCCCCCTTGCCCGCCCCTTAGTATTTGATTGATAGGATGTCCAATTCCTTCACTGCCTGGCACTTGAGCGTAGTCTGGCGCATGCGCAGGCTCTCATGTGTGAGTGCCTGATCATTGAGCCTACCTCACAGCGGAAATGGAACAGTGCGCAGGCACTGCAGGGACACAGCGCACGCGCAAGACTACGTTTGAGCGTCCAGTGGTGAAGGAATGGGAATTCCTATCAATCAAACGCTAAGGGTCCGGAAAGGGGGCGGGGCACGCTTGACTTCAGCCGAGAAAGCCGCTGCCCCCCTGACTTCAAGACTATCCTTTTCATAGCGCACCAAGTTAAATAAAAGTATTTTTTCAGACTTTTGCCGCATTGTACAGAAAAGACACAGACACCTTTTATAATCATGCTACAGGCTGTGATAAGGTACTGCTGGTTTAATATACATTTTCTAGGTGACAGGTTCCCTTTAAAGGGGTTTTCTGAGATTCTGATATTGCTGACCTATCTTTGGAGGGGATCTGATACCCAGGACCCCCTCAAATCAGCTGTTTGAAGAGGCCACGGCGCTATGTGAGTGCTGCAGCCTCTTCACAGCTTACCGGGCACACTGCCATTCGGCCATTCTTGGTATTGCAGCTCCGCCTCATTCGCCTGAATGGGACCGAGCTGTGCCTAGGCCGTGTCACCAACAAACATGATGTAATTGGTCTAGGAAGCAGCTGCAGCGCTCACTGGAGCGGAACTGCTTCTTCAAAGAGGGTCCGACATCTGGGATCCCCACCGATCTGATAACCTATCCTCAGTAAACGTCATTAATATCAGAATCTTGGAAAACTGTGAGGAATCAATACAGAAAGTATATTGGAAAATGGAAGAACTTTACTATGGAATAAGCAAACTTTTAGATATGCTATAGATATTAGATATTTTATAGATTAGATACTTATGGGCACTTGAACTGCTGTGAACTCGGTTGCTCATATAATACACTGCAGTACTTCTGTGTTGCAGTGTATTATGTCTGTCGGTGTTATACTGACATCCTATTAGATCCTGTCTCGGGTTATGACTTGTCTATTTGGATTTGATGCAGTTAGACAGAAAGCTCTACCAAGAAGCATTGAGGAGGGCAAGCTGTGAATGTGACGCTGCAGGGACTTACCTGTTGTTTGCCGCCATCGTATGTTCTTTCCTTGTGATTCTGGGCAGTGGTAGTTATGTGGCTATAAGTAACCCTCCCAGCTGGCGTCCATCTTGTGTTTTGCACAGTCTGTAATTTAAGCAAGAAATTAGTCTTCACGTTGTTGTGTTGGAAAAATCTTAAAGTTCAATGTGATGTTGAGATTTTATTTTTACCTATTTATTGGTAAAACCCTCTCTAAGGGTGCATTCACACGACCGTAAGTGTTTTGCGGTCTGCAAATTGCTCTATATAGAGAATGCTCTATTTTTCTTATGGGGCCGCGGAACAGAACAGCGGAGCCGGACAGCACATAGAGAAAAACCTATGATGCAGTCAGTTTGTGTCAGAGGAGCCGCAGCTGATCCAGGAGATATTTTTCACGGAACGAGTGCAGTCGTGTGAATACGCTCCAAATCCACCATTTCCTGGGCTCCTTCTTTCTCATCAAAGATGGCCGCACCGCTTCTCGGATTACCTGATGCACACCATGCATTGGTGGGCCAAGACACTTCCTGCTGGTCTGGCCTTACTCTTGGATTGGCCAGCAATGCTCACAATCGGAGGGCAGCAGGAAGTGTCTTGGACTACTGATGCATAGTATTCATCAGGATGTCTGAGAAAAGGTGCCGCCATGTTGGATGGCAAAACAAGAGTCTAGGAATGGCGGATCTGCAGCTGAAAGGATGAAGAGGAGAGCTTACAAGTGTTCCTCAGGGGCGAGCTGCTATTGACCCTACAGGGAATTTTACCAGTGGGCCAATACCCATGGGGCAGCCCATGCCCTCCTCACTGCTAGGAGCATCAGGTACCTATGTACCTGGCTCCTGGGTTCAACTGTATTGTCGTCCTTAGGACAAAGAGACCATTGAATACTGCGGCGGGGGTGGCAATATTTTGTGCTATTTGGTTTTGCCGCGGTGGTATTTTGTGTTGTACTGTGGTACATTGCCTTCTTCTGTTGTCCCTGCCATCTGTTAGTTTGGACCCTCCTACAACACGGGGCCACTTTAAGCTCCCATTCCGCCCCTGGTGTTCCGTCCATAGGCAAATACCGTGGCTAGCTTGTCAATTTCATGGAGGTTGTGGAAGCCTGGAGCTTGCCATGTCAGTGGAGCTTGCCGTGTTTACTCGCCACTTGCTGATACTTTTCCTATTATCTGTTCTGTTCCACCGGTGCACATGAAAATGGCGTCGAGCAAGTCAGGACAGATGTGTGTGTGTCCTATCAGACTTAGTTCCTGCCAAACTTTACACAATGAGACTTGTACTAAGCGATTATACGACATTCTACCCAACCGCATCCCGGCGTGTTTCATAACCGTGTCAGGGTGTGTTCTCGCAGGTAGATTGGGAGCACACAGGCTTATCTCGGATGATTAGCATTTTCTCCCTACAGCTGCATTTCATTGACATTTGAAATAAATCTGAGCATTCAGCGGCTTGGACATTTTCTCACATTGCAGATTCCTAGGATTTCTTTGCCGGTTTACAGAATACAGGGAGAGAATCCATTCAGATGTTCATATAAATTATTCTGGAAAGGTCATCAGTATCTGATCAATGGGGGTCTGGCACCTAGCTGTTTGAGAAAGCACTCGCAGTAGCACCGCAGCTTTCTCGCAGCTTTGCCTAGGTCTTGTGATGTCACGTTCATCAGTCACATGGCTTTTTTCTAGACTAGTGACATCGCCGTACATCAGTCACATGGCCTAGGCCCACTGCTATACAATGTACGGCGCTGTGATTGGTGAGCAGAGAGAAGGCTGCGGCGCTATTGCGAGCACCGCTGCCTTGTCAAGAAGCTGATCAGTGGGGGTCCCGGGTGTCGGATCCAGAGGATAGGTCATCAGTTAGCTCCGTCATGAGAAGTAAGCGTGGTTCTGTATGGAGGAGGTAGGGTTAACTCATGGGGGTCCGCAGGTTGTCTTCTCACATGCGGAGAAACACACCCTCCTCCAGCAGGCTGACATGCTATCTGATGTCATAGTTTCTCAGCTATAGAATTTTACAGGATTTTTCATATAGTGTTATTGTGACTTGGCACTCTCGCAAAATGGCAAATAGATATAAAAATAAACTGGATGGATACTAGCTGTTCAGACTAAATATATAAACACTTAGGGGGTCATTTATGAAACTGAAATATGCCTATATTAGGCGTATTTCAGGCACAGATTGTAGCACAACGGTTCGTTGCGCCGCAGTCTGCGACTTTTCCCCCACTCACTCCAGATCTAAAAAAGTGGCGTGGGAAGGGGACGGGCCGTATCATTTAACATTTTCTATGCCCGTTTCAGGCATAGGAAAAGGACTAAATGTATCCGGAAGCTGTCTTACATTTAGAACTGGCGCTGGATGCGCCTAAGTTATGGAGAGGCCTGCGCCTCTTCATAACTCTGGCGGATCCACCGGCAGGTATAGGAGTTTATCAAGACCGCCGGTTTAGTAATTTTATCCATTTTATTTATTTTACATTTATATTTATTTGATTGCCATTTTTCAAGAATGCCAATCCACATTAACAATGTGTTCTATAAGTTTTTGAGTCTGGTGTCAGGCCACCGGCAGGATTTTAGCACTGGCACTTGTCCCCTGTACGGATCAGCTGAGCCGTCTGTGTACTTTTATTTGGTTCCAGGATTTACCGATGTAGTAGAGTTAACACTTGTGCTTTCTTAGATTTCTGAGATGTATCATATGCTTACAGTATATTATAGCCATTATGAGGCACTTTTATTTACTACCTGTGTTTGGAGTATTGGGTTTGGTGGTCAGTACCTCTCAGGATACTACGCCTGGGTTTATGTATTGCATCACTTGTGCTTATTAAAGAGGACCTTTCACTCGTATACAAACTAAAAACTAACTCTATCTGTGGGCAGAGCGGCGCCCAGGGGTCCCCCTGCACTTACTAGTATGCCTGGGCGCCGCTCCGTTCGCCCGGTATAGGCTCCGGTGTCTCAGCTCCGTCTGTTGTGTTGGACTGATTTTTTTGTAGGAGGCGTGTCCCTTGCTGCAGTGCTGGCCAATCGCAGCGCACAGCTCATAGACTGGCTATGAGCTGTGCGCTGCGATTGGCCAGTGCTGCAGCAAGGGACACGCCTCCTACAAAAAATCAGTCCAGTACAACAGACGGAGCTGAGACACCGGAGCCTATACCGGGCGAACGGAGCGGCGCCCAGGCATACTAGTAAGTGCAGGGGGACCCCTGGGCGCCGCTCTGCCCACAGATAGAGTTAGTTTTTAGTTTGTATACAAGTGAAAGGTCCTCTTTAAGAGACACTTCCATCAGAAAGGGGTAGGTTTTTTTTAAACTCCATATTCATACAAAACATTTTTGGGGACTTTTGGGCTGTTTTTTCATTTTGATTTTGGCAGGACTATATCATTGAATGTTAAGTACCAAATGCTGACCCTCTGTAGAAGTCAGCACAGAGAGGTAAGACCTCCTACATGGATGGATAACCCACTGTCAGTTTAATGCTGCTGTGAGGAAAGATGATATCTGCTAGTATAATAGTAGATGAGTAGATTTAGAATAGCAGTATGACTGCTCTATTCTCTTTATAGCCCTAGAGAATAATTTCATTGATTAGTGTTATGTCTGATGCTGTAATAGGAGTCACTACAGGGGGGAGCTCTCTGCTCGCAGTGAATGGTCTGACTGAGAAAGTCTAGCGAGGCTGTTTGCTGTGCCAAAAGTCCAAACAAAGGTGGAAGTTAAAGAGCCAAGACAAGATGGCTGGATGACACGGAATGACTTGAAAAAATTACTCTATTTCCAGTCAGCACCATAATAGGTACTCCTCCCCCCCCCCCCCCCCCCAAAAAAAAAGTGAAGAGAAAATGGCGAATGCTAGTGAGTGCTTCCATTATGAAAACGCTCACAGTACGCAGTAGGACTGGGGAGCGGTGAGTACAGTGCTCCTTTTGCTGGCTGTACTCACTGCTCCAGGTCTTCTTCTGCCGGTGCCACGCTATGTGCTGTGATCTGGCTGCAATGTCAGGTCACAGTGCAGCGAGGCGCCAGCTGAAGACCAGGGAGCGGCGAGTGTGGGACGAGTGCGCCCTCCGGAGCAGAAGAGGTGAGTTTGTTTATTTAATATTTTTTGTGAGGTCTAATGGTGGTTTGATGAAGAATGGAGTTGTGATCTGAGGTCTGATGAGGATTGGCGGACAGTTGTGGGGGGTCTGATGAAGATTGGGTAATCTGATCTGAGGTGTGATGAAAAATATTTTCCTCCTCTAAACCTAGGTGCGTCTTATGGTGTGGGGAAAAAACGGTATATCCAGAAAACCATCCTCCCATTTTTTTTAAAAAAATTTTTTTGGGGGGGGGGGGGATAAAAATGACAGGATATTCGCCTATTGGCTGTTAAAATGTGAGAGAATATGTGGATAGTAGTGTCCCTTTAAGTGTGTTATCTTTTGTGCTGCAAAGGAAGTAGTGACATTATTGATTCAGACAGGATTTGATCTATTCGTTGCCTACTACACACCTTCTTTTTTTCTTGATTTATTATGATATATGGGTGTGAGGCACCTAATGACAGGGCTTAGCGGTGCCAGCCTTATTAGTCATGTGCTTTCTATTGTCAATCTATAGCTGGCCATTAGATGTGCAGTATTAGGTAGTATTAGGTGGACCTACCATCTAGTGCAGTGATGGCGAACCTATGGCACGGGTGCCAGAGGTGGCACTCAGAGCCCTCTCTGTGGGCACCCACGCCTTGGAAAAAGTCTATGGCGTACAAATATATTTTAGACTTTTCCTGCCATTCATCAGCACAGGATGCACTATGAACAGCACAGGCAGCGCACTGAATGTAGATATTAAGCTATTATAGCTAAATGATAAAGTACATGGAAGATATATGATATTGGTATTCAGGTTAAATTGCCGTGTTGGCACTTTGTGATAAATAAGTGGGTATTTGGTTGCAGTTTGGGCACTCGGTCTCTAAAAGGTTCACCATCACTGATCTAGTGTGTGTGGGATTCCTACTCTGCTCCTCATCAGCAGATGTTAGGGGAGATAAGGATTGGACAGTTGGATTTCAATTTACCCAATCCTTTTGTTCTTGAGGAGATAGCAGCCATCAGAGGTGTCTGGCAGCAGCTTTCACATGCACACTCGGCAGACGGGTTCCGAGAGAAAGTCAGCCGACGGGATTCTCATGTATGGCCAGCCTTCTCGCTGGTGAATCAGTTTGCCTATGGCCTGGCAACTGATGAAATTTGAGTTGGGCGAAAATATTTGCCAACCGCCACTTATTAAGGCTACTTTCACACTTGCGGCAGTGTGATCCGGCGGGCAGTTCCGTCGTCGGAACTGGCCGCCGGATCCGCCGATCTGCTGCTGACTGAAAGCATTTGTGAGACGGATCCGGATGCGGATCTGTCTCACAAATGCATTGCAAGGACGGATCCGTCTCTCCGCTTGTCATGCGGACCGACGGATCCGTCTTGTACATTTTTCTCATTTTTACCGATCTGCGCATGCGCATGCCGGAACGACGGATCCGGCATTCCGGTATTCTGAATGCCGGATCCGGCGCTAATACATTCCTATGGGAAACAATGCCAGATCCGGCGTTCAGGCATGTCTTCAGTTTTTTTCGCCGGAGAGAAAACCGTAGCATGCTACGGTTTTCTCTTTTGCCTGATCAGTCAAAACGACTGAACTGAAGACATCCTGATGCATCCTGAACGGATTACTCTCCATTCAGAATGCATGGGGATAAAACTGATCAGTTATTTTCCGGTATAGAGCCCCTGTGACGGAACTCAGTGCCGGAAAAGAAAAACGCTAGTGTGAAAGTACCCTTACATGATGATGCCTAGGAAATAGTAGTCGGTTTATTAACCCCTTCCAGAGGAATTTCCAAATTGAGGTATTTGAAACAACTGCATGATGGGCTCATACTTTGTTTTACAAGTCCTTTGTTAATTCGGTCCATGAAAGCAGATTTTGTGAGACAAAGCTTATACGTGACTTCGGTTCATGCAGAGTCTTTAATACAGATGACCTGTTCTCAGGATAGGTCTTCGGTATCTGGTCAGTGGAGGTCTGACTCCTGGCAGCTGTTTGAAGAGCTGCGGCCTCTTCCTAAGCCTGTTATATGTGACTGAGCTCAAAATGATTGTCCGCCCCGCAAAAACAGTTAACTTTTTTTAATTGGTTCAAAATTATTTTCCTTTTTATTATAAACTAACCTTATAGGGGTTAGAGCTCTGTTTTTCTTATACAGAGTTTCAAATCCCCTAGAGAGACCACATACTTGCTACCTGCAGTCACCACTAGAGGGAGCTTAAGAGCCTACTGCATACATTGAGCTCAGGCTGCAGTAAAGCTTCCATGTGCCCTCTAGTGGCTGCCATCCTGTTTTAAATCTGTAGGTATGTTGGGAATTCTCCTACTGTGTCCTTCCTCCAGACCATGTACATTGTAAGCCCTCACGGGCAGGGCCCTCTCTGCTTCTGTACCAGTTTGTAACTCGTCTGGTTCATGCTTAGTGCAATTGTCTGTATTATGTATGTATACCCCTTTTCATATGTACAGTGCCATGGAATGAATGGCGCTTTTAATAATAAATAATAATTTTAAACTCTATATCAGAAAAACAGAGCTCAAACCCCTATAAAGATTAACTATTGAAATGGTATTCCATCATTTTACTGTTGATGGCCTAACCACAGCATAGCCCATCAGGATATGATTGACAGAGGTTTGACATCCTGCCCTGCAGGAACATCACAGCTACATCAACTGTGTAACAGATGGAGCTGGTTACTGCATTGCTGCTTCCATTGAATCGAATGGGAGCAATGCTGCAGTAACGAGCTCTGTCCACTACACAGTGGACAGAGCTGACTGCTGACTAATGGCCAGAGCTACACAGCTGATCATCGGGGTTCCAGCACCCTGAACCCCTGCCGATCAGTTGTTCTGTAGTGGCTCTGGCTCCATAAGTCAGCAAAACTACACAGCACCGTCCATTGTGAAATAGCTGGTTGCAGCAGCATTGCTCCCATCAGATATTGATGGTGTATCCTGAAAATAAGCCATCAATGGCAAAATCCTTGAATACCCTTGTGAGAAATAAATCGCCACAGTGTTTCAGACCTAAAAATCCCATGTTGACATTCAGCCGGAGGTTACGTGGGAAGATGGAGGCATGAGCTGCATGAACTCTCACAATTAAACCAGATCTAGGTTAGCTCAACATTGTTGGATGCAGCTCACATACTATCATTTACAGTACTCCAGAAATGATACACAGTATTAGTTGTGATGACCATAGAGTCATACCACTTGGAACCGAACCCAAGTTCGGGAAATTATTTTTTACAGTATAAATCAATTTCTGAAGTTTTATATGGGAAGTCTCATGAGACTTTGCGAAGTAACAACTTTGGCTCATCGGAGCCAATACATTCTAATACTGTACGCAGCGCTCGCTCCATACAGTATTGAAACAAAGTTTTATGCGAATCGACTTTGGATGTTTCATCCGAACTCGATTCACTCCTCCCTAGCCATAATCCATAAGACCTGATAAATATTAGAAACTTTCAGGTGCCCAATCAAGTCAGAGCTTATAGAAAGAAAGTACAACTCAGCCCTCATATGGCTATGTCAATGAAAAAAAGAAAATAAATATGGCTCCGGGAAGACAGGGAAGAAAAATGAAAATGCAAAAACAAAAAAAACCTCCGGTATCTTAAGGAAAAAAGAGCGCCTGTCAGCAGGATCAACACCATTAGACCAGTAATACCGCCTGGCAGGGTGGATTCTGCTGATTAAAATGATGGCTGTCTTGTGAAAATCGGTTGTGGTGTTCCCTATTCTTTATGAAGATGAGGTCTTCAGTGCAGCGATGGGCTTGGGCCAGCACTGGAACGCTGAGGAGCACAGAGGGTCCGCACCCCGCCTCTCGGTGCATTAAAACTAAGGATTGTGTCAGGATCTGTTCATGAAATAACTGATGGTTTTGCACACAAGTTCTATCAGTTTTGTCTGTGATTGCGTTCAGCGTGTTTTTTTTTTTTTTTAAAGGGAACCTGTCACCCAAAAATCGCCTATTAAGCTGTTTACAGTACCTTATAGTGCTGTATACTCGTTTCTTGATGCACTTTTTGTTCGTTTTCCCGCATGTCTGCTCATTCAGAAATCGATGTTATATTCAGCTGCTGCCCCGTGCTTCAAGTCAGGCTTGAAGTCACGGGGGCAGCGGCCTCGGCGTCTTACATGGCCCTCTCCCCGCCCCCTGCCTCTGTTACTGACAGCCGAACTCCGAATCCGGGACCGCGCTCAACGGCCGCATGCGCAGTAAAGGGCGGCAGGAGCGCGGTCCCGGCTGCCGCGCGTACTACGCGCCGTCTTACTTTCGCCGCACTGCGCATGCGCCCGACATCCTGTATCAAACGCGCCCGCGCCCAGATGCCGGGCGCGGGCGCGTTTGATACAGGATGTCGGGCGCATGCGCAGTGCGGCGAAAGTAAGACGGCGCGTAGTACGCGCGGCAGCCGGGACCGCGCTCCTGCCGCCCTTTACTGCGCATGCGGCCGTTGAGCGCGGTCCCGGATTCGGAGTTCGGCTGTCAGTAACAGAGGCAGGGGGCGGGGAGAGGGCCATGTAAGACGCCGAGGCCGCTGCCCCCGTGACTTCAAGCCTGACTTGAAGCACGGGGCAGCAGCTGAATATAACATCGATTTCTGAATGAGCAGACATGCGGGAAAACGAACAAAAAGTGCATCAAGAAACGAGTATACAGCACTATAAGGTACTGTAAACAGCTTAATAGGCGATTTTTGGGTGACAGGTTCCCTTTAATGCTCAGATGCAATTAGTTTTTTATGAGTTTTTCACGGGCATGGTGAAAAACTGAAGAATAAGAATCTACATCTACATCACAACCCTTAGTGAAAAGTGCATTGCATCCGGATGTCTTCCGTTTTTTCACACAAGCCCCATTCACGTCTATGGAGCCAGAGCTGCGTGAAAAAAAAAAAAAAAAAAAAAACAATATAGAACACGCCGCCATTTTTCCTGAACGCAAAGATGATGCTCATGTGCACAGACCTATTGAAATGAGTCAGGATTCAGTCCGGATGTGCGGACAGAACACCCGCTCAGACCTCCATTTTTTTATTTATAAGACTGGTATCATTTTAATCAGCATGATCAACTCTACCGAACAGCATGCCTGGTTTAAAGGGGTTATCAGATACTATAAAAAGCCCCCCTCGCACTGATTCTACTTCCCTGCGCCGCTCCTGGTCCCCGCACCGCCGCTGCTGCTTCTCCCTGTGCGTGGATGAAAACATCCGGTGTTGGGGGGAGAAACCAACGGCAGGCGGGTTCGGAGACAAGCCTCCCTAGAGTCACCCGTGATGCTAGGGAGACTCGTCCCCGCCTGCCCTTGGCTGTACCCCGCTCGACACCGGATGTTTTCATCCACGCACGGGGAGAAGCAGCAGTGGCGGTGCGGGGATCGGGAGTGGCGCGAGGGGCCCGGCATATGGGGGAGCTTTTTATAGTCTCGGATAACCCCTTTAATAAGGTTGATTCTGCTGAACAATGCTTTTTAAGATCCACCCAGGTAATGACCAGTCTCATCCCATGTCCATCCACTTTGGGGGATATTTCCCCCTGTCTTCAGCGCCCAGTACCCGGGATCACTGGAAACTATGAGAATGCAACTTTGTATACAGCATCAATCTGAACTGTCTCTATCAGGATATGAAAGAATACATCCATATCTGTAGGTATTGAAGAGTCACTTGTATTTGAGGGAAGTGGCCCTCTCGATAGTCCTGTCCTTGCACGTGGATCAGAACGGTGATGCATCATCATAATACATTTTCACTGCATTCATTCATATTTTCTGTGCTAAAAACAGCTTGAAACGCATTCTATTTGTATAGTTCATTGTAAGTGTCTGACTCTGGCGAGCAGCTTCTCACAGGTAATCAGCTGGGCTCTTATCTCTGCAGGGTGGCTTACCTGAGCTCTAAAAAATTCAGCAGGCATGCGATCGCAAGAATGATCTCCCGCGCCCCCTATTTACTCAACTTTTCTGTGGAAAGACTGGATAACCGCCTGGGCTTCTTTCAGAAAGAACTGGGACTCAGTGGCGAGAGGGTAAGAATGTGTTGGCATTAGATACTTGTCGTGTTTGCTTTTCCTGTTTGACTTGTCCTACGCTTTGGTGTACAGCGCCACCTACAGCCGCCCCGGATCATTTACAAAAAATGACCTAATACGTGCAAGTTCACGCTGTCTCGCTATTACCCTAATTTAACTGTGTCTCATGAGCCGTGATGTTAAAGGGGCGCTCTGGTTTCAGCAAATAAAGTTAGTCCATTGTAAAAAAAAAAAAGGAAAAGTTAGGAAACGTTCTGTATCAATTCCTCACAGTTTTTTTAAAGATCTCTGCTTGCTAGCGTTCAATACGACTTTCGTAGCTTGTGTTCAGGGGATAAAAACGTGTCCTGGCCGTGTGATGATCACACAGGGGCTCAGCTCGTTACAAGACACCGCAGTAACTATGTATGAGTCTTAGGGCTCATGCACACGACCATATGTATTTTGCGGTCCGCAAAACACAGATCCGTTAAAAATACGGATGACGTCCGTGTGCATTCCGTATTTTGCAGAACGGAACAGCTGACCCCTAATAGAACAGTACTATCCTTGTCTGTAATGTAAACAATAATAGGACATCTTCTATGTTTTTGGGGAACAGATATACTGAAATGGAATGCACACGGAGTCATTTCCGATTTTATTTTTTTATTTTTATTTTTTTGCAGCCCTATTAAAGTGAATGGTTCCGCATACGAGGTGCAAAAAAAACCTGAACGGACACGGAAACCAAATACGTTCGTATGCATAAGCCCTTACATGACCACAGGTTTAGGGCTCATGCACACGACCGCGCCATGTTTTGTGTTCTGCAAATTGCCGATCCGCAAAACACAGATGCCGTCCTTGTGCATTCCGCAATTTACAGAACGGAATGGGTCGGCCTATTCTTGTTCCGAAAACTGACAAGAATAGGACATGTTCTATTTCATTTTGCGGGGCCACAGAACGGACATACGGATGCGGACAGCACACACAATGCTGTCCGCATCCGAACATTTTTAGATACACTACTTTTTTTTTTTTTTTTTTTTACAGAAGTCACTGGGAAAATGTTGACAAAACATCACGTGCAGAGCATACGGCAAATTAAAAAGAACGCCAAGGGACTAGCGCTAAAAAGCTTTAACTGTGTTAAACACCACAACAAAAAAGTGTTTCTAGGACGTTTTATAATCTCTCGTTGGCCAACGTGTAACATCTGGCCGCATTGTGACGTGAAACCATGCAATGGCGATGTGTCCACACGGGGCGTATACACTGCATATTTTCATGCAGCAAATCCACTGTGTTGTACAATACTTGTAAAGTGGATGAAATGTAGAAAAAATCTCATCCACGTGTTGCAATAAAAAATAAAAAATCTGCAGCGTAAATGTACCTGCAGTGCAGATTTGAAGTCCACGTCATGTCAGTTTACACCGAGGATAGCTGTGAATTCAGTGGAAAAAAACACCTTTTTTTGCAATAAACTGTATCATAAAACATAAAGTAATATACACGTATATCGTCAAAACTAAACAAACCTGCACAATAAATAAATTGCATTTTTTTTCCCCAAGATAAAAAAATGTCGATGCAATGGCACTTCCAAACGTACAACTTGTCCCACAAAAAACAAACAAAAACAAAAAAAATCATTCTAAAAGTTGTAAGTGCTGCAATGAAAGTTGAAAATTTTTGAAAACTGTTCTTGGCCCGGGCCTCAAGGGGTTAAGATAAAAAAAAAAACCTGCTCTGCTCAGCTTTTTATTAAAAAAAATAAATAAATCTTTATCTTTTTAGGTCTGATTCACATGACCGCACTTGGTCCGTGAAACACGGCCTATGTGTGGGCTGCGTCTCCCGGACTGACCGCGGTTTCCCTGACCCAAACTGACTGCACCATAGTATTCAGTTCCTGTCTGATTGCGGATCTATTGTACTGTACTCCCATCATGCGCTGTAGTTTCACACTAGTGTTACTCTCCCACAGGCTCTTCCGGCAGAGAACAGCCTGCCGGGGATCTCTGGATCTGGCATAGGCCACTTTCACACTTGCGTTGTTAATTCCGGTATTGAGATCCAGCAGGATCAGTTTTGATTGTGCACATCAAGATGCATCCAGTTGTGTGAAATCTAAACGGGGAAAAAACGGATCCGTCACTACATACATTGAAAGTCAATGGGTGACCTAAAAAAACAGATCCGGCACCATTGACTTGCATTGTTTTCAGTGCCGCATCCGTTTTTATGACTGGACGCAAAACCGCAGCTTGCAGCGGTTTTGTGTCCGGTCACAAAATGCAATGCTGCCGGAACGGAAGACATCCTGATGCATCCTGAACGGATCTCTTTCCGTTCAGAATGCATGGGGACAAAATGGAAACGTTTTTTTTTCCTGTATTGATCCTCTGCCCGATCTCAGTCCCGGAAAACAACAACGCAAGTGTGAAACAGGCCGTAGCCGGATGTTACCGCAGTGCTTTCCGGCCACATTGACTGTAATGGGATCCGGCGGAGATCAGTATGCCAGAATTCAGCTGGACAAAAACCGCTTCACGCATCGGTTTCTGTCTGGCCGAATCCCGTCATATATGCCAGGTAAGTGGATGGATCTCTGTCAGATCCTATTGTAGTCAATGGGGCCGGCGGCCATTGCTGTAACCTCTATCTACGCCGGGTCCAGAGAGCTCCGGCAGGCTGTCTTCTGCCGGAACAGCCTGCCGGAGACCGGTAACGCCAATGTGAAAGACTCCTGCGCTGCTGTTGATGGATCTGTATCTGTTATGTTTCCTTTGTGTCTCTGTTCTGTACTTTGAAGACCCAATGGTCTGTTCATTCGGCAGTTTGTTTGTGTGTTATTCGGCTGAGCGGAGTACAATGGCCGCCACAGGAGATTTACTGCACTTCCTAATTTAGATTATTTTATTTGCACGGACTGGAAAATTAACATATATTACAAAAACGCTGGATTTTAAATGTAATGACTTTATAGCCATTGTTAGTCAGAAGGTATAGATGAGATGACATTGCTATTTCTTTTCTTTCACCCTTTGTGCAGACTCGGGAATTGGTAACACGTCTTCCAAGGATTATGACCGGCAGCCTTGAACCTATAAAAGACAATCTGAAGGTAGAGGAGGCTGCCCTCAAGTCTCTTCACTTCTCTCGTCATTGCGGCACGAGTTGATCAGTTTCGCTTCTGTGTTTGGGGAGGTTGTAAAATATCAGATTTGTAAAGTAGTCAAAAAAAATTATAAAAATTACAAAAATAACTAATTTAAATCCACCAGTGGCCAGAAATTCTCTTCTGTACTATTGGCCGGCAAAGGAACCACCCCAATATAAGGGGTAAAGAGGTCAGTTAAGGTGTCCCTCCGGGGGGAATGCATAGATAAGGTGCCCGTGCCCTGCCACGGATCTGACTCTTTCGGGTCCCTGTTACATGCTCCAAAATGACCACAAGCTCTTCAGGCTGCAGTAGTCTGGGACACTCCACTGCCTCTGCTCTCGGTTGGACCAACATTGGTGACTATAGGGGCAGGAGGATGGGCAGTGCATCGCCCTGTTATGTCACATTATCCGATACTGGAGAGTCACTGGTACTAGTGGAAAAAGTGATAAACAAATTACAATAAAGGAATATAGTATATGTCCTTCACAGACGGAGGCAGAGGAGGGAGATTAAAGGGACACGTCCACCCAAAAAAATGTTATCACATATTGAAGGGGTTATGCAAAGCTGTAAACCCCCCACACCACACTCGCACACAATGTCTGGGCCCCTCATACAGAGAATACTCACCTGGTCCCCTCCACAGCCGTCACTGCATCTCCCTGTCGTGCAGATCACAATATCCGGCGACGTGGGGTGCAGCCAATAGCAGGCCACCCATAAAGCAAGGGGAGCAGGTCAGGGAGCGGCCTGCCATTGGCTGCACCCCACGTCACCGGATGTTGTGATCTGCACGACGGGGAGATGCAGTGACGGCCGTGGAGGGGACCAGAAGGACACAGGCGTCGGGGACCAGGTAAGTATTCTCTGTATGAGGGGGCGGGCATTGGGGAATGGGGGGTTACAGCTTTGGATAACCCCTTTTACAAGATACTGTATATGTGAATGTTCTATGTAAAAAAAAAAAAAAAAGCAGGTGGGTGATTTACTGGATATAATTTCTTTGTAGTCCCTCCATGTATTATTCTATTCCCTATCAGGGCTCTCTAACTTCCTCTTTGTTTAACCCTCTGTCAGACCATCTCTATGACCAGAGGGAGCCCCTCAGACAAATGCTAGTGCCTCGGACAAATGCTCTCCTGTGGACATCTTTATATAGGCTCAGCAAGATAACAAAGGAGCTGTCATACTGTTATCCTAATTCTATGCTAACTGTGATGAAGATGATTACCTTTCAGATATCCCCTTCCCCTCACAGCAGCAGTAAACTGACAATAGGTCACCTATCTGTATAGACATTTTCTCTCTCTATGCGGACTGCTACAGAAATTTAATGTTTTGTGTTTTATTATCAATGGCGTAATATTGGCAAAAATTCTAAAAAAATATATAATTTCCTATGAATATTGAATAAAAATGACCCCCGTCTGATGGAAATGTCCAGGTAAATGAACTGAAGCTGTGAAGTCTGTGCAGCCTAGCATTCATAGGACATCTAGTCACATAAAGAGTAGTCTTGAGCACTGATCCCTCTATAGACTGACTCCTCCTATTCTGTAGAGATCGATTCTCATCAGTCATCTCATTATCATCGCAGACAGGATTACAATTACAGGAAACGCCTCTTTACAAAGGACACTAGATCTGCCATTATCAGTAGTTGTTCGCTACCTCCTCCCCATGTCATGGAGCATGCCCACAGCATTCCCCCAAGGCTGTGAGTCATTTTCTGGCTAATGCTTTTCAGGTCCATTTGGTTGTGTTAAAGCTCAGAAATAATAACTGCCTTCGCCATCCAGTACAGAGAACATCCATCCATAGGGGGCGCCACTACAGTACTTCAGGCTACTTTCTTAAGAGAATAGGTGGATGACGTGTAGAAGTGATCACCTCTCTTCTCGGCCATCAATGTGCGTTTCTTACTTTTTAGCGTCATTGCTTTTTTTTTACGTATTATGCTGCTTTTAGTCACTCTCTGCCCTCTCTCCATGATGCATTTCTGTTCACTCTGTAGGTATTTGAAATCGAATTTGGATTTCGTAAAAATGAAATACAGCACATTGCGCTGAGGGTTCCTAAGATGTTAGGGGGTAACAAGAGGAAACTTACCGAAACCTTTGATTATGTGCACAATACGATGGGGATTTCTCACCACCTAATCGCCCATTTCCCACAGGTAATTCACACTGCGAGCATCCGTTCCGCCACATGAATGTATACGCTTACGTATCGGGCTATAGTCGCACCCGGCAGATTTGTGGCACAAGCCTCTTTAGCACTGGGGGACAGCGTTCCTCAGGAAGAGCGTTTTTTATTAAAGGAATCCAATTGATAAATTGTTCAGTTTTGCCTGATGTAACGAGAATTTTATTAATTAATTAATCATGTAGAGAAAGTGAATACAATGCACTTCCTAATGTATCGTGATTGTCCATATTGCCTCCTTTGCTGGCTGGATTCATTTTTCCATCACATTATACATTGCTCGTTTCCATGGTTACAGACCACCCTGCAATCCTACACAATAAGACGCTGAGTCTCAAATGGCTATAAAAATAATAATAATCTTTATTAAATACATATAATTAATATATTAAAAAGAGATGGAAAACATCACCATAGGGCCTCTTGCCGTGTTTGCGGTCCATATGCAGAACCATTCATTTCAATGGTTCTGCAAAAAAAAAAAAACGGAATGTGCATTCGGTTTCCGTATTTCCGTTACGCTGAGAGATAGAACTTGTCCGATTATTGCCCGCAAATAACGATCCGTGACTCCATTCAAGTCAATGGTTCCGCAAACAAAAAACAGAATGCATCCGTATGTTTTCCGTATCCGTTCCATTTTTGCGGAACCATCTATTGAAAATGTTATGCCAAGCCCAATTTTTTTATGTATTTACAGTTTAAACGTTATTGTATGCTTCCATTTCCGTTTGCGATCCGCAAAAAAACGGATCACACATGGAACAGAAGCGGAATGGAAACACTACTGAAACAAAAAACGGAAAAAAATTGATAGGTTTAAAACGGACCGCAAAAGAATACGGTCGTGTGCAAGAGGTCTAAAAGTGCAACAGACGGCTGAGGTACAAAGTAGGAGTACTTTAAATGAAGAGGGGAATATGGTCGCTGTACGTCAGTCCATCACCAAATAGTAGGCATATTGTAACAAACATATCGTGTAACCGTCAAGACATATGTGTATCAAAACCCTCTCACAAAGAGACTGCAAATACTAAACATATAATTACATAACCATAAGTGGGGACGTCGCCTCAGAAGGACCGGACACCCTGAAGCGCGTTTCGGCAAACCCCTTCATCTGGGGCGCCCCAGATTACATAACATGCCTACTATTTGGTGATGGACTGACGTACAGCGATCATACTCCCCTCTTCATTTAAAGTACTACTACTTTGTCCCTCAGTCGTGTGCCGCACTTTTACGGGGATGTTTTCCATCTCTTTTTAATATATTGATTATATGTATTTAATAAAGATTATTATTATTTTTATAGCCATTTGAGACTCAGCGTCTTATTGTGTAGGTTTGCTGGATTGCAGGGTGGTCGTAACCATGGAAACGAGCAGTGTATAATGTGATGGAAAAATGAATCCAGCCAGCAAAGGAAGAAATATGGACAATCACAATACATTAGTAAGTGCCTTGTATTCACTTTCTCTACATGCTAAACGCCACTTGCAGAAGTGACACAACCCCAATAATGATTGCTGCCTCACATTTCTTGGGCTTCATAGAAATGGACATTTTATTGCGCACAAAATTTGCATTGCTTGTATAAAAAATAAATCACTATAGACGGGGGCAGATTGGCCATAGACCCTACAGGGAAATTTCCAGGCTGGCTAACGACCAGGGGGCCACCTGAGTCCTCCTCATGGCCGCCGGCCAGGTACAGTCCATAATGATCTGACGCTCTCAGCATGTAGGAGCATCAAGTACTTATGCTCCTGGCTGGTGGCCACAGGTGCCCTCCTGAACTCAGCTGTATGGTGGCAAGTAGTGTTGAGCGAACTTCTGTTTTAAGTTCGGCGTCTAAAGTTCGGCTTCCGGTTAGCGGAGAATCCCGATATGGATTCCGAATTCCGTTGTGGTCCGTGGTAGCGGAATCAATAATCGGCCATTATTGATTCCGCTACCACGGACCACAACGGAATTCGGAATCCATATCGGGATTCTCTGCTAACCGGAAGCCGAACTTTAGACGCCGAACTTAAAACAGAAGTTCGCTCAACACTAGTGGCAAGTTGTGTTCAGGAGTCCCTTTGCTCCATGTAGTACCAAAGACCGTCATGGCCAAGACCTCCTGATAGGTCTTCTCTATAGTGGTAGATGTTTTATCTAAGCCTTTTATAAGCGTGGCCATTTACCATGACAGAACTAGCTTCACTGCCTGATTTTTTTTTTTTTTTTTTTTTTTTTTTTTTTGTGCTTTTCAGGTTTTTAACACCAGTCTCTTGAAACTTAAGGAAAGACACGAATTCCTGACATTTCTAGGAAGAGCAATCTATGACCCAACACAACCGAACTATGTCTCCTTAGATAAGCTGGTGTCCATGTCTGATCAGACCTTCTGTGAAGAAATTGCCAAGACTTCCATACAGGACTTTGAACTATTCCAAAAAAACATGTGAAGAAGTCACCGAACATGCAGCGTTACTGCGATTATATGGCTTTTATATGTTTGTATGATATAAAGATGATTTATAAAGGACTCGTCGAAGATAAATGACTCCTCGTTTCCTAAATATTAAAGGGGTATTCCCATGTCAGACATTGACAGCGTATTTCTAGGATGCAGGTTCCACCTCTGGGACCACTTCTCCAGAACAGGGCCCCTGAAGTGAAGTAGAGCACAGCGCACATGCGCAGTGTGCTCTCCATTTATCTGAAAGTAAGTTGCGGTCCCAGCTCACCTAATGCATGAATACTCCGCGTGCACGGAAGGACCAGGGAATCCAAGACGTAATGATGAAAAACAAATCCAGCACAATGGATGCTTTGCAGTAAAATCTTCAGCAACATAACTCCACGTACAGACAGTGCAGACACAAGCGGTATTCCAGTTGACGCGTTTCGGACAGAGTCCTTAGTCGTAACACAGGTGGATGCTGAACTGAGACAGTATATATGCTTCCTATAGAAGCCCCGCCCCCTTGTAGTTTGGGTGGAAGAGACATTGACCTGGAGGCAATCCCATGCGGGTGTGGCACTGTCTAGCATACCAAGGAACAAAGGCCTCATGCACACGACCGTTGTTTCATTCAGTGTCCGTTTTTCGTGATTTTCATTCAATGGGTCCGTTGAAAACTCGGCTAATGCACAGTTTGTCATCCACGTCCATGATCCGTGGTTCCAGTCAAAAAAATATAACCTGTCCTATTTTTTCACGGAAAACGGTTCGCAGACCCATTCAAGTCAATGGGACCGTGAAAAAACGCGGAGGCACACAAGATTGTCATCCGCATCCGTTTTTTTCCTATCATTTGCATGGCAAACTTGACTTTTTTTTCTTTACTTTCCTTCATGTCTGGTGATCCTCCAAAAATAAAGGAAGACACAACGGTCGTGTGCATGAGGCCAAAATCTGCAATGGCAAATGGCTAAGTCAGTGCAGCAAAAACCGCATGGTGTGAACAGACACATAATAAGACAATATATAAATTACATATTAAAATCAAAAGGGAGTCTAATGGCAAACAATGGCATGATGTATTCCAGAAGATAATAAACATGTCGGGATGTTTTAATAAAGGTACATAAGTTCTCTTTTTAAATTGAGACCTGAAGGCATTCTGGTGTTCAGTCTAAATAGCCTTTTGTCCGAAACGCATCAACTGGAATACCGCTATTGTCTGTACGTGGAGTTATGTTGCTGAAATAAACGGAAGATTTTTCTGCAAAGCATCCATTGTGCCGGATTTGTTTTTCATCATTGCTCTCCATTTATGGCTATTTTGGGAAATCCCATAGCAGTGATTGAAGAGTGCACTGCGCATGCACGGCCATCCCTCCATTTATTGCTATGGGACTGCCGGAAATAGACAAACCAGCGCTTTGGTATTTTCAAACTCCTAAAGCAGTGAATGGAGGGTGGTCGCGCTTGCGCTGTCTTTTTTACTTTGGTGGTCGAGTTCTGGAGACAGGTAGGCAATATGCTAGGAGATATCAGTGTCTGAGATGGGAATACCCCTTTAATTATGTGTTTCTAGACCAAAACATGGTCAAAAGGGTATCCAGGATTAGAAAAAAAAAGGGGTTATTTCTTTTCAAAAACAGCGCCACAATAGTCTGTAGACTGTAACTGGTACTGCACCCCAGCCCTGTCTTTTATGGGCTGGTTAGAACATTCACCAGATGAGCTTCACTGTAAGGTCGGGGCGTGTGGCCTCCTTTACTGTCACGTGTCCATTTGCCATATTCATATGAAAGGCAGAGAGTAGACGGACCCCTTCAATTCTACTTCCACTTCAATAGTAGAAATAAGGGTCCATTCACACATCCTGCAAGTGTTTTGCGGTCTGTAAATTACGGACCACACATGGCCGGCACTATGATAAAAATGCTTATTTTTGTCTGCAATTGCGGGCAAGAATAGGACATGTTTTATCTTTTTTTGCCGGGCCGCGGAACGGAACTACGGATGCGGACAGCACACAGTGTGCGGCCCCAATAAAATAAATGGGTCCGCACCTGTTCCACAAAATTGCAGGAACGGATGCGGACTCATTTGTGCGGACGCGTGAATGGACCCTA